>NC_052159.1:20366547-20690165 GCF_902713615.1 Scyliorhinus canicula
CCTGGGACCCTGTAATTTATTTTCAGTGATGCAGGCTGAGGAATAAACATTGGCCAGAATGCTCGGGAGAACAGCTCTGCTCTTCAAATAATGGGTTCTTTAACATCTCCCCCAGAAGCTCAGTTTAACATGTTAGATAGATAGCGCTCCTGAAAATACAGAACTAACTGCATTGGGATGTCAGCCTCAAGTCGTGGGCCGAAGTTATGACGTGGAATTTTATCTGATTAAGAAGCCAGGGCATCAAAGGGTCTGAACAGCACAGGAGGAAGTCATTTGTCCATTGAGTCCATGCCAGCTCTCTGGAGAGAAATTCAATTGGTCCTCTATCCCCATAGCTCTGCAAGTTTGCTTTCCTCATATGGCCATTCATTTCCTTTTGAATCATTGATCAGCTCCACATCTACAACCTTAGTGGGCAGGGAATTTCAAGTTACTTAAACTCACTGTACAAAAATGTTCTTCCCATCCCCTATACCTCTTGCCCAAAGCCTTAAATCTGTGTCCCAGTCCCAGGTGGGCATTGCCAAGGCAGAACATGTCCTAGTCTCAGGTGGGCATTGCCAAGGCACTGCAGAGTATGTCCCGGTCTCAGGTGGGCCTTGCCGGGGAGCTCCGGAGCATGTCCCAGTCACTGAGGAGCATCGCTGAAGACGTTGACACCGTGCTGCAGATATTGGGGAGCCATGAGGGCTGGCAGACCCAGATGGTGGAGGGGCATTCAGAGCTCAATCCAGTTGCTCCTCCGTCCCGAGGTGACCCTCAGGGCCTTAAGGGCACCGACGGGGAGGAAGGGGTGCTGGTTGCCAATGTAGAGCCTCCCAATTGGGTGGCGATGGTGGGCGCCATCTCCCCCCCCCCACCCCGAGTACCCTCCCCCAACCCCCCAACAGCGGCACATCTCGAATAGGTGGCACAGCAAGCTATGTGCCAGCGGCAAGTGGACCAGGCACTCCGGCTCGAGGGCCCACAAAGGACACCAGCCAGGGGCATCTTGGGAACTCACCTAGACGTAGCGGCAGAGCACGGAAGGTTAAGCAGGTTGACGATCACTGAGAGAGCACTGGGGGGGAGGGGGGTGGAAGGGGGAGGGGGGAAGAGGGGGGATGTGAGGAGGGGTGGGGAAGGGGGCAGCACCATCAGGGACTAGGGGCAGTTGGGGGTCACAACTATACGGCATTAGAACACATTGCACCCGAGTCATGCCTCTGGCACATTATTCCAGCACCCACCCCCCTCCCACTGTATGGTGGTCCTGGAGTTCCTACCCCCTCCACACCCTTACCCGAGGTATACCATGTGCAGTTGAAGGCTGTGTGCGCTCTCTGACAGACAGAAAGGAGTCAAATTATGGCATAGATTGGGGAGCACCAAAGCTCAGTTTACAGTGGGTTATCGTCACCCTCCTGCCTTCAACAGTGACCCGCTGACAGTGCCGACACAAACCCATCACCCCTGGGAGGGTGAAAAAGGGCAGTTAGAGGATGGAGGGGGGCAGAGGGGCATTTGAATGGGTGGGGAAGGAGGCCTGTTGATATGGGCCAAGTGGGTGATGTGGGAACAGGTGTGGTGGGATGGTGGGTGAGTGGGGGTGAGATGACGGACAAAGCCATGTCCTATGGGAAGTGGGCGAGGAGGGAGGCCTCCCTGGCCCTCTGGGCATGCCGGACCCTTGCCGCTGCTGCCATTCCTCCATCCTCTGGCTGGTCCTGCAGTTCCTCCCCGGGCTCATCCTCCATCTCCTCCAGGTCCGGTGCCTCCTTAGAGGTGGTCACACATTCCTCCTCCTCCACCTCGAGCATGTCACTCCACTGCTGTGCTAGGTTGTGATGGGCACAGCAGACCATCACAGAGCGAGGCGTTCTGCAATGCACCACCACGGTGGTCGAGGCATCAGAAATGCATCTTAAACATTCCGATGCACCGCTCAATGACAGCCCATGTAGCCGCATGGGGCTCCTTGTATTGGATCTCCACATCTGTCACCAGCCTCCTACTGGCATCATTAATACGCAAGGACATGGTACAGGTGCAGCACTGTCCCTTTGTTGAGGTGGAGCCTCCTCCGACACTATCCTTCATCTGTTTGAAAGACCAGCGACGCCTGTACACATTGGGCCATCACTGGCCTCCCCCTCTGGGTCCCTCCCTGGCCTGATGGGTTGCCAGGTTCTCAGGGTGTGGACTTGGGACCTGCAAATGAGCCGCTGCCTCAAGCCTCTGTCAACACTGCTGCCAATCCAGCGTCTGTCCACCTAGCCTGCCACCAGCACCGCGACGGCAGCCTTCGCGGGAGTCCATGATATCATCCATCTTGTACAATAAGTGTAAGCAATTGGAGAGGATGAGAGACAGATAATTATCAATGGCTTCCAGCCGGGACACTCTAGTTCCCCCTTGGCTCCCCCATCTCGCTCCTTCACATCTTCTGCCATCCCTCATTGGTGCCATCCAACCTGCCCTGCCCATGCATTCCCAGCCACAGAAGGGCCCCTGGGCACCAGACACTCGCTAGTAACGTTACCTGGACTGGACACTGGTCGAGGGAATGTCCCCAGCCCTGAGGTCCAGCCCGTGGATGTTTGGATGTTGGCTGCTCCATCTGTGGTGTTGAGGCCTCATGGTCTGATTGGGATGCTGTGCAATAACTCTCACTGGCGACATGGTACACATACCCACGGGAATCCACTTGAGAAGTGTGAAGTGCTCATTTTACTACGATTGCCAATTCCCGATTAGCAATAGCCTTTGGCTACATGGCCAAATGGCCACCTTGGTCAGTGGGAGTTATGGGTGGTCGGTGGGACAGACAGGCAGGAGCTGGAGTTGCCCCCGTTATGGGTGCACACGAGTTGAGACACCCAACCCCAACCCCCCCCCACCCCCCCCCCCCCCCCACCCCGCAGCCCAGGGACAACCCCCCACCCATGGCGACTCACACCCTGCCTCCACGGCTGAGGCCGTCCCTCCCAGAGGCAGCCCCAGTACCCCCGGGCTCACTGCCCAGAATCAAAGATGGCTTCTCACCTCCTCAGATCCCCACAGCAGCCATTCTGCCAGATTCCTGTATTTAAAAAGGTGTACTAATCGGCCCCATGTGACCGTTTGCCAGGCAGACAGTTAGATCACAGGAGGCCGTTAGATAGGGCGTTATTCCTGTTAATTGTCTGGAGATTGGCTCTAATTGGTGATTATTGGTTCCTCGCCATGCTGCGGTAGGATTCAGTTCTCGCGAACATGAACGGGTCAGTTAGATCGTAAACTGATCGGTGCCTAGCGTGGTTCCTGATTTTGGCCTCTCCCACGATCTAATGGCCCCATCGCGCTCTCACTCAAACATGACGTGGCCGTTAAACAGTGCCCGCCCATAATCTTGCACACCTCTCTCAAATTGCACCTCAGCCTCCTTTACCCCAAGGAGAACAATCTCAGCCTTTCCAACATAACCATGGAGCTAAAGCCCCTCGGCCCTATAACCATTTGTGTAAGTCTCTGTCACCAGAGCAGGGTACTAGTTGCGGCTTAACAAGAGCTTTCTATGGGTTCTATGGTAATGTCATACATGAAGACAATGCAAGGGTTAATGAAGTGTATGCAGACAGTTACTAGAGGGAGTTATGAGTATATAAGGGATGACGCTGAGCCTTGTGGGTCAGACGATACAGCAGGACAGATGATGGTTAGAGAAGATGGTGAGGCATGAGAGAGAGAGCAGTTGTGTACTTGAGAGTTCTGCAGTTAGGTATAACATTCATTTACAAAACTTTGTGTTCTTAATTCAACACTACGCATCCGAGCCATCCAGGAAAGCAAAATAGAGAATACAACAGCTTCAGCAGAACTTCCTGTTTTTCTATTCAGTACCTCAATTGATGAAGCCCAAGATCCCATAGGCTTTGCTAACTGCTCTCAGCCATCTTCGAAAATCTACCACATGACCTCCACTCCTCCAAACTGTGCCATTAAGTCTATATTGACACTCCCTATCCCTCCTGCCAAAATCACCTCACGCTTCTACATAGAAGCAAGTAAAATAGGAGCATGAGTAAGTCATTTGTCCTTTAAAGCCTGCTCCACCATTGAATATGATCATGGCTGATCACCGATCTCAACACCGTACTCCCGCACTTTCCCCAAAACCTGTAATGCCTCTGGAGCCCAGAAATCTATCTCCATAATAAATTCCATTTGCCAGAAATAGAAAGCAACCCAGGTACTAAAATGAGTGATGAAATGAGGGTAATCAATGTCAACAGAGAAAAAGTACCGGAGAAGCTCAAGCAACTCAAATCCCAAATCCCCAGGATCTGAAGTCTGGCATGCTGGGGCTCGAAAGGAGATAGTTACAGAAATACCGGATGTACTAACAATGATTGTCCAAAATTCCCCAGATTCTGGAATGGATTTGGATTTAACCAGGTGTACAGAGGTTCAGTGAAAAGTATTTTTCTGCATACAGCCCAGACAGATTGTTCCATACATGAAAAACATGTATCATACGATAAATGCACAATGTTGTTAAGAATATTGTTCTCCGACTTTTGTATCTCCTGCCTGATGGAAGAAGTAGGAAGAGAGAATAACACGGGTGGGAGGGGTCTTTGATTATGCTGCCCGCTTTCCCCAGGCAGCGAGATGTGTAGGTAGAGTGAATGGATGGGAGGCAGTTTCGCCTGATGGACTGGGCTGTGTTCACCACTCTCTGTAGTTTCTTACTTTCTTGGGCCGTGCAGTTGCTGTGATGTACCAGCAGTTTGAAAGTTAGCAATGTAACACTGCTACTCTAGAAATAATGGTACGAAGAACAGACCAGTTCGCCTGACATAATTCTTCAATAAACCTAACCTCCGAAGTTCAGCTCTTTTGTCCATGTTTGCACCAAAGCTGTAATGAGATCGGGAACTGAGTGATCATGACATAATCCAAACTGAGTGTCAGTGAGCAGGTTATTGCTAAGCAACTGCTGATTGATAGCACTGTTGATGACCTCTTCCATCACTTTACTGAAGATCAAGAGTAGAGAGGTGGGACAATAATTGGCCGGGTTGGATTTGTCCTGCTTTTTGTGCACAGGACATAACTGGCCAATTTTCCACATTGCTAGGTAGATGCCTGTGTCTTGCTCTGCTGGATAGCTTGGCTAGATGCACGGCATGTTCTGAAGCACAAGTTCAGTACTTTTGTCAGAATATTGTCAGGGCCCATAGCCTTTGCAGTATGCCTTCAGACATTTCTTGATATCACGTGGAGTCGATAGATTTGGCTGAAGACTGATATCTGTGATGCTGGGGACCTCTGGAGGAGACTAAGATGGATCATCCACTCGGCACATCTGCCTGAAGATTGTTGCAAATGCTTCAAACACTTTGTTAAAATCGATGTAGACAACATTAGCCAAACACAATTTTATGTTTTACAAATCCGTACTGGCTCTTAATTTTTTTTTAATTTACAGGACCCACTTATTTTTTCCAATTTTAGGGGCAATTTAGCGTGGCCAATCCACCGAACCTGCACACCTTTGGGTTGTGGGTGTGAAACCCACGCAAACATGGGGAGAATGTGCAAACTTCACACGGACAGTGACCCAGAGCCGGGATTCAAACCCGGATCCTCAATGCCACAGTCCCAGTGCTAACCACTGCGCCACATGCTGCCTACTGGCTCTTAATGAACACAAACCTTTCCATGCTACTGCATATTCTTTCCTGGATTAGTTTCTAAAGTATCAACTAGCATTGATGTTGAACTGAACAGTCTATAGTTATTAGGAATGTCTTTACATCTTTTCTTGGATTTCACATTTGCCACTTTGCAATTCTGTGTGCCCCTCCTCCCCTGGTGGAAGACACAAGTGGGATGCCAGAACTCAAGGAGGATCAGGGGGCAGAGGTGAATGCAGTGGCCATCACTAAGGAGAAGGTTCTGGGGAAACTGAAAGGTCTGAAGGTGGATAAATCACCTGGACCAGATGGACTACACCTCAGGGCTCTAAAAGAGATAGCGGAGGAGATTGTGGAGGCATTGATGGTGATCTTTCAGGAATCACTGGAGGCAGGGAGGGTCTCAGAGGACTGGAAAGTGGCTAATGTAACACCGCTGTTTAAGAAGGGAAGGACGCAGAAGACGGCAAATTATCAGCCGGTTAGACTGGCTTCGGTCATTGGTGTAGGTTTTCTGGGCAAAATTCGAGCCTTTTACGAGCTGGGAAAAGGACTTTGAACTTTAAGGCAGTAAAAAAACAGCCATGTTTGGGGCTGCAGGACCTTGACTAAACTTCCCAGCAGCCTCAGCCCTGTGTGTGTGTTTAGAGAGGCAACTCTCGAAATCCACAAGCAGCAGAAACCCAGATAGGCCGGTGATTAGTTTATCTGCAAGATAAAGAAGTTTGTGACATCACCAGACTAGACCGGCAGAAGAACAATGCACCTGGGTTAGTTTCAATACAGGCGCTGATGGCCATGGCCCAGAGGAAAGATAGAACCCATTTCCTTAATGGGATAGCATTCAGCAACCTCCAGAGGGACAATAGGGTGCAATCAAGTACCTGATACCGAAGATAACGATGTTAAGCCCACGTATACTTCAATGGGGGCTGAAGGTCACAGTAGCAGATAAGGCCGTAGCCTTTGCAAACTACGAAACTGTTGGTTGGGAAAGGGGCGGAGGTGGCAGGAAACTCAAACCTGGTGTATAAAAAGGATGGTCAGACCGGCCAGCGCTCACTTCCTTTTTGTCACTCTTCTCTCCTCACTCCTGCTCATCACCATCATCATCGTGCTCCTGGTGCCTGCCTTTCATTTTGTTCCAGCACGCAGCCTGAGACCCACTGAGCAGTTTAAATTTGAACTTGGATTGTGAGTATCCTCTGGAAGTTCGCAAAGTTCCCAAGATTACTATAGTGGATGAGGCTTTTGGGGGATGCACGCATCTCTCATAGCTTTAAGACACTGCTAAAATTGTGTAAAGTAAGCTTTTACGTGGTGCCCGTTTAGTATTCCTTCCATAGTCATAGTTTTGTAAAGCATAAGGCATTTTGTGGTGTTTTCTAGCATTTGGTGATATTGACCTTGAACGTTTAATAAATACCTATATTTGGCTTTCAATTGGAGTCTGTTTTGAGTTTTCAATTCCTCTGACCAAGTCACAATAGTAAATCTCCCTTACCATAATTCCGGTGTCTAGGACCGAGTGGTACCCTGGGCGCCTCAAAACCACCCACTCAGGAAAGACTGCCAGATTAAGGTGGGCAGTGACTTTCCTTTCTTCTCTCTCCCGGGGGCGCTGCTCAAGTGGAGTAGGCGCAAGGTGGTTGTGAGTCCACCGGTAAGAAAGAGAGGATCACCCGGGCAGTGGTGGGGCTTGGACAAAGGGGTGTCAAGCCCAATATAAGCCTGTTGGGTGGAGTTAGAAAAAGGGGATCCCGCTACATTGGTTAGATTTTAGAGTCCATTATGAAAGATGAGATTGCAGAGTACTTGGAAGTGCATGATAAAATAGAGCTGAGTCATGTTGTGCTTTCTTTTCCTCGTTCTTTTCTATGGCTCTGTTCCAATTTTGGCAATCAGTGAGTTTGCCCTCCTGTCTTTTGATGTCTATGTACTACTGCTCAGAGTCGCTAGGTATCAAATGATACCACCACAAGGTTCAACCGGCTATCGATCAAAGAGCCAAACACCAGTTAGTTAGTTCAAGGTCAAGGGTACTCTATTTGCACACAATTAGTCATGCAACATGAACACTACTAGTTAACTACACCTATCGACTAAGACAACCTGTACTTAACTTCAGGCACCCGGCTTAGGTCAGAGGAACAGTGGCCGCTGTCCGATTCTGGAACTATCGAGTCTGGAAAAGTAACTGCTGCTCAGCTAGGTTCATCCGTCTGGTAGCTAGCGTTGAACGTGGACTTGCTTCTGGTGTTGCTACACTTGGAAATGGTCGTGGCCGGGGTGCCAGGTCCAAGAGAGGACGAACATATGGCGCACTCTCTTCTTATACCTGGGGGGTTTTCGCGCTCTTTTGGGTGGTCCTTCAGTTTGGACCCCATTAATTGGGTGATCCCCGATCACTGTGTTCGATTTCTAATCAATAAATGGGCGGGTGTCTGGATGGCTGGGCGTGTCCCAAGCGGTCACTGACCCTGTTGTTTACGCTTCCCTAGAACAGGGAGTGGCGCCGAAATGTCTGGGATTGTACCGGTCGCTCAAGTACCAGTCCTTTGTCTTGGTGGAGATGGGACATCAAATGCTAATTGGCCCATCAAATGCTAATCAGTCGGGGTTTCGATACCGTCTGGACTCGTTGCTTGCAAATATACATTTCAGGCTCTGAGCCTGCCTGAATCTTGCTTTGTCCATTTTACCTGCTAGGCTTTGCAAGTTTCTCTGTCCCTAGTTGTAAGTGGCCATCCCAGATAGATACAGTCAGCACGGCTTTGCCAAAAGTTAGTCATGTCTATTCGAGTTCTTTGACGAGGAAACAAGGAAGTTAGACAAAGGAGAACCAGTGGACGTGATTTATTTAGATTGCCAGAAGGCCTTTGACAAGGTGCTGCATAGGAGACTGCTAAATAAATTAAGAGCCCATGGTGTTAAGGATAAAATCCCAGCATGGATAGAGGATTGGCTGACTGGCAGAAGGCAGAGAGTGGGGATAAAGGGGTCTTTTTCAGGATGGCAGCCGATGACTAGTGGTGTGCCTCAAGGATCTGTGCCGGGACCACAACTTTTCACAATATACATTAATGATCTGGAAGAAGGAACTGAAGGCACTGTTGCTAAGTTTGCAGATGATACAAAGATCTGTAGAGGGACAGGTAGTATTGAGGAAGCAGGGGGGCTGCAGAAGGATTTGGACAGGCTAGGAGAGTGAGCAAAGAAGTGGCAGATGAAATACAATATGTGAGGTTATGCACTTTAGAAGGAGGAATGGAAGCATAGGCTATTTTCTAAATGGGGGAATCCTTAGGAAATCAGAAGCACAAAGCGACTTGTGAGTCCTTGTTCACGATTCTCTTACGGTTAACGTGCAGGTTCAGTCGGCAGTTCGGAAGGCAAATGCAATGTTAGCATTCATGTTGAAAGGGCTAGAATACAAGACCAGGGTGTACTTCTGACGCTGTATAAGGCTCTGGTCAGACCCCAATTGGAGTATTGTGAGCAGTTTTGGCCCCGTATCTAAGGATGGATGTACTGGCCTTGGAAATGGTCCAGTGGAGGTTCACAAGAATGATCTCTGGAATGAAGAGCTTCTCATATGAGGAACGGTTGAGAACTCTGGGTCTGTACTCGTTGGAGATTAGAAGGATATGGGGGGATCTTATTGAAACTTACAGGATACTGCGAGGCCTGGATAGAGTGGATGTGGAGAGGATGTTTCCACTTGTAGGAAAAACCAGAAGCAGAGGACACAATCTCAGACTAAAGGGACGATCCTTTAAAACAGAGATGAGGAGGAATTTTTTCAGCCAGAGGGTGGTGAATCTGTGGAACTCTTTGCCACAGAAGGCTGTGGAGGCCAAATCACTGAGTGTCTTTAAGCCAGAGATAGATAGGTTCTCGATTAATAAGGGGATCAGGGGTTGTGGGGAGAAGTCAGGAGAACGGGGATGAGAAAAATATCAGCCATAATTGAATGGCGGACCAGACTCAATGGGCCGAGTGGCCTAATTCTGCTGCTATGTCTTATGGTCATATGGTATTTCAGGAAGTTTGGAAGATTAAGACAACCCCTCCAACAATCTCTGCTTCCACTCCACCTAGCAACCTGGTCGCCCAGGTAACGTATTCATTCTGATCCAGCCTTTCCTCTATGTATTTACATTGTGTTTTTATTGTATGCCCTATTTTAGGGAACGTTGTGTCTGGACTGACCGCAGAACAATACTTTTCACTGTACCTCTGTACACGTGACAATAAACCCAAATCCAATGTGTCCTGTCCGCCATTATCACCCCATTCATTAGCTCTGCCATCTCAGCTGCTACCAATACTTTGTCAGCATCCTCTTCCTTAATTATAGGCATGATGTGGAGATTCCGGCATTGGACTGGGGTGGGCACAGTAAGAAGGCTATCGTCCAACAGGTTTATTTGGAATCACTAGCTTTCAGAGCGCAGCTCCTTCATCAGATCCATCACAGGTTTCCCCCTGGTTGTATTTCCTCTCATCCCATTATTTATAGGCCAGTAGGTATTGGGTTCTCTTTTATGTTGTATTTCATCCTATTCTCAGATTCTCTTTCTCAGCCTTGATTTTCCTCTTCACTTCCCCTCTCAATTTGGCTTGGTTCTTGCTAAATAATTCACCTCCCTTATGTTTTGTTATGCTCTTGCCGTAGCATAAGGTGCTTCCTTGATGTGCACTCTGACAAAGGAAGGTTCAGACTTGGAGATAGCTTTAACACATTTATTAAACTAACAATTCTCCTACTTGGATTCGACTCTCCTGTTAATCCTGCTATAGCTACTCAGACTCACAAACCAGTCTGCTACAATCCACGCGGTGGGTGTGATGTGTTTCTAATCAACTCTGTGTACTCACTGAGTGTCTCCACTGGAAAGAGGAAGACCATGTGTGCCGTGTCCTTATATATGGGTTGGTGTAATGCCCTCCTGTGGTAGTGTCACCTCTTGACTGTATCGTGACTGCCCATTGTTGTGTCCTATCTTACTGGCCTATTGGTTGAATGTCTGTGTGTCATGTCTTTGGTGCTCCCTCTAGTGTCTATCTAGTCTACATGTATTTACATTAACCCCTTGTGTATTACGTCACCACACATTACACCGATCTTGAGCGGGATTCTCCCCTACCCGGCGGGTCCCGGCGGGATGGAGTGGCGTGAACCACTCTGGCATCGAGCCGCCCCAAAGGTGCGGAGACTTTAGGGGCTAACCCTAACATTGAGGGGCTAGGCCCGCGCTGGAGTGGTTGGCGTCCTGCCGGCCAGCGGGAACGGCCTTTGGTGCTATGCCAGCCGGGGCCGAAGGGACTTCACCAGCCGGCGGAAGTCCGCGCATGCGCCGGAGCGTCAGCAGCTGCTGACGTCATCCCCGCGCATGCGCAGGGGAGGGGGTCACTTCCGCCTCCACCATCGTGAAGACTATGGCAAAGGCGGAAGGAAAAGAGTGCCCCCACGGCACAGGCCCGCCCGCCGATTGGTGGGCCCCGATCACAGGCCAGGCCACCATGGGGGCATCCCACGGGGCCAGATCGTCCCGCACCCCCCCCCCCCCCCCCCCCCCCAGGACCTCAGAGCCTGCCCGCGCCGCCTGGTCCCGTCGGTAAGGGAAGTAGTTTGATTCACACCGTCGGGACCGGCATGACAGCGGCAGGACTTCAGCCCATCGCGGGCCGGAGAATCACGGGGGGGGGGGGGGGGGGGGGGGGCGCCAACAGGCACGGCACGATTCCCGCCCCCGCCGAATCTCTGGTGCCGGAGACTTCGGGAGACGGTGGGGGCGGGATTCACGCCAGCCCCCGGCGATTCTCCGACCCGGCGGGGGGTCGGAGAATCCCGTCCCTTGTTTCATCATATTCTTTATCTCTCGCATGAGCCAAGAAGCTCTGGCTTTGATTTCTCTATCCCCAACCACCATGTCAAAAAGTACTAAGTCTCTACCTGAAAGATCATTCATTATTCCATTAGTTTTTCCCCTGGTTGAATTTCCTCTGATCGAGCACTGCCCAACAATACTGTAGCCCATACTCACTTTTTCCATGAATTACTTGAAAGTGGCAAGCGAACAAAAAAAAACGCAATCCAACGTTTTACAAACAACACTTTTATTCACAGTCTTGAAAAAAATAGTTGTTCTACTGTAAACAATTCACATGATAATTAAAACATACTTGCCGAAATTGTGCACTGATCTTTTATATCAGAAACTCCACCTCAATTACTTTCCACATAACTAATAGTACTAGTGCAATAATACAGGTTTAACTTTTTTTTTAAATTGACAGTTCCGAACATTCTCATTTTGCTTTTAATGCTACACCGTTCAACACCCAATTTGCCTGATCCTACACTATGCTCAGTAACACCCAGTGCGTAGGGTAATACAGGCTACAAGCTACTCATTTCCCATGTCTGTGCAGTCCTGGGTCTCACCTTCCTCCTGCACGTTGCCATCACTGCTGTGCAGTTACTTTAAAATCTTCCCTTCCATTAAATTAATCAGCTCCCGTGTGATTTACATTAAATAACACAGCCCTCGAGCTGGAGAAGGCTGGACTAGTTAGGCCTCGTTGGACTTTCCAACAGGGAACCGTTATCATTTTGTGAAATGTAATCAAATTTCCGTTAACCCAATTCTGGGAGGTGCAGGAAGGCCCAGAACATACCCAGATGTGCAAAATATTGTGTTGCTTTCCAACCATTTCTTCCGATTTTACATCCTTTTCTGATTGAACTTTAATACCAATTACACAGAAGAAAATATGGTAATTTGGGTAGAATTAAAATGAACAAGGATGGATTACTTGATATCAGTGTTTTTCTCTACAAATTTCCCTTTTGTAAAATACAGGCACGCCCAGAAATTCTGTTCAATATTCCTAATCATGTGAAAGGAACCTACGTGTGAATGCAAAAAAGAAAAGCTTGGCCTGCATGTTTCTTTATCTTTTCAAACCAACCAGAAAACTGACATTGTGAAAAGGCAAAGTTTCAAATCAACCTTATTTGACATCTAACTGTTGGAAAACTGCTCAAAAATCCAGTGGATCTAAAGTCCATCTTTATAAGCCTCCAAATTGCTCTAGGAAACATGGATTTTGATCAGGGATCCCATCGAAATGCCAAATAGACTCTTATCTTTCGTATTGCCAATGGCCCTGTTTTGCATTTCCATTGTAGTTTGTATTTGTTTCAGGAACACAGTATTTCTTTCTAGTTGATAATATAAGCTGCAATATGCTGGGGTTCTCCAACAGCATGAAACAGGTGTCTCAGACAGAGAGCAGCCATTAAGGTCACAGCCAGTGAAGCATTTCTGAAGATTATTGTTTTAACATATGGACACCTGGCAGTCAAATTGCACACAGCCAGGATTCGAAAAAAGAATAAAATAATCAGTTTTACTAATGTTGGCTGATGGATAAAATGGGCCGGGACATTGAGAACTCTCCTGCGCTACTCTGAATAATGCCATTGGCTAGTCCATTACAGTTCACTGTTTCATCCAAAAACAGCACCTCTGACAGTGCAGCACTTCCTCAATACTGCATTGAAGTGCTATCTTAGATTAACGCTCATGTGTCTGGGATAGAGCTTGAATCCACAACTCCTGACTCAGTGTCAGCAGTGCTCCTTCTGAGCCAAGGTTGACATCTGGCATTCAGGCGAGCCAAAGAAGATACTTAATGGCATTGCAGGTATAAACCAGAAACACTGGCTCAGCTATTCCAGTCTATTGATCGTCAAAGACCAGATGAACCCTGAATGATGCTCTATGGGACTCCTCAGAAGTCCCAACACAAGGTCTCCATGGGAATTATTCAGAAAGTTTGAACTTATGATGGGAAATTCCCTGCTCCCTAGGGCCCTCTGAGAAAATCCGAGTTAGAGGACAGTTCTAGTTTGTTCATCTGGATTGTTATCCAGGAAATATAGAAAATAGGAACAGGAGGAGGCCATTCGGCCCTTCGAGCCTGCTCTGCCTTTCATTCTGATCATGGCTGATCATCCAACGCAATAGCCTAATCCCACCTTCCCTCATATCCTTTGATCCCATTCGCTCCAAGTGCTATATATAACTGCTTCTTGAAACTAAACAATGTTTTGGCCTCAACTACTTTCTGTAGTAATGAATTCCACAACCCGACCACTCTCTGGGTGAGGAAATTTCTCCTCATCTTTGTCCATAATCATAGAATCCATACAGTGCAGGATGAGGCCATTTGGCCCATGGAGTCTGCACCGGCCCCATCTCCAGCCCTACTTTCACTTTGGACACTTGGGGGAAATTTAGCACGGCCAATCCACCTAACCTGCACATCTTTGGACTGTGGGAGGAAACCGGAGCACCCGGACGAAACCCTCACAGACAGGGAGAGAACGTGTAAACTCCACACAGACAGTGACCCAAGCCGGGAATCAAACCCGCATCCCTTTTGCTGTGATGCAGCAGTGCTAACCACTGTGCCGCTCACTGTATCCTCAGACTTTAACCCCTAGTTCTGGGCAACCCCACCATCGGGAATATCCTCTTGCATCTACCCGGTCTAGGCCAGTTAGAATTTTTTATAGGTTTCTGTGACATCCCACCTCCATTCTTCTGAACTCCAACAAATAAAATCCGAACCGACTCAATCTCTCCTCATACGTTCAGTCCTGCCATCCCAGGAATCTTTCTGGTAAACTTTACTGCACTCCCTCTAGAGCAAGAACATCCTTCCTCAGGTAAGGAGACACAATATTCCAAGTGTGGCCAGGATTGAACCCGGGTCCTCGGTGCCATGAGGCAGCAGTGCTAACCACTGTGTCACTATGCCGCCCCAAGTTTCCTGAAAGCTTTCCCCTTCTTAATCCCTTGGTTCTCCTTTGCCGAATTCTAAACTGCTCCCAATCCGGAGACCTGTTATTTTTCTTGGCCAATTTGTATGTGAGGCCAGAATAAATTCTGGTCTAACCCCTGGATAACTAGACAACTAACCCCACAAACTACCCCCCTGTACCCCAACTTCCTCCAAACCGACCTGACCATCCCCCACCACCCAATGTTTCCCTGTCCCCGGACAGAACTAGACCCCCCCTCCCCCTGCTGACCCAAACTGGCTAGCCCCCGACCCAACCAAATTTCCCCCAACCAGACTCAAACTCCCAACCCACCCTACCCACCTCGCCTATATACCTACCTGCCACTCTACCTATCTCATCCAACTGCCACCCGATCCTCCTTACACACTTACCTTCTCTCCTTAGCTATTTTCAAAACAGATTTGGAAAATGTAAACTTTTTACTTAGCGGAATCACAGAATCCCTACAGAGCAGAAGGAGGCCATTCAGCCCGAGTTTGTACCTACCCTCTGAAAGGGCACCCTAACGAGGCCCACTCCCCCGTCTTCTCTAACCCTACCTAACCTACACATCCCTGGACACTAAGGGGCAATTTTATCATGGCCAATCCACCTAAGATGCACATCTTTGGACTGTGGGAGGAAACTGGAGCACCCGAAGCAAATCCAAGCATCACGAGCAGAAAGTGCAAACTCCACAAATACAGTCACCAGAGGGCAGAACCCGGTCCATGGCGCTGTGAGGCAGCAGTGATAACCACTGTGCCACCGTGCCGTGGCATGGAGACTACAGCAGCTAGTGCTCTAAAAGGGCATGTGGCGTCGGTGTGGACTCTTAATAGGAAGCAGCACAGAGTCAGATCTGAAGGTTCTTCCATTGGAAAATCCCTCAGAAAAGTCAGAGGAAGGCAAGTGTTCATTTCCTGTCGAATCAGGGTTGGAAATAGGATTTCTGATCCTGATGAGCAAATCTGGGCCTATACTTTCAGATATGCAAGAGGAGAGCTGAAAAGCACGTTTTGATTGTGAAAAACGTTTTTAAAAATAAATTTAGAGTACCCAGTTTTTTTTTTCTAATTAAGGGCCAATTTAGCGTGGCCAATCCACCTAACCTGCACATCTTTGGGTTGTGAGGGTGAAACCCACGCAGACACGGGGAGAATGTGGAAACTCCACACAGACAGTGACCCAGGGCCGGGATCGAACCCAGATCCTCTGCTAACCACTGCGCCACCGTGCCGCCCGTAAAAGATATTTATGACAGGCATCAGAAACCCTTTTTTCTTTTACATGCAGGGAGTTATCAACAGCTGGAACAGGTTGGGAGAACCAAGAGACTGGAATCATTTAAGGAACAACAAGACGTCATAATAGCAAGTGCCCCAAAAAGATTAGATCAATTTTGCTGAAGGCAACCGTTCATCCAAAGCTATGCTGTAATTAAACTGGATACAAAACATATTAGAAATAGGAAAGGGATAGCTAATTGCTTATATGTGAACCCAGATGGCAAATTCAAGTCGTATGTGCCTATCTGAACATTTGGTTGTCAACTTTTGCTTTGCTATGTATTTTTTCCATATTTAAAAATGATAATTGTTGTTCAAGATCAATAATGGTCCCAGCTGCTACAAATAAAGCCAACAAATTGTTTGAAAGCCAACAAATTGTTTGATATCCTGACAAATAGTTTATCCATTTGTATAAAGTTTTGGGTTACAGTAATTGCAACAGAAAAGATTTGTTCTCCAGTGATTGCCTGCTGAGTTTTCACATTACTCTGCAAAAGGGTTCAGGCACTGATTGATGCTAAAATCCTCACAAAGCACGTGTAAATTTTATCCGTGTTCTGATAAAAGTCCATCTCGACCCGGGCTGGATTTTTATCCTCAAGGTCGGCAGTGGGAGTGGCCCCACCAAGGGAGAAGGGCCAGGAAGGACAGGATTTTCATTTCAGGGGGTGGGGGTGTTCGCTGCAGTCAGACCTGCCAACCTGCTAAACAAGTTTGGAGGCAGCCACAGGGGCTTCTGGGTGCAGTGGTGGGCAGTTTTAAAGGCCTGGTTCAGTGCTGTGGGACTTCATTCCAGTTATAATTGAAACAGAAAGGCCCTACAGCCCTTAATCACAACTGCTTCAACTCCCCATCCATACCCAGCAGTGCAAACTCCTTTGGGCCTTTATGACCTCCATGCTGAACTATTCCCCCCACAACCCCTGTGGTCCCACATGCCCCAATGTTAGCTTTAAAAAAAAACATTCAATGCTAACTTTCCACTTACTTAAAAAAAAACTCCCTTTCAATGAGAGCCCAATAAAAGATCCAGGCATTTTCATAGATCATAGAATTTACAGTGCTGAAGAAGGCCATTCGGCCCATCGAGTCTGCACTGGCTCTTGGAAAGAGCTCCCTACCCAAGGTCCACACCTCCACCCTCTCCCCATAACCCAGTAACCCCATCCAACACTATGGGCAATTTTGGACACTAAGGGACAATTTAGCATGGCCAATCCACCTAACCTGCACATCTTTGGACTGTGGGAGGAAACCGGAGCACCCGGAGGAAACCCACGCACACACGGGGAGGATGTGCAGACTCCGCACAGACAGTGACCCAAGCCGGAATCGAACCTGGAACCCTGGAGCTGTAAAGCAATTGTGCTATCCACAATGCTACCGTGCTGCCCTTTTAAGTATCAATAGCAGAATACGCAAACATTTGAAATCTCTATCTTATGTAAATTAATAGTGAAATTAACAGTTTAGATCAGAGAGCAAGACCTGTCAATCAAAAACTTTTTCCCTGGTGCTTAATTGTTTCAAAAAGCTGTTTTTACATTATAGGGTTCATTAGTTCAATAAAGTGTGGAGTGGATAAATGGGCAAAGTGACATACCTTATTCTGGAGGGCATGAGGGGCCATAAGGGGTGGATATGGGCATTCCTTGGCATGGGGACATGAGGATAACCTTTTGCTCTTATCTTTCAAAAGGTTTCCTCGTGCAGTTCTTTGGTGCCATGAACTAGGATTCTTTGAAAAGCTGGCCTGACTCCATGAAAATTGAGGACAACTAGGACATGCCATAGGCGGCATGGTGGCGCAGTGGTTATCACTGCTGCCTCACGGCGCCGAGGACCCGGGTTCCATCCCGACCTCAGGTCACTGTCCATGTGGAGTTTGCACATTCTCCCTGTGCCTGCTTGGGTCTCACCCCAACAACCGAAAGATCTGCAGGGTAGATGGATTTGCCACGCTAAATTGCCCCTTAATTGGAAAATAAATAATTGGGCACTCTAAATTTATTTTAAAAACACTAGGACATGTCAATCACTGCAACAGAGGCAGCCAGGTGGGGACTACGGCTGCGGGGTCACATCCTGAGCCAATCTTCACACTTATGCCGTGGTGAAATCTCAAGAATGAGATCAGGATCCGGCCACCATTTGTAAAGGTCCACAGAATCTCCCTGACTCCTCAAAAATCCAGCCCATTAACTCTGTTTCTCCTGTAGCCATGCTGGCCACGCAAAATGGACACTGAGCCAAACTAAAATGGAAGGCTGCTGGGAAACAGACAGTTCAGCCAGAACAGCAGTCTGCAAAGAGCAGTTTGCATTCTGCAGCAGCAGAAACCAGTTTGGGCTCAGGTGAAAAGACCTTAGCTAGGTGCAAATGGCAAAACGCTTTGCATGCTAATGAGGCCATCAGACTTGAACACCCACACAATAGATACATTTGGTTCTGAATGGACACATTCCAATCAAGACCCAGACATCGAGGCACCAGAAACCTCCGAACAAAAGGACATAAGAAACGCCCCCTCCATCACGGAGACCCCCTCGCATTGGGGAATTAATCCAGTATCGATAAGAAATTGATCCAATAGGTAGAGCCCGCCCGAGAAGAGGGAAGGACAACGGAACCCCTATAAAAGATAGGGACCTCGTGTTGTCCGGTCTGTTAAACCCGTGCTCCGGCTCCGACTGACACCTGGTATCCTGACTCCAGCCGTTGAGCACCAGCCGCCGAAACCGTAAGTTCAACGCTCGCTACGCGATCCAAGCCCACTAGACTCCCAAGTGCCAGAACGCTTGCTGAAGGCTGCAGACAAAACCAGGACGAAGGCCTCGTTCTCTGACCTTGCCTGTTCCTGTTAGATAAGTATTCTGTTTGCTTATGTTTAGTTGTAGCTTAGTCTCTTAGTGTGTGCATGAGTATTTATTATTAACTGTATAATAAATATTGATCGTTTGAACTTGACTAATCGGTGTATCGTCTTTATTACTTTGAACTTGACCTTGGAATACTTGTGACGTTGCCTATACGGCAACTGGCGACTCCAGAGCTAAATAATTACATAGAACAGAGCCTAGCAGTGTTAAGCACACGTCGAACTCGGAGGCGTGTTAATACACTCCAATAAACGCGTTTTACGCCCATAGTAAAACGTGCAACATTTAGTGGCGACTCCGCCGGGACCCTGTTGTAAGTGGAAACACCACAGTGTCCAGGACCCTGAAATTTGAATTAGAACTCCAAATTGCAGAGAAAGAAAGAGATCACAAGTATTCAAGGTGTTCAAAATAATAAGCGAAATTCGGAAGTGTGTTTAGTGCATGCGTACTAACAGGGCTGTAAGGTAAAACTGAAAGCTTTTTGTTGCGACAAACTTTCGGTAGTTTTGTGATCGGAAAATAGCGTAAGCCGTACCCTTTTTTCGAAACACCACCCCAGCAACCCCCTGTTCCAAATTATACAAAGAGAGTCAGAGGAAATGGCCATGCAGGCAATGGAACGTCTGATGGATCCAGCAAAGTTTGTGGTCGCAGCGACCAGCAGCAGTAGCAGAGTAGGCCAGTGTCCCACGTGGGAGCTGGAACTCCGCAAATATCTGCAGGGAAAGGGATGGCCCCTTTGGAAAGAGTTTTGTGCAAATGAGGAGACAGGTCCCGGGAGTATAGGTCATACTTGGTGGGAGAACCTCTCTCAAATACACAAAAAGAGTTTAGGTAAAGCACGCAAGCCGATGGCGATTGTGTCCTGCTTGGCACAGTTGCGAGGCGCAGAGGAGGTCATCAGGACGCTCCGGGCAGATTTAGAGGAAAGGAACCGAATGAGTAAGGTCGATGTCAGGGACATCGAGAAAGAAAACCTGGATCTTAAAGGGAAGTTGGCAGAGAAGGGTAGAGAGGTGGATGATGCCAAGAGGGCTCACCAGTCTTGTCTAGCTCATCTGAACAGTTCCCAGACCCAGTATGAGAAAGCCTATCAGGACGTGCAACGTGCCGTTCTGATAAGACAGGAATCGGAAAAGCAGGTGGAGGCATTGCAGAGGCAATGTTCCGATCTCAAAGCAGCTTTGAGAGCACTCCACGCTGCAACGACCGAACAAAGACAAAGCACAGTTGACCACGCGAAATGCAGGAAACAGATTGCGGAACTGCAATCTCTGCTTTCGGTGCAGAATGGCTTCCAAAGCACCTTTGGAGCACAGTTAGATGGAGAAAACGCCCCAGATTGGCAGGAATTAAGCGAGACAGCGCAGCGTTATGTTCAGGGAACATGTGCGCCCGCAGCTCAGCAGAAACGACAGGCACCCCAACCCCCCACAGCTCAGATCATAACCGCACCCATGAATCCCGTAACCACACAGAGGAAAGCCGAATCAGAAGGCGCCCCAGACATAACTTACACCACCCCTTTAACAGTAACCCAGCTAAGGGACGCTTGTGAAAAGATCACTCCGTTCCTCCCCACCGCAGACCCCCACCAGTTTTTCGCTAAAGTAAAACAGCAGGCTACCATGTACGGCCTGGATGAGAGAGAGCAGGTTAAGCTCACCGTGCTGAGCTTAGACCAGAGTGTAGTGGCAGCCCTCCCCGACCCACAAAACGTGGCAGGAGGCAGCCTAGAGGAGATGCACACTGCCATTTTAGATGCCATCGGGTACAATAGAGGTGACCCCGTAGAAGGATTGAATAAGTGCAGGCAGAAGAGATCCGAACACCCCACAGCATTCGCAGGAAGGCTGTGGATTCATTTCAGCGCAGTTTTCGGACAGTTAGATAGAGCGCATTTAACCCGCGAAAACATGGTTAAGTGGACGCGCACAATTATCTCACACGCAACAGAAGCAGGACAGAGCGCTTGCAATAGTTACGACCCCTCAGAAGAGGCCCATAACGAAAAATGGGTCCTGAAAAGATTGTCCCGCGCTTGGGAGCAATCGCTTCAGGCAAAAGGAAAGGTTAGATCCCCAGAAGAGGCTCAGGCTGCTGCAGATATCCAAGCAGTCAGAGAGCACCAGAAGCCCGCATGGGTAAATGAAGGCAAGAGCAGCCCTCAACAGAAAGGACAGGAATGCTATAACTGTGGACAGTTAGGGCATTGGGCAAAAGAGTGTAATGCACCCCAGCGATCTCAGAGAGGCCAGCAGACAGGCACTCTGAACCGCAACAAAGCAAAACCCATCCACAATGTAGCAGTACAGTCAGGACCCACCAATGTGGACGAGACGAACTGACGGTGTTCGGGCTCCCCCACTTGGGTCTGTGACACACTATGGGACTCATCAGGGAGGCCCGTAGTCACGGCAAAAGTCAAAGGGAAGCCCATAGAGTTACTGTGGGACACAGGAGGATCCCGCACCACCATTAACTCCACAACCACGGCACACGCAGACACGTGGCCGACCACCTCCACCATCACACTTAGCGGGTTCACCGGACACTCGCAGCAGGGACATATCACAGCACCCGTAGCGATCCAGCTAGGGAACATTTCCACAAGACACCCCGTAGTTTTAGTAAATCTTCCCCGGACAGCAGAGCACATCCTGGGGATAGATTTTATGAACGCTCATAGCTTGTCGTTCGACCCAGTGAACCAGTGTGTCTGGCGAATGGCAAGATCAGACAGAGCCCCAGCCACCCTCACAGTAGGAGACTACGCTAATCGGATTAGCGCAGTGGGAGAGTACTCATTCGACCTGACTACGCTCCACACCGACAGACAAATTAAGGCCCTACTAAACAAACACAGGACAGCATTTGCAAGTCACCGTCATGACTGTGGCAGAATGACTGGACAAGTTCATGTTACCGGACAGGACCCCCGACCGCAAAAGCAGTATAGATTTCCCCTCGAGGCAGAGGTGGAAATAGAAAAAGTTATAGGCAGCTTGTTGGACCAAGGTGTACTGAGAACGGTAGCCTCCACCAACAATGCCCCTATTTGGCCAGTGAGGAAGCCCGATGGATCATGGCGTCTGACCATCGATTATCGGGAACTCAACAAAGTAACCCCCGCAGTAGCCCCAACGGTAGCTACTAGTCCCGAGACCATGCTCAAGCAGGGTCTCAACGCCAAGTACTTCACGGTATTGGACATCAGTAATGGATTCTGGTCAATACCATTGGCAAAAGCGTGCCAATACAAATTCGCATTCACTTTTAAAACACAGCAGTACACGTGGACATGCCTCCCACAAGGATTCCACAATTCACCCTCCATTTTCCACCGACAGCTGGCAAGTGGATTAGAGAAATTTTCCCGACCCGAATGTCTGGTACAGTATGTAGACGACCTACTACTGCAGACAGACACAAAGGCAGAGCACATTTCGCTTCTGGCCGAACTCCTGGAACTCTTAACTGAAATTGGCTGTAAAGTTAACCCGAAAAAGGCCCAAATATTGGAAAGTAAAGTGATGTATTTGGGAACAGTCATCACGCACGGCAAACGCGAGATCGAATTCAAAAGAATTGATTCGATCGTCAAATTGCCCCTTCCCCAGAATGTATCAGCCCTCCGGTCGTTTTTAGGACTGGTTGGCTATTGTCGGAACCACATCGACGGATTCGCGACAAAAGCCGCCCCACTTTCAGACCTCCTTAAGAAAGGAGCCCCCTGGGAATGGCTTCCGCAGCATACAGGCGCTGTGGAAGAGTTGAAACGAGCCCTTAGTGCAGCACCCGCGCTGCTAGTCCCCGACCCACTTTCCCCTTTCGCAATAGAGGTAGCGAGCACCGATCTGACCCTCTCGGCCGTGTTGCTTCAGGAACGGCACGAGCAGCTAAGACCAGTGGCTTATGCCTCCCGACTGTTAGACCCGGTAGAACAAGGATTTTCAGCCTGTGAGAGGCACCTCCTTGCTGTCTTCTGGGCAGTTCAGTATTTCTCATACATCACCGGACTCAACCCCATTACTATTCTGACCGAACACACACCCACACAGCTACTACTAGACGGTCGACTGAAGGACGGTTCAGTTAGCCAGATTAGGGCAGCTAGGTGGACCCTACTTTTACAAGGACGGGACATTACAGTGAAACGGACACGCACACACACATACTTAGCAGACAACCTCCAATACCCCGGACAGCCCCATGACTGTGAAATTGTAGCTCCCCTGCATAACACAGGACCCTTTTTAGCAAAAACACCCCCCAGGAAGATAGGGAACCCGAAACAAAGCCCCCAGCCCACAGACACGTGTGGACCCTTGAGGATTTATGTAGACGGTTCCTCCAGTTTTAAATGGTGAGCGTATCACAGGATGCGGCATCTATGTAGAGGACGCGCAGGGGCGCGCTCTCGAAGAGATAGCTCTTAAGTTACCAGGTCACTTAGGCGCGCAGGCAGCAGAGCTAGCAGCCATAGCGTACATAGTGGACCACCCCGATTCTTTCCCCAGCCCAGCAGACATATATTCAGACAGCTTATATGTCTGCAATAGCCTAACAGATTTTCTGCCCCTGTGGAGGACACGAGGTTTTGTCTCCGCAGACGGGAAACCCCTTCCATCAGCCCCTCTACTCCAGCATATTTTAGCAAAAGCGAAGGACAGGACCTTCGGCATTATAAAAGTAAGAAGCCACCATAGGTCATCACCCCCTGGGAATGTAAAAGCCGACGCATTGGCTAAGGCAGGTTCCAGGAGAGGACACTTATGGACCCCCCCAGCTAGCGCACCAGCTAGCGCCCCTGTGAGCGCAGTCCAAGTCTCACAGACTGATATTAAAGATCTCGTGGCAGCACAGAAACAGGACGGAGACCTCAGGGAGGTTTTCAAGGGAAACTTTGTGCCTGCGTACGAGCACTTTAAACACGCACTGACCACACATGAGGGTGTGATCATTAAGGACCAACTTTATGTGGTCCCACAGCAGGACAGGAATCAGATGATTGCCTTGTTCCATGACGGCCACGGGCATCAGGGAATTGATGCAACAACGAGGCACCTCAGGCAACTCTGTTGGTGGCCTAATCTCAGGAATGATGTAACGCACTACATAGAGAATTGCCTGATTTGTGCTCAGAATAACCCGGAGCGGTATTCTAAGAAAGCACAACTTCGGCATACTCGCCCAGTTAACGGCCCTTGGACAAACCTCCAGATCGACTTTATAGGTCCATTGCCCCCTTGTAGGAATGGCTATAAATACGTTCTGGTGGTGATAGATACCTTTACCAAGTGGGTAGAGGCATTTCCCTCACGAACAAACACAGCTAAGACAGCTGCAAAGATCCTGACCCACCACATCTTCACGAGATGGGGTTTACCCCGAAGTATCGATTCGGACCAGGGATCTCACTTTACAGGACGGGTCATGAGGAACGTCCTGACAATATTCGGAATCAAACAGAACTTCCACATTGCGTATCATCCACAGTCCAGCGGGATTGTGGAGCGCATGAATCGGACCCTAAAAACTACCCTCAGGAAAATGGTTCAAGAGAACAATTCCACATGGGATTCAGTGCTCCCATTTGCACTTATGTTCATAAGGAACACTGTCTCCACATCGACAGGATACACACCACACACACTCATGACCGGACGCCCTATGAAAGGTACAGAATTCCTTTTAGGACTGGACATGACAAGCCCCGAAGTGACGGCCCTCACACATGAAAAGGCAGTTAAAGATCTAGTTGAGACTGTGAGGTCTGCACAGCTCGCAGCCGCAGTCCAGCTAGGGAAACGCCGACAGCAACGGACTGCCTGTTTCAATAAGACCGTACACACCACAGAATTCCAGGTTGGGCAACAGGTAATGTTATCTGTTTATAACCCCAGCAGTTTTTTGGCTCCAAAATATTCCGGTCCCTACTCAATTTCGGACAAAATTAGCCCCTCCGTTTACAGGATAAAGTATCCTAATGGGAAGACCGCGTGGTTCCATATAAACCAGTTAAAGGCATATGGAACACAGGCCAACCATGCTCACCATGTCCTGCTGGATGCAGCAGAACACTTCACCCCGCCCACCAGAGACACTTTTCCACCATCCCCCTCACAGACCAGTTCATCCACGGACTCGCCCACGACTCCGCCCACAGACCACTACAGACCACGCCCCGACACGCCCACAAGCTGCCACAGCAGAGACAGTAGGACTGACACTGACTCTGAAGACAGCGACACCACACAGCCATACAGCCCACACTGCACCAACTACGACCCCGACTCCAGTGACCCCATGGAAGTCACCTACCTCAAATATCCAGAACCACCACCCGACCCCGACTACCCCGACAACACACTCGACGCTACACAATGGCACAGGGACAATTCCTACAGACTTGTCCGCAATGACGAGAGTGACCCCCGGTCACACAATTCCAAAATTGCATGCCTGATCCACACAAGGGTGTGGGATCCGGGAGAGCAGGATGACACGGTGTCTGACTCCCGACACGGCAACCCCTTTGTGACCCTGTTCACAGAGGCAGAATCAAAGTGAGGTGTCCAGATGATGTAAGATAGGAATCGTTTGAGGGAAACGATGTCCTTTCTGATGGAACCTGCACGTATGTTTGTCTTCGTTTTATGTTTGTTTGTTCTCAGGTTTGTACATTGTTCAGCTGGAGGATGGACATCTTCTTTTCAGCTGAAAAGATTGTGACCACCTCACATGCACGTTAGTTTGTCCGCAGATACCTTTGAGAACTTCGGTTGGATTGGAGATCTTTTCCAAAGTTGTAAGGCCACACGCCAAATAGTTTATCTGCAGATATCTCTGAGAACTTCAGTGATGTCCTCAGTTGGAGCATCTTGGCTCCCTTGGTTTTTTAGGTGCCCCTCTATTCGGCGAAATAGAGGCTGCAAGTCATGGTAAACACATTCGTACCCGTTTTTTCCAGGTTACTCAGGCAGTGGACAAACGGCACTGAGGACCCGCCCTGTCTGAGAACCAACCCTTGGTCAGCCAAGCTCGGGTATGGCACAGCACGCCCTACCCGGGGATCCCATCCAACTCGTACCCGTAGCGGCCCATACGCAACTCATTCGGATGTTTATTTCCAAGTTTGTTTTCATTTTACGTTAGGTAGCCCTTCGGCCACCATCCCACATGCTATTTACATCCGGGAACATTCGGATGGTAAATCAGCAAAGCCTGCGAGACGGCTCGCAGAAGGAAGGATTGTTAGGTGTATGCTGGTCTTTAAATTCGCTTTTTGAAAAAAAAAAAAATGAGGGGAGTCACAGGGGGTGACTTAGCCAGTCATTTTAAAGGGTCAATTGGGTTTTGAAAGACAGATGCACTAACAAGTAAAGGTCTTAAACTGTGTATTGACAGATACTGTGCTTGATCCCAAAGGTTTCAAAGGACGAGACAGAGGTCGAAGCCAGGATTGTCAATACCGGAGGAAGAAGGAAGAGAAAGAAGAAGAACAGCAAAATGATGGAAGCCCACTTATTACTGTTCAATGTCATATGTATATGTGTGGAAACAAGACACGTTTCCCCCACAACCCCCACCGTAAATGTTTCCATTACAGCAAACCCCCAGTGCTCAGCTCTGATCAGCGAGGTTCAGACCTGGTGTACTAAATTCATGACGTGGTACTCCATGTCCTACATAATCGAATCACTGTTGGTGATCGCGATCCTCATCATCCTAGTGCAGACCCTCAGGTTGAGGAAATGGAAGAGGAGAGCCTCTCGTTCCAGCACCTCACCCATCTATAGAGTGCAATCCCCCATCTTCGGATTCCACCAAACCCCTCAACCCCTCACTGATTACAACACTCTGTAAATAAAATTCAGCCATGTATTATATTGTTCCATACTCGACTGCCGAGTTGGGAAGTGTGATGTTGTGGTGTGAATGGTTAAGATTTTAGAGTGATTAAATGTTTAAGTTAAGGTTAAGGTTAATAGTGATAGGTAGAGGTTCCCAATTGTAGTAATGCATGTCCCCTTTGACATAGGGCCAAGTAGAAATGTTAGTTAAAATTTTTTTTTCTCTTCTTCCCATAGTTTAGAACAGAGTAGAACAGGAACTGGCAAGAGGTCAGAACACAAGGAGGCAAAGTACATAGGTGATCCTTCACAATAGTATGATTGTGAGGATCACAAGGAGGGAATGTAGCCATGCTGGCCACGCAAAATGGACACTGAGCCAAACTAAAATGGAAGGCTGCTGGGAAACAGACAGTTCAGCCAGAACAGCAGTCTGCAAAGAGCAGTTTGCATTCTGCAGCAGCAGAAACCAGTTTGGGCTCAGGTGAAAAGACCTTAGCTAGGTGCAAATGGCAAAACGCTTTGCATGCTAATGAGGCCATCAGACTTGAACACCCACACAATAGATACATTTGGTTCTGAATGGACACATTCCAATCAAGACCCAGACATCGAGGCACCAGAAACCTCCGAACAAAAGGACATAAGAAACGCCCCCTCCATCACGGAGACCCCCTCGCATTGGGGAATTAATCCAGTATCGATAAGAAATTGATCCAATAGGTAGAGCCCGCCCGAGAAGAGGGAAGGACAACGGAACCCCTATAAAAGATAGGGACCTCGTGTTGTCCGGTCTGTTAAACCCGTGCTCCGGCTCCGACTGACACCTGGTATCCTGACTCCAGCCGTTGAGCACCAGCCGCCGAAACCGTAAGTTCAACGCTCGCTACGCGATCCAAGCCCACTAGACTCCCAAGTGCCAGAACGCTTGCTGAAGGCTGCAGACAAAACCAGGACGAAGGCCTCGTTCTCTGACCTTGCCTGTTCCTGTTAGATAAGTATTCTGTTTGCTTATGTTTAGTTGTAGCTTAGTCTCTTAGTGTGTGCATGAGTATTTATTATTAACTGTATAATAAATATTGATCGTTTGAACTTGACTAATCGGTGTATCGTCTTTATTACTTTGAACTTGACCTTGGAATACTTGTGACGTTGCCTATACGGCAACTGGCGACTCCAGAGCTAAATAATTACATAGAACAGAGCCTAGCAGTGTTAAGCACACGTCGAACTCGGAGGCGTGTTAATACACTCCAATAAACGCGTTTTACGCCCATAGTAAAACGTGCAACACTCCCCACAGATGCTACCTGACCTGTTGAGTATTTCCAGCATTTCATGTTCAAATTTCAGATTTTCAACATCAGCAGTATGTGTTTTGCCTTTTTATTAACTTTTATCAGCTCTTTTGTGGACACTCCGTGGGATGTTCCCAAGCTGAGCATTACATCCAAGAGCTTTAAAAGTAGCTGTGTTTTCTCTACATCTTGTTTTTCAGGAAGCACATCTCCAACCATGGTAACATGTCCCAGAAAATCAAGAGGAATGTGTCCACCATCCCATATGTGAATGAGACCATCAAAACTGGAATAATAAAGAAAAGTATAGATGGAGAAGAGAGTGTAAATGTCAAATGAAGGAAAATTTGGGCATTAAAAACATCATTTTACTTCATTTATTTTAAATCAGTACCTGGCTTGTTCATTTGGTCTACAAATAGCTGGTTCAAAACTCACTACATTGTGTTACTAGATAATGATGTTTGAAACTTTCCTCTGATGTCTCAGGTGGTTAAGTGCACTGTGGGACTGAGCCACACAAACCGGCAAAGTTCCAGGTTAGATCCCTGAATTACTTGATCTCAGCAGAGTACCAAAAGGGGTGCTAAAGGTGATCTCCGGATTGTTGGGCTAGGAAGTGGCAGGAGGGAAAGCAACCAGGATCCCTGCTCCTGACTGCCATCCAGTGACACCTGTCAACAGACACACCAATAAACAATTTGCATTTATGTAGCACCTACAACATAGCAAAATGTCTCAAGGCGCTGGAGTGTGGCCACGCGCATGTGTGAGGGCAGAATCAAGCTCAGCTGACATGACCACCCAACCCCACATCTCCCCCTGTCAGCATAAACTGACAACATTCAAGAACTATACTCACTCGCAAAGAATGCATATTTGAGAAAGGTAACATAGAGGCACCTAACCCAGTACGAGCCAGCACATTCAGAAGAGGGAAGAAAAGAGCGATATTAAGTTAATTTTTTAAAAGTGCACGACTAACTATTGAATTTTTATCAGATTGATGTTCAGTGCAGTATTAAATATGTTACTTCTGTTCGCTAGGATCCTAAAGTGTGCTTGCGCACATGAGCATCATCTCAGATTCATAGCAAGAGACATGGCCAAAGACATTTCTTCTGTAAGTTCTTCAGGAAGGCTAGACACAATTGTAGTGATACTGCGAGTAAGAGAGAGTATCCTAAAAGAAAAACAAGTTTTAAACAAAGATTATTTCAAATTAACAAAAACATTTTGAAATAATTATTTCCTCATTAATAATTCTTCTCCCTCATCTTATGCTTCATATTAGTTAAAGTAGCCTCAAGTGTCCTGAACTGGGACCGGGGGCAAGTCACGGTTGTGATGCCTAGGAAGTTGGAACATGCCAGCTGACCAGTCTCAATGATGAATGATCACCATTGGCCAATTACCGGATGCCCACTTGGGTAGCGATGAGCCACAGGGGCATTTAAACGAGAACTCCGACCTCAAAATGGATCAGGCCACTTCACCTTGAAATGAGCAGGCTGACGGTAACTCCAACCGTTACACCTCGTTATCAGCGTTAATTCACTTTTCATATCGACTTGGAACTTACTGACATTAGCTGTTGGGCAAGATTACTTCAGACATTTCACTGATAAATTCAAAAACATCTCCTGCCCAGGAGGGCCTTTTACAATTGGTCTGAAGCTGCTTTGGTAGATCGGGCTGATAATTTGGCTGACATATTCCATGGATTCATTTCCAGCTGGCTGCTAATCATCTCTGTATGGATTAATTCCTCATGCTAGATTCCAATCGCTAGTGCTCAAACCAGAGTAGAAAAGACTTGGTATTGATTGACACAAGGCCAAAAAGTGGCAAGCCGTTGATTTAGTTCAAGAAGCATATGTGTCTTTCCAAAGTTCATATCCAGCCAGTTTGATACAGACCATCTAATAAGTCATCTAAATCCATGGCCATGGGATGTGAACGGTGCCATCCCTAATTACCCTTGAACTGATTAACTTGCTCGGCCATTTCAGAGGCCAGTAAGAGACAACAACATTCCGGTGGTAGTAGCGACGCTGAAAATCCAGAGGCAGTTGCACCAGTACTTTAGGCTGGGGACGGGGTTCAAGAGAAATGCCAATTCGGGGGAATCATAGATTTGAGCCAGGGAAGTGGGATGGGAATTTTCAGAGATGGGAGGAGAAGGGAGTCAGGGCAATAAAGGATTTGTTTCTGCGGGGCCAGTTTGTGGGACTGGAGGAGCTGGGGGCGCAATATGGGTTGGGGCAGGAGAAATGTTTAGGTATATGCAGGTCCGAGATTTCGTAAGTAGGAGATACAGAGCTTTCCGGTGGCGCCGGACCCCCAACCTGTTGGAGGAGGTGCTGACGACAGGGGGAATAGAGAAGGGGGTGGTGTCGGCGATTTATGGGGCGGTTCTGGGAGAAGAGAAGGCACCGCTGGAGGGGATTGACAAAGTGGGAGGAAGAGTTGGGAGAGGGCATGGAAGAGGGGTTGCGCGTGAGGTGCTTCGGAGGGCGAATGCTTCAACTTTGTGTGATACAGCTGAAGGTGGTGTACAGGGCACACCTCACAAAGGCAAGGGTCAGCCGACTCTGTGAGGAGATAGAGGATGTTTGGAAACGTTGTGGCGGGTGGGGAGCGAGAGAGAGGAGCCCGCAAATCACGTTCATATGTTTTGGTCCTGTCCGAAGCTGGAGGGGTATTGGAGGGAGGTCTTCAGCGTAATTTCAAAGGTGGTACATATGAAGCTTGAACCGGGTCCTCTGAAAGTCATATTCGGGGTATCAGATGAGCCAGGGTTGGAAGCGGGTGCGGAGGCACATGTTTTAGCCTTTGCCTCACTGATGGCCCAAAGGTGGGTCCTGCTGGGGTGGAGGTCAGTTTCTCCACCCTGTGCCCTTGTGTGGCTATCTATTGGAGTTTTCAACACTCGAGAAAGTGAAGTTTGAGTTGAGGGGAAGGATGGAAGGGTTCTATAATTCATGGGCTTTGTTTATTATGCACTTTCAGGAGTTGGACGGCATCAAACACTGGGGCCCCAGAGGAAACTGGTTTGCACTGTGAATGTTGTTGGTGACTATGTATGGGGTGATGGTGGATTCCTGATTCCTTTTCTTTGATGTTTGTATTTAAAATGTTGAGGGTTGTTTGGGGGTTGGTGGGAGGAAGGGATTGTTGGCCAGGGGATTGGCATTATATTTGTTGCCGGTGATTGTTTGTTGTTGGGTGTAAATTAGAATGAAAATGTGAAAAAGGAGAATAAAAGTATATATTTTTTAAAAAGAGTCAACAACATTACACTGGGTCAGATGTAGCTGGACCAGGTAAGGATGGCAGGTATCCTTCCCTAAAGGATATCAGTGAACCAGATGGGTTTTTACAACAATTGATGATACTTTCATGGCCACCCTGACTGAGACTAGCTTTCAATTCCAGATTTTTATTAATTTGAGCTCATGTCCCCAGGGGATTAGCCAGGGCCTCTGGATCACTAGTTTCAAAAGAATAGACAGTTTCATAAAATCTCTACAGTGCAGAAGGAGGCCATTCTGCACCGACACTCTGAAAGAGCGCCTACTTAGCCCACTGGCCCTACCCTTTCCACAAGTCAGTGTTGAGAAAAGAGGCAAGTAAGGAGAATCAGAAGATCAATTAGAACATAGAACATAGAACAGTACAGCACAGGACAGGCCCTTCGGCCCTCGATGTTGTGCCGACCAATGATCACTCTACTCAAACCCACGTATCCACCCTATACCCTTAACCCAAGAACACCCCCCCTTAACCTTACTTTTTAGGACACTACGGGCAATTTAGCATGGCCAATCCACCTGACCCGCACATCTTTGGACTGTGGGAGGAAACCGGAGCACCCGGAGGAAACCCACGCACACACGGGGAGGACGTGCAGACTCCTCACAGACAGTCTATTAAATTGGGATCAAACAAACCGTTTCGGTCTGAAATTATTAAACTAGATTAGATTAGTATGGCGAGGAATGTTTAATATTTAAATCACAGAATTGTTATGGCGCAGAAGGAGGCCATTTAGCCCATCGTGTTTTCCCAGCTCTCCGAACGAATATCATGACTTTGTGCTATTTCCCTGCCTTTTTTCCATAACCCTGCACATTGTTTCTAATCATCTAAATGATAAGTAATCATCTAATACCCTCTGAATGCCTCGATTGAACCTGGCAGTTCATTCCAGACCTGAACTACTCATGTGAAAAAATATTTTTTCTCACATATAGTTGCTCAAATTCACAAAATGCGGATGTATGATGATCATATAAAGCATTCTCTTTAATGATTTGCTTTAAAATGCCACTTTACAAAAAAAATTGTGCAAGGATTAAGTTTAATCGATTTAATGGTACTCCTCAACAGACATAGTTTAAAACTGTTCAGTGATTTCCACCGAATACCATTACAGAAGTTTAATCAATTTAATGGGACCCCTCAACAGACATATTTTAAAACTGTTCAGTGATTTCCATTGAATACCATTACAGAATGCATCATAAACAAACATGATTTCATCTTCTGTCCAAGCCCTTGGTTCCTGCCAGTCCTACTCACCAGTTTACGTAATGGAATGGTAGCAGAGGCTCCTGCTCAGTCCCCTCACCAACTGCCAGTCCAGATTTTAAAGCTTTAAAATTAGCTTCAATGTCTTTTTTTAAGATGTCCAAACTAACAGAAGACCCACTGAAGTAATTTAGAACTTTCTGCAAGGAGAAAATAAAGACACTTTAATGAAAAACAGCTCTCTTTCAATTGCCTCGTAGACACTGCCACCACTCGGTGTAGTATTAAGCTGTGCAGAACTGAGTATCCTGAATTTGATTCCAGGTCTCTGCTTATATGTTGTGAAGGAGTTTTTTGCACTGCTGGTTTTCAAAGTATCTTGCAAAACTGGTAGCAATTCCAAATTAAATCTGTTGGATTCATAAAGGTCACTTTCCAGTAAAACCAGAAGGTTTACACTGGGGTTGCCACTGGTTACACGAGATCAGGGATTTTCAAAACCAAGATTGATCAATTTTTGTTCTGTAAGATACCCAGACCTGCGGAACAAAAGGTGGGTCAATGAATTTGGAGTACTGGCTAGTCAGATGTAATTGAATGCTCTAGTGGCTAAATGGCCTACAGAGCTATGTTCCTAACATGTTCAACAAAGCTAAGTGATGTTTTATTAATGCGTCATGTTGCAAACATCAATTAGCAAAGAAGAACAGAGGAGTTTTTTTTAAAATAAAGAAATACCTCTCTTTCAGTTGTGCTTATTTGCTAAGGATTGTTAGTGATGTTGCTCAATTGATCAATATTTTTAGATGCACTCAATTCTTTCAAATGTATGAGCTCTAACACCTATTTTGTGTTCCATTAGTTTTGTCTTTTAAAAAGAATTGAAAGATGTGAAAAGGTGCCTCGGAATAAATTACAGGATTAATACAACTGGTTCGGACTACATGCTGAGCTTTAACAGTCAACAAAAATAGGAAAGGGAATAAGGGCATGATAAAAATGCCTGATGAAACATCACCATAACGGACAAAGGATTACAACAATCATTTTTACAATGTGCCCCGAGGTTAATCAAGATGGTACTTACATACAATACTGAAAGCTGATGTGCTATGTACTTGTGGCTTCCCAGGTGCTGCACATCATCTTCCAACTGTTGGCTTAAAACCAGGAGCTGATTTAGTTTCCCAATGTGGGAAAAATAATCTGCATTGAAAGCACAGACAAAACAACATTAGACTTCTGCCCTCAACAGCTTAACTGGCGCAATACAGTATGGTTTCCTTGACGGGAAAGGTGTCTATTGGCAAAGGCGTCTGTTGGCAAAGTAGGGAAGATCAATAGAATAGGTGAAGCTATGTGCAAAACTACTGATTATGAAGAACTTATCAAGTGTAATCCATGTATAATGAAGCTTTTAGAGCATGGTTAAAAAAAAAACTTCCTCTGAATTTAATCAGGATATAAGGGCTCATAAATATATTACAATTAGCACAAATAGAACAATAAATGTGTTATTGACCTACAAATGTTGAGAGAACAATTCCATGTAATTAATTAGCTATTCATAATACATTATCCAGCAGTTACATTTTATAACACATGTACACAACACAAAATTACTCAATTTATAATGCAACACAAAATTGGGTAATATTATTGAATCACCCGCATTTCACTGAGGAATTCATAGATTCATCACACAATTCAAGAATGTAAGAACATTTCACTCAATGATTCAAGTGATCTTCATGGGGATCAATGTTTTCACCCTCAGAGGGTTTTTGTGTATTTTCTTCTTCATTTTTCCGCTTAAGGGACAATTTAGTGTGGCCAATCCATCTACCCTGCACATCTTTTGGGTTGCGAGGGTGAGACCCATGCAGACACAGGGAGAATATGCAAACTCCACCCGGACAGTGACCCGGGGCTGGGATCAAACCCGGGTTCTCGGTGCCATGAGGCAGCAGTGCTAACCACTGCGCCCCATGCCGCCCAGGTTTTTGTGTATCATACGCACAAGTATAAATAATAACGGCAGTCATTCAATAATCTGAGATAAACTTGATTTTGAAAAACATATTCTTTGCATGGGTCTCAACTCCACAATCCAAAGGTAAGAGGGCACGGTAGCACAGTGGTTAGCACTGTTGCTTCACAGCACCAGGAATCCAAGTTCGAGTCCCGACTTGGGTCACTGTCTGTGCGGAGTCTGCACGTTCTCCTCGTGTCTGTGTGCGTTTTCTCCAGGTGCTCCAGTTTCCTCCCAGAAGTCCCGAAAGACGTGCTTGTTAGGTGAATTGGACATTCTGAATTCTCCCTCAGTGTACACAAATAGGCACAGTAATGTGGCGACTAGGGAATTTCCACAGCAACTTCATTGCAGTGTTAATGTAAGCCTACTTGTGACACTAATAAAGATTATTATGTGCAGGGTAGGTGGATTGGCCATGCTAAATTGCCCCTTCATTGGAAAAAAAAAAGAATTCAAGGTACTTAAGAAAACACAATTCATGCATGCGCAGTAGCTGGATTTGCTTTCCGACACACATAAATAACATATTTTTCTTGCTCTTTAAGACCCTGCATGCTGCACATTATTATCTTGATGAAACATGTAAATAATCTCTTCCCAGGACACCACCAGTGCAGTAAAAGCACTTTACATTTTTCTATAGGCACAACCAGAGAGAGGGAACTTCCTTGCGGCAGTATTTTCCTGTCACCACACCAAATCAACACTGTTGGGAGGGTGTTAAGCTGCTTCTAGAACCCAGGAAGGAATCCAGCTCCATATATTTGGGTGTCAGTAGAGACTTATTGAAAGCTCAGCAGCCCCCTCAAAAAAATGGAAGTTTCTAGTGTCATCAACTCTGAAAGTCAGTGCCTTTATGTTAAAGAGGGTTGTCAACAGTGAGATCTCCATGTGCCTGTTGCCCATGGTACGGCTTGCAGCTAAAAGGCTTCCTGACCAGTTGTTAAGAGGAACTTAACATCAATCCAAGGCAATACCGTTTGCTTTTCTTTAGTTAATTGTGAGATACAATAGAAGCATGATAGGGACTGAGAATGTAATGTGTGAGTAATGAGAAGTGCAAACCCATGTCCTTCCCCAAAATATAAAACAATAGCAAACCATTGTTTTTTTAAAAAGCGAAAATAAAAGACAACAAAGTTTTATACAAAATAAATTCAGAAAACTATGCTACTATTAGTTATTAACTCACCTGAATGCAAAACCCTCATAGTTCTTCTTACGTGCAACAAAAAGCCACCTTTGATGTAAAAGCTACAGAAAACCGTAGGGTGAGTTTCAACACTAAACAAAAATTAAAATAAAATGTAATCACTATAATTTAATAAAACAAAATAAAAAGCACCTAAACTAAAAAAGAAAGTACTTCTTGGCCCACGGTTTTTGTGAATGATGCATCACATGTTCTAGCTCCAGGTTTCTACATGTTTGTGCAGCCTTATTTCAAAGCCAATGTCAAAGCAACACTGTCAGTCATGTTTCGCAACAGTTCATTAGTCTCAGACATTTTAAAATAGGCAGCATCATAGTGAAGAAGCTAAATTGACAAATGTTGTATTCAGGTCTGATGAAATATGGATGTAAACACAGCATTTTTAAGCCCAGAGAAAACACCATCTTACATTTGGTTTGTTAAGTAAACATTCAAAGAAGATATAAATAAAGGTAGCAAATGACCACTTTGTATTCCTTGCTATCAGATAGGCTCCTCCTTCCACAAACATTCAAACCCTCCACCACCGATGAACTGTGGCAGCCGTGTGGACCATCTGCAAGATGCACTGCAGTAACTCACCAAGGTTCCTTAGGCAGCACCTTCTAAACCCACGACCACTGCCATCTAGAAGGACAAGAGCAGCAGATACATGGGAACCCCACCACCCAAAATCTTGGAACTCCCTCCCTAACAGCACAGTGGGTGTACCTACAGCAGTTCAAGAAAGCAATTCATCACCACCTTCTGAAGGGCGACTAGGATGGGCAATAAATGTGGCCTAACCAGCGACACCCATATCCCGTAAATTAATTTTTAGAAAAGATAACAGGAACTTGTTTATGATATTTCTGGACACTTTGATCTTCATCGTATATCATTTCATTCAACTCCATTAATTAAAATTAAAATGCTGTTGAAGACTTTGTGTGAAGCTTGAACCTACTCTGCTGCAGAGAAGCTAATGTTATTACGATTTTAAGCTCGTCGTGACAGAAAGATGAAGAAGAATTGAAAATATACTAAGACATTTTGCAGTTTCAGATGTCCAGAACTCTTTCAAAAACAGAAAATGCTGGAAATACTCAGCAGGTCAGTCAGCATCTGTGGAGAGAAACATAGCGTTAACATTTCAGGTCAATAACCTTTCTTCAGAACAAAACAGATGAAAGGTTATTGACCTAGAGATTAAATCTATTTATCTCTCAACAGATGCTGCCTGACCGGCTGAGAATTCTTTTCTTATTTCAGATTTCCACAGTATTTTGCTTTTGCTCTACTCATTTTAACATGGAAACCCCAGGAATCAATTTCCCTTATCTTTGCTTCTGGAGAACACTGATTTTGAGAATGCTTGGATTAGAAAGACAGCTGAAACTGCTTTCACTTATAAATACTATACCGTTTCATTTAATTAAAAAATATATATTTTCCTGATAAACCCTCATAGCTTCCCCTTGCTGTTCTAAAATATTTTCCTATTTTCTCCTTTATCTCGTTGTAGTCCTCATAAGTCAACATCCGTCAGAAACAGTTGCACTCTTCCTCAAACCTGTTCAGATAGATTGAAAGCAAGCAATCTGAACTTGAGCAATAAATGCGGTTAACAGAAACGAAAGAGAAAATGCTGGAAAATCTCAGCAGGTCTGGCAGCATCTGTAGGGAGAGGAAAGAGCTAACATTTCAAGTCCAATGACTCTTTGTCAAAGCTTTGACAAAGAGTCTTTGGACTCGAAACATTAGCTCTTTCCTCTCCCTACAGATGCTGCCAGACCTGCTGAGATTTTCCAGCATTTTCAAACCATAGATCTGAGCCAGGGAAGTGTGATGGAAATGTTCAGAGGCGGGAGAAAGGAATTAGGACACTAAAAGATTTGTTTCTTGGGGGTCGTTTTGCGGGATTGAAGGAGCTGGGAGCGAAGTATGGGCAGGAGCAGGGGGAAATATTTAGATACATGCAGGTTCGAGACTTTGCCAAAAAGGAGATACAGAGCTTCCCAATAGAGCCGGCTTCCACATTGCTGGAGGCGGTGCCGACGACAGGGAGACTGGAGAAGGGGGTAGTATCGGCGGTTTACGGGGCTATTTTGGAGGAGTTGGCGCTGTTGGAAGGGATCAAGGCAAAGTGGGAGGAAGAGTTGGGAGAGGGTATGGAGGAGGGGTTCTGGTGTGAGGTGCTTCGGAGGGTGAATGCCTCCACCTCGTGTGCGAGGTTGGGGCTTATACAGCTGAAGGCGGTGTATAGAGCACACCTTATAGGGGTGGCGAGGATGAGCCTGCTCTTTGAGGGGGTAGAAGGTGTGTGTGAACGTTGCGGGGGAGGCCCCGCAATCCACGTTCATATGTTTTGGTCCTTTCCAAAGCTGGAGGATTACTGGAAGGAGGTGTTTAGGGCAATCTCTAAAGTGGTGCACGTGAAACTGGACCGGGGCCTCGGGAGATCATATGCAGGGTGTCGGACTAGCCGGAGTAGGAAATGGGCGGGGAGGCAGATGTTGTAGCCTTTGCCTCGTTGATCGTCCAAAGGCGGATCCTGTTAGGGTGGAGATCAACCTCTCCACCCTGTGCCCTGGCATGGCAGGAATTCTTAACGCTTGAAAAGGTCAAATTTAAACTGAGGGGAAAGATGGAGGGGGTCTACAATTCTTGGGCGTTATTCATTATGCACTTTAGCGAATTGGATCACATCAAGCATTAGGGGGTTTGGGGCTGGGAGGGTTGGGGGGAGGGGGACTGTATGTGTTAATGGTGACTATGGGTGATTCCTGATTCCTTTTTGTCATTTGTTTATGTCAACATGCGGGCTAATGTTTGGGGGTTTGATGGGAGGATGGGATCCTGGTTATTGATATGGGGATTGACATTACATTCGTTACTGATTATTGTTGGGTGTAAATTTGGGAGAAAATGTGAAAAAGGAGAATAAAAAATATATATTTTTTTAAATTACACCCTGCGATCCTGACGAGTAGTTGTAGAATCACAGATCATCTACAGCACAGAAGGAGGCCATTTGGCCAGTTCACTGCAAGAGCAATTCAGCGAGTCTCTCTTTCCTGACGTTTCCTCAGGGCCATCAAATTTTTTGGCCTTCGGTTGCTTATCCAATTCCCTTTTGAAAGCCATGATTGAATCTGCATCCACCAGTCTTTCAAGCAGTGCATTCCAGATCCTAACCACGCACAGAGTTAAAAAAAAAAAATTTCAAGGGTCGCTTTGAATTCTTTTGCCAGTCACCTTATATCTGTATCCTCTGGTTCTCGCCCCTTTTGCCAATGGAGCAGTTTCTTTCCATATACTCTGTTCAGATCCCTCATGATTTTGAACACCTCTGATCAAATTTCTTCTCAATCTTTCCTTCTCGAAAGATAACAACCTTGGCTTCTCCAGTCTATCCACATGCCTCTTAAACCTCCACTTTATGTTGTGCATAGAATTGGATACTGTCCGTCAATTGAGGTTGAATCAGTGTTTTATAATGATTCATCACACCTTCCTTGCTTTTGTACTCTACACCTAGAGTTATAAAAGGCCAGGATTTAGTGTGACATATATCCAGGTCTCTCTCTGTTGCTGCACCCATTTTAGAATTGTACTCTTTAATTATATTGCCTCTCCTCATTCTTCCTGCCAAAATGTATTCCCTCGCGTGTCATCTTTTGTTTACACCATCTTCCAGCATCATGTTCTCTTATTGTTTCATTTTAACTGCCAAACCTCCCAATGTAATCATTATCCTTTATTCAGTAATATGCTTATTTATTTGATGCAATTTTACAGTTCTTCTGTAGAATAAAAAAACAGCCAGAACCAAAATTAATAAGAGCAATACGTTGGTACAAATATAATTTACTTGTAGAACATCCACAAATGTATCAAGACAGGGAAAACATTCTTACCATCCATAGGAGGCCGTTCTAACATGTCAACAGGTCGACCGTGTATTACAAATATTTCAACACGGGGAAACAATGTTGACAATCCTTGAGAATCCAGATAGTCCTGTAAAAGACAGTGTACTTTACGGGCTGTGAAAAGGAGACAATTTTGCAATAATACAGCAATAACACCCCTTCAGAAAGTGCTTCATGTCCCAGGAGTACAATTGTTTTTTATAATTGTAGTACCTATAAATTCTTTCCAAATAGCGTCTTTACTGCAGATAAACTTCTCAAAATCACTTCATATACCTTCCATTAATATCACCAGTGTATCAGAGCTGTAACTTGAAGTACTGTAATGCAAATAGTTTTCAACCAACCAATGTATATCTAGATAGAAACAATATAGCATACCATACTACAGTTAATTAGAGTCTTAAAAGATGATAAAGCACATCACCTCCAACTGTGGAACAGGATCTGGCAGGTGCTCCAGATATTGTTTAATTCGTTCAACATAATCTACACCTGTATGAGAATGAAAGAACAATTTGAAAAACAACCCAAGCATGTTGTTGAATTCTAATATATCATTACTACACCCTGAATAAGTATTTAAATGTAAAGTATCGCTTCCAAGTTAAATGTTTTTGGGGCTTATTCAGCCCCCATTCTTTATTATTAGTACATATGAACATACAAAAAAGGAGCAGGAGTAGGCCGCTCGAGCCTGCTCCGCCATTCAATAAGATAATAGTTAATCTATTTGCATTGTGTATTCTACATTCGCATCTAACTTAACAACCCTACCCCTTCCCTGAAGCCTCACATATGTTCCTTGGACAACGAACACCCAACTAGTCATCATTTACTCGTGAGCTTCATGCGGCATGTTGTCAGAATATGGAACAAGCCTCTGTCTATGTCCGCATTCACATGGTTCCAACAGAGTTCATTTGATAAGGATCAGGCTTGGAAATCCTCACCAATTTTCCCTCCTTCTATCATGGACACTGAGATCAACGGAAACATACTGATCACTCTTGCTCCCTGGATGAGATCAGCTAACTGAGCACACCACACTTTTACTTTGAAGTTTTAAAAAAGTATTGTTTCCTTTAGGTTTCTCTCCAATGTTCATCGAAGATGGCAGAAATGTAACCTGGGACCCAGACCACTGCCAATGCAATACCAATACTATTGACTGCAAGGAAAGGTAGAAGAGCACTGCGGGTTAATGCAAATTACTGTTTACCTTATTTTATTCTCCGGAACGTGACTCACTTCTGTTGAACTGAGCACGGTTTTCTGCTCGTGTGTTTGCCCACTACCCCCGCCCCCGCCCCCTTGGCAAGAAAATCACAAGCTAGTGAACACCAATATGGAGAAATACATGTGGAAAACCCCAGTCATTATTTATTCTCCCTCCTTCTTAACTGAGTTTACTATAGAAAACAAATGGTACTAATATCCTGTGCAGTCGGTGCACCATATTTCAACAGTGCAGTATGCATAAACATACACAACAGAACACAACCACATTTTAGTGTGATTGTATGCAAGAAATTATCTTTCGAGAATTATAAAAAGTCCAATCAGCACTATCACTGACTAAACTACGTAAATAGGTGAGCAAAGTTAAATTTATCTCAATTTACAAAGTGGCACGGAGAATTTAGCCAAATGTCATTCATCTGGAAATCAAAGGGGATTTGTAGGTTGCAGGTCTCCCCCCACCCCTCTCCCAGGTTAAGTAGGCTACTGGGAGACCGAAAGGGCGCCCTCGGAAAGCAAAGTGGAATAACAAACATGCGATATTGAACAGGAAAAGAACAGCAAAATAGAACATAAAAACACCATCTTTACCTACTCTTTATTTTCACAGCCTCTGCCTACCTTCACCTCCCACTGCCTGCAAAACATCACCTAACCTTCCTAACCACCTTGTCTATTCCTAGCAGCCAGTGGCGACGACCCACCGTATGCTCCAGAAACCTTCTGCTGGGACAGATTAAAGACATCTCAATTTGGGAACCAGTGAGAGACAATAAAAACTGTACATTATTATATTCACCACAGTATTTAATTTTGGCTTGAAGAGCTGTCTAAAGAACAAATGTACTTACCTCTTATGTGAAAAGACTCTGACTCTACAGGACTTTTATCTTCCCTAAGCTGTTCCTGCAACTACAAACAATAGTCACTATTAGTCAAATGATCGCACAAACCTTTCCTAATTCAGAATAGAAAAATGTTAACACTCAAGTAATTTTGTACTAAAGCAGAGAGCTGAAGGTGAAGTGGCACAGGGGCAAGGTAAAGTGGTTCAAGGTGAGAGAGAGGTTCCCCTCCAAGATGCACAACATCCTATCTTGAACATAAATTGCCGCTCCTGCATCGTTGAAGTGATGAGGAAAGATTTTTTTCACCCAGAGGGCTTTTGGGCACTGGAACTCACTGCGTGAAAGGGTATCAGAGGTAAAAACCCTCAACTCATTGAAAAGGCATCTGAATATACACCTCGAGTGCAGTAAGCTTCAGGGTGACCAACCAAATCTAGGAAGTGGGATTAGGCTGGGTGGCTCATTTTTCCGCCGGAGCAGGCTCAATGAGTTAAGTGGCCTGTTTCTATGCTGTAAACTTTCAATGATTCTATGATTATGGGAGGATATTTTCATGAGGCATTAACTCTTTAAGTTGTTAAACTATTTCTTGCATATACCAATGGACAATAAAAGATACTGGTATTGCATTTTCAGTTGCTTGCATTTGATTACTATCACTGTTCAATCTCCCTATAAAAAGAACATTTTCTACAGAATTCGAACAATCATAAAATAACTAATTTTTATTTTTAAAAGGTATCAGCTAAAGTCACAATTTAAAAAATTCTAACCAACTTGTTTTGTAGCTAATATATTTATGATGTGGAGATGCCGACGTTGGACTCGGGTTAACACAATAAGAAGTCTTCCAACACCAGGTTAAAGTCCAACAGGTTTGTTTTGAATCACTAGCTTTCGGAGCACTGCTCACCTGAGGAAGGAGCTGCGCTCCGAAAGCTAGTGTGCCTTTGCAAAGCAGGTCTGGAGTGAGATGCAGTGGTATCTGTCAAGGTTCATCCCGAGCAGCTCTGTAACACAGGACTCTGTGCTCTACGGACTGTTTCCAGGGACACACACCGAAACAAATATCAACTGCTGCTGGAAGGTCATCAACTCGGTGAAAGACGCTCTTTGGTTTGCCCGAAACTTGCTGATCTTCCAGTGCAAAGAACTGTCCTCGACCGAGTGTTGCAGACTGGCACATTCCAAGCTCCAGGACTACGTGCTGAGGGACGCACTCAAGCTTGGGGCAGCTGCCGCCAAGGCGCAATGGGGAAAGACCACAGTGTAAGGTCTTACCAACAAATGTACACCGAGGGGTTGGTAACAGTGTAAAACCCCTCGGCCCGGGTCTTCAATACCACAATGTATGAAAGAAGCAAAACAATGTAAATATTTAAGAAAGAACTGTAACTCATTGTAGGATACGTGTGTAACGTTATCCCAATTGAATTGAAGAAAGACAAATGAATGTAACTCGGATGGAAATGCACAGTCAAGACAATTTGAAATGTTCTGTAAAGTTTATGATAAATTTTATGAATAAAGTATATTTTTTGAAAAAAAAACTAGCTTTCAGAGCACTGCTTCTTCCTCAGGTGATTTGAGACCTGAGACCCGAGGAAGGAGCAGTGCTCCGAAAGCTAGTTGAAACGAACATGTTGGACTTTAACCTGGTGTTGTAAGACTTCTTACTGGACTTTAATCTGGTGTTGCAAGACTTCTTAATATATTTATGGCCAGTCATTGATCACACCACACTGAACTGTCAAAATTACGTACTTGATGCACCTCTGCCCGGATAAGGAGATCAAGCTGAAAGCAGAGAGACCAGATTTCCACAGCCACCTGCTCACTACTCAGTTGGATGGGTTGAAGGGGTTTCTTAATGTTAACATCCACTGCACACAAAGAGAACAAAGCACATGTTATATTATGAATATGCAAAGTTAACCTGTACAACACAACAAAAGAAAACATAGAATACACAGTGCAGAAGGAGGCCACTCGGCCCCTCGAGTCTGCACTGACCCACTCAAGCCCTCACTTCCACCCTAACCCCGCAACCCAATAACCCCATCTAGCCTTTTAGGTCACTAAGGGCAATTCATCATGGCCAATCCAACTAACCTGTACGTCTTTGGACTGTGGGAGAAAACCGGAGCACCCGGAGGAAACCCACGCAGACACGGGGTAAACGTGCAGACTCCACACAGACAGTGACCCAGCGGGGAATTGAACCTGGGACCCTGGCGCTGTGAAGCCACAGTGCTAGCCACTTGTACTACCCTAAACCTGGGACCCTGGTGCTGTGAAGCCACAGTGCTAGCCACTGGTGCTACCCTAAACCTGGGACCCTGGAGCTGTGAAGCCACAGTGCTAGCCACTGGTGCTACCCTCAACCGTTAAACACGGTGGGCACTAAATGCGGGGCCCAGCCGCCAGCGCCCGCATCCCGCAAAAGATAGATTAAATAAAAGGCCCCATTTAGCTGATATGATGACATCGGGCGTCTCCCCTCCCCGCCCCCGGGCAGCGGTACCTCTGAAGCGCCGCTGGTAGGTGCAGGGCTCCCGCAGCGGCTCCGTCTTCCCCACTGCTGCCATCGTTACCAGGACAACGGCGAACCCGGACCCGCATCCCTGCTGCACCGGGCCCACATCGGACCCGCTGACACCTTTAATCAGGGCCGGGAAAATCCCTGCCATCAACCAAATGTACCGAGACGGTGGCGGTTTGAAAAACACCGCCCGGGGGTCGGTGCTTGTGCTAATATATATATTTTTTGTGTTCTCATAAAGAAGGCGTGTCACAGTCTAATCGTTCCGCCCGCCGGGGAAAGCGGGATGAGTGAGAAGAGAATTCGTGCACGGCCTTTACTTTTTAAATTTCTCAAACGGGGCCTCCGGGGAAGCCTTCAGCACGGGAACCAGAGTTAAATTGAGGGGGTGGATTTGAGGAGAAACTGTTAGCTGGCAAGTTCAGGTGGATGTTTCCAGGGGAGGGGAGGGGAGGGGAGGGGGATTTAGGGCCTGTTTTCATCATCATAGGATTTTGGGCCTGTTTTCATCATCATAGGATTTCCAGTGCAGAAGGAGGCCATTTGGCCCATCTAGACTGCACTGGCTCTCAGGAAAGAGCACCCCATTTAAAGCCCACGCCTCCACCCTATCCGCATAACCCCGCTGAACCTTTTTGGACACAAAGGGCAATTTATCATCGCCAAACCACCTAACCTGCACGTTTTTGAACTGTGTAAGGAAACTGGAACACCCGGAGGAAACCCACGCAGGCACGGGGGAGAACGGGCAGACTCCGCACAGACAGTCACCCGAGACGGGAATTGAACCTGGGACCCTGGAGCTGTGAAGCAACTGTTCTAACCACTGTGCTGCCTTTAGTCCCCATTGATACTTTTTACCCTGTTAATATGGCGGCGAGGCTGAGCTGGGAAATGTTAACTGAATGTGTCTCTGACTCCCCCAGCACATGATCTTTTGAAGTCATCAGAACGGACAGCTGCTGGACCTGGCTGATAGGCAGCCTTGCTGTTCACCGCCATGGGGTTACTGAGGAATGCCTCCAGGATATTTGTGCTGCACCCCCTGCAAAGACTACAGCTTCAGAAAAGATGCGTATGCACAGTTGGCACACAGGCGCCAAACCTGTGTTTCCACCCCAAACTCCTGCCTCTGAAAATCAGGAATGCTTCTTATGGTTCAGGGGAAAATCAGTATCCTGCAAACTTGCCCTGCCACAGTTTTCGGTGTTTTGCTACAAGCAAGTATCATTCAAAAAGCAGGAAAACTGCCAACAGCAGAAAGCCCTCAAGAAGTGGAAAGCAAAGTGAGGAGGATGATGAGGCGTCGACAGATGACGAATGCGAATTGGAAGATGCTGAATTTGAAGAGCTGTTTCAAGAACAAATATCTCCCCTTCCTGAAGGCGGTCATAGAGTATTTATTGTTCATCCTGATGTAAAGTGGGGAGGAAAGAAGCAATATCTTACAACAGGTAAATATGTTAACTAATGCAAACTAAGAAGTCTTACAACACCAGGTTAAAGTCCAACAGATTTGTTTCGAATTACTATTTTCAGAGCTCAGCTCCTTCATCATGTTGACTCACCTGATGAAGGAGCTGCGCTCTGAAAGCTAGTGATTCAAAACAAACCTGTTGGGCTTTAACCTGGTGTTGTAAGACTTACTGTACCCACCCCAGTCCAATGCCAGCATCTCCACAGCAATGCAAACTAAGTTTTATATGGAAACTGTAACACAGTGGCTATGTTCATGGACTACTTAATCCAGAAACCTGGACTAATGACATAGTGACATGAGTTCTCACCATAAAAATTAGAGATTTAAATGCTTTTAAATAAATGTAAAATAAAAAAACAGTATCAGTGATAGTGACCATTTAACTATCAGAATGTCATTAAAAACCTGTTGGGTTCTACCATATTTGATCTAACTTAAATGTGACTCCAGACTCTCTGAAATGTGGCTGACTTTTAACCGTCCTCCGAAACAGCCTAGCAAGCCATTGTTAAGCAGGTAGCTCACCACCATTTCCTCACTGGCAATAGGGATGAGCATTAAATGCTTTCCTCAGGTCATTGCCCTGAAATGTTCATTCTGTTGCCTGACCTCTAACCTTTAAATATCATCCTTTCATCAAATCATAGAATCAGAATTTACAGTGCAGAAGGGGGCCATTCAGCCCATCGAGTCTCCATCGGCCCTTGGAAAGAGCACTCCAATTAAGCCTTCACCTCCACCCTATCCCGTAACCCAGTAACCCCACCTAACCTTTTTGAACACTAAGGGCAATTTAACATGGCTAATCCACCTAACCTGCCCTTCTTTGGACAGTGGGAGAAAACCGGAGCACCCGGAAGAAAACCATGAATCATAGGGTGCGATTCTCTGGCCATATTGTGCTCGGGCGAGAGCACGATGCAGCCTGAGAATCTCGGGATAGCCTCTCGCGGGCTTCCCGGCAGCCACCCCCTCGCGGAATTCACCCGAGGATTAAAAACTCTGTCCAAAAGGGGCAGGACCAAACTGCGCTCGCGGAGGTAGGTTTTACACCTCCTTAGGACATACCTGGGATACACAGCCTTCTTCAATTTTCTGGCCTCCTCGGAGGCTGCAGCCAAGCGCCGAACAGTGCTGGTCCACCTGGCGGATCGGCACCCGGTGGGGAGTCCCTTCGGAGGTCCCTGGGTGGTCAGAATCAGTACAGGGTTGGCCCGCTGAACCGTGGGAACTTTCGCACTGTCGAGCTGGCTGGAGCACTTCCTGGTGCCAGGGTGAAAGTGCCAAGAGTCAGGGCTGAGGGGGCCATTCCCATAAAAGGAGGGTGGAGGAGGGGTTTGAAGGGTGGGGATGTGCAGGGCAGGCAAGTGAGGGTCTTGGGGAGGTTGGGGAGTGACAGGTGGGGCTCCACCAGCGAAGCCTGCAGGGAAACTCCTGTAAAACCCACCACAAGAGAAATTTTGGGGGAGAATAACACCCATAGAACAGCCTGTCATGTCCATACCAGTTCTCTGCTGAGAGCAGTTCAGATAGTATCACTCCCCTACCTCTTTTCCTGGTTGCGCCGTACATTTTCCATTTGCAGCTAATTATCCACCACAGTCAGAAGCAGTGCATTCCAAATTCTCACCATTCGCTGCAGAAATAAATGCCTCTTCGTCGCCATTGGCAGTTTTGCTGATCCTTAAATCGGTGACATCTGGTTCTTGATCCTTCCGCAATGGAAATAGTTTCTCTATCTGCTCGTGATTTGGAGTCCCTCTACCAGAAATCTAAATCCCTCGATCAGTTCACCGCTCCCCACCACCCCATCCCCAGTCTTCTCTTTTGTGAGGGAAAAAAGGCCTGTTCGCTCTTCCTGAATTTTGCAGTCTGGTATCATACTAGTAAATCACATTCCTGCACTTTTCCCAGTCTCTCTGTATCCTTTTTATATTGTGCAGACCAGAATTGTCCACAATAGCCTAAGTATGGTCTAACCACATTTCTATACAAATTTAGCATAAACTCTGAATTCAGGGGATGAACCTGGTGTGTTTTTTTCAATGAGCCTATTGAACTGAGTTATTCCTCTTAGTGATTTATGTATTTGTACCTCCAGATCCATCTGTTCCCCTTCGTATTTCGACACCTATTTTCCCAAAGTGTAGATGGATCCTTAATCCTCCTACCAAAATGCAGGGATTGAAGGTTGCAATAATCTGCAGTAGCTCTGATTATAATTCATATTATTTCTTTTGATTCTATATGGGCAGCATGGTAGCAGAAGTGGCTAGCACTGTGGCTTCACAGCGTGAGCGTCCCAGGTTCGATTCCCCGCTGGGTCACTGTCTGTGCAGAGTCTGCACGTTCTCCTCGTGTCTGCGTGGGTTTCCTCCGGGTGCTCCGGTTTCCTCCCATCGTCTAAAGATGTGCAGGTTAGGTGAAAAAATGAAAATGAAAATCGCTTATTGTCACGAGTAGGCTTCAATGAAGTTACTGTGAAAAGCCCCTAGTCGCCACATTCCAGCGTCTGTTCGGGGAGGCTGGTACGGGAATTGAACCGTGCTGCTGGCCTGCCTTGGTCTGCTTTAAAAGCCAGCAATTTAGCCCAGTGTGCTAAATCAGGTGGATTGGCCATGCTAAATTGCTCTTGGTGTCCAAAAAGGTTAGGAGTGGTTATTGGGTTACGGGAATAGGGTGGAAGTGAGGGCTTAAGTGGGTCGATGGATACTTGATGGGCCGAATGGACTCCTTCTGCACTGTATGTTCTATGTTCTATATTTAAACTAGCGACTAAATTTTATTAGAAATAAGCACAAGAAAACTAAGATAGTGATATTCTTACTGAATAGCAACTTTACCTGTACAATTGCAATTAATACTGAAATGAAGTATGATTTGGATCGTGAAGCACGCTGATGTTCTCTGCGAGGCTATCCCATCTTGGAACACCAGTTCATGGAAGTGTATAGTTTTGTTTTTGTAATGGTGTGAAGAGACAAGTGAGAGTAAGTAGCCTAGTCATATTATAATAATTATTAAAGGCTATTTATTAAATACAGAAAAAACACATAGACACAAACAGGGCGACTCAATTAAGGTGTATGAAGGTGTACCCCTTGTTCCAAAATATATCTACGATCCTTGAACTCCTTAAGACTTTGCACTTTCCCCAAATAACATCCAAATTAAATAAATCCAGCTTCTAGTTACCACACAATACATGAATGATAATCAAGTCTGAGAAACGTCCTGTCCTGGTCCAGCGAAGATATTTAAACTGAATTTCTGAAGGTTTTCTGCACTGCCTTGGCTCTAGGACTCTGAAGCTGTTAGATGTAAAACTTCTGCTTCAGGCTACTGGCTGGAAAACTGGGTGGTCTGCATCTGAGCCAGCTAGGTGTTGACTGGCTTTCCATGCTTCTGTGGCTGCTAGTAATTATACTTTGGTTCCACTATGCCTCTGCCTCCTGTGTATTTGACTGTCTGCCCATATCAAATTCCCTGACTCTAGATATTATCATATGTATACCTCACTGATATTTCCAATCATTTAGGTCAACTGTTGCTACTCATAAGATATTCACATCTGACTTTTATCTAAAATATCTTACAATCTCATTACACGGAGAGATGTATCTCATCTGGCCTTTTGAATACTGGCCACTGCTGTCTTTAGGCAGATTTCTCTCTGTTGCTGGGCAGATCACATCCCATTATGTTTTGTTAAATACGGTTTACTGCTGTTACCAGGCAACTTCATGACAGACGCCTTCAAGATTAGGAAGGATTATAAGATAACTAGTGTTAGATTGTGCCCTCTCATTTCCCTGTCATGCTGCAAAACAAAGCAAATTACAAAAGAATTAAAGGCGAGGTGAGAAAACATTTATTTGTACAGAGGATGGTTAAAATATAAAATGTCTTCTTGGCTACAAGCTATAGTTGGAGCAGAGTGCACAGTTCATGAATTATTTTCAGTGGATATTAGAAACATTTTGGAAAAAGAGAAATATTGAAAGATGTTAGCCTTTGGCTGCTGTTCAGTAAAGAGTCAAGAGTTCTGCTCGTTTTCCCAAACACCTTTATTTTTCCTTGAACACACTCTGTACCAAAACTCTTATCGCCACATCACATGCCTCAAAAGCCACCTGCAGCCTCTTTACGTATCAGTGTCAAATATTGGATACTTAACATCAATGAGACATCTAATTGGAATGTTTCTTAACCCATTCCTTAACAGTCTCCCCTTCCTTGGAGAAAAAAAAATAATTAGGTAAAAACAAAATTTTAAGAAACTCAAAAACACATGCAATTCCCCCCCCCCCTCTTTTTTTTTCATTTTTGGAAAGGAAAAAAAAGAGTCACAGAAACAGGCGCCCTTCATTAACAATATCCAAAAGTTTCTGTGCACTAGCCCCTCTTTTCTTAAAACAGTTGGCCAATTGATGGCGTCTGTCGACCCATTTAATTTTTGCTATCTCCCCTTTGTCCAACATCTGCTTCAAATTTGTGATGTTTATCCTTAACCTTTTCTCATTGACACTTTTTGTAGAGTGCACATTTTCCCACAGGGATTTATTGTCAATTTGACACTCTATGGGTATGTTATTCAAATCCCCTAATCCCAAAATGTCTTTCAATATCTGAGACATATAAAAGGCTATTACCACTACCTCTACAAGGCTTACCATCTCAGCAGCTAAAGTGCTTTTGATCACTCTCCTTATTTTCTTTGTTTCCCACACAAGAGGGCAACATTTACCATTGTTCCCCAAAAGGAAAATTATAAAACCTATGCTTGAACCCCATCGCATAAATTTGCATAGGATGCATCACTATAAATTATGGGTTTCAATTGCCTGAGATCACCTAAAACCGGGAACCTGAAAACACACTAATCTTCATCTGAAATTCTTTTACCGTCAAAACCATGTAGACTTTCTAGCCTCGGGCAATTTGTTGTTTATTCACTCCTACATTTTAAAACAATCTTTTCAGCCTCGTCAGTGTTTTTTATAGATTGGCTTTTTAATATAAAATTAAAACACAAAATGGAAATACTGGCAGCATCCGTGGAGAGAGAAAAACAAAGATTTAACATTTGAGGTCAGTGACCTCTCGTCAGAATGTTAAATGTTTATTTCTTCATGGATGTTGCCATATCTGCTTAGCATTCCTAGCCTTTTCTGTTTTTCTTTTGATTTCCAACATCTGCATCATTTTGCTTGTGGATTGGGATTTTGATTGGTTTCTCCTTTTTTTAAGCAAAGGGAATGCTAAATCAGCAGGCTCTTCATATGCCCTCGAGCATCTTCTAACAGAGCTATAATACTCCAGGCCAGCTGCTGTTATGCACTGTATAGTTGGGGCAGCATGGTGGCGCAGTTAGTGCTGCTGCCTCACGGCGCCGAGGTTCCAGGTTTGATCCCGGCTCTGGGTCACTGTCCGTGTGGAGTTTGCACATTCTCCCCGTGTTTGGGTGGGTTTTGCCCCCACAACCCAAAAGATGTGCAAGATAGGTGAATTGGCCACGCTAAATTGCCCCTTAATTGGAAAAATGAATTGGGTACTCTAAATTTTTTTTTTGTATAGTTGCTGTGCTCCTTAAGATTATATTCACTGGTATCTTAATTCTGTCCTTCCTTTCTTTACAAGGTGAACTTCAGATGGCTGAAGCAGTTGCTCTTGTGAACACTCTGCCCAACTGGCATGTTGTTGATAAGGTTATTCTTTCCACAAAAAGTCCAGACAACAAATTCATTTTTGGCAAAGGCAATTTTCAGACTCTCACAGGTAATTTGACTTTCTTAATGGTAAAATATGAACTAAAAGTGACACGCTTCTAAATTATATACTTTGAAAGGTATAATTTAATGTGACAATTGTAAATGAAGTTTTTCCCAGTGGTTAAGAAATTGTTCTTTAAATGTCTTATTCCACCATAATTGGAATGCATTTAAAAATATATATTTTATTAAGTTTAGGCCCCCAAGCAGTCATGGCAAGATAGAGGAACAGATATGTGGACAAATATAAGATGTGTAAAAATAATAGGGTAAGGGTATTCAACTTTCTCAAAATTAATTGGGGTAGGCAAAGTGTGAAAGGCTTAGAGGAGATAGAATTTTTTAAGTGCATCCAGGAGAGCTTTTGAAGGAAGTGGTATAGGTGTCAGTCAGGGAGCATTTTGGTGATAGTGACCATAACTCGGTAGTTACGGAAAGGGACAAAGATGGACCAGAAATAAGGTTTACGAACTGAGGGAAGGCTTACTTGAATAGGATAAGACAAGATCTGGCCGAAGTGGAATTGGGAGCAGCTACGTGTAGGAAGATCCATTCAAAAAGGAAATATAGAGAGTACAATGCAAAAAAGTTCCTGTCAAGGTGAAGGGTGCGGTCAACAAGTCCAAAGAACTCTGGATGTTAAAGGAGATACAGCATTGGATCAGGGAAAAAAAGGGAAACTTGTGGCAGATTCAGGGGGCTCTAAGTAGCGATGACCATGAGGAGTATAGAAATGCAGGGGGGGTACTTAAAAAATAAATTAGGAGAGCAAAAAGGAGGCATGAAAAATCAATGGCGGGCAAAATAAAAGAAAATCCCAAGAAGTTTTATACGTATAATAAAGGCACAAGGGTAACCAGGGAAAGAGTAGGGCCCATTAGGTACCAAAGTGGCAACCTCTGTGTGGAGCCAAACGATGTAGGTGAGCTATTAAATGAATATTTTGCATCTGTGTTTAGTATGGAGAAGGGTGATGTAGGTATAGGAAGCAGGGAGGGGGACCGCAATATAATTAACAGATTAGCATGAAGAGGTGTTAGTGGTTTTAATGGGCTTAAAAGTGGATAAAAGGCCCAGATGAGATGTATCCTAGGCTGCTGTGTGAGGCAAGGGAGGAGTTTGCAGGGGCTCTGGTGCTAATTTTCAAATCCACTCTGGCCACAGGAGAGTGCCAGAGGACTGGAGGACAACTAATGTGGTACTATTCTTCAAATTGGTGAATGGGAAAAAAACAGGTAATTATAGGCCAGTGAGTCAGTGGAAGGAAAACTACTGGAAGAAATTCTGTGGGACAGAATTAATCTGCATTTGGAGAGGCAAGGATAATCAAGGATAGTCAGCATGTCTTTTTGGAGGGAAATCATGTCCAATGAATTTGATTGACTTTTTGGAGGAGGTGACCAGGTATGTAGATGAGAGCAGTGCAGTTGATGTAGTCTACATGGACTTTATTAAGGCTATGACAAGGTCCAGCATGGGAGACTGATCAAGAAGGTAAGAGTTCATGAGATCCAGGGAAATTTGGCAAATTGGATCAAAAATTGTCTGATAGAAGGAGGCAGAGTTGGTTGGTCAAAGGTTGTTTTTGTGACTGATAGTCTTTGTCCAGTGCTGTTCCACAGGGATCAGTGCTGGGTCCCTTGCTTTTTATAATGTGTTAATGATCTAGATGTGAATGTAGGGGAATGATCAGTGTGCTCGCAGATGGCACAAAATTGGTGGTGCGATAAATAGCGAGGAGGAAAGCCTTCGATTACAGGATGGTATAGACAGGTTGGTCAGGTGGGCAGAACAGCGGCAAATGGAATTTAACCCTGAAAAGTGTGAAGTGATGCATTTCTGGAGGACTAACAAGGCAAGGGAATATACAATGAAGAGCAGGGCGCTAGGAAGTACAGAGGACCAGAGGGACCTTGGAGTGCATGTCCATAGGTCTCTGAAGGCAACAGGACAGGGTTTAAGAAGGCATATGGGATACTTGCCTTTATTACCCGAGACAAAGAATATAAGTGTCTTTATGCGCAATCTTCTTGGATAAAAAGAATATAAGAGCAGGGAGGTTGTGATGGAGCAGTGTTAAATGTTAGTTAGACCGCAGCTAAAGTACTGTGTGCAGTTTTGGTCGTCACACTGTAGGAAGGATGTGATTGGATTGGAGAGGGTGCAGAGGAGATTCATCAGGATGCTGCCTGGGCTGGAGCGTTTCAGCTATGAAGTGAGGCTTGATGGGTAGGGGTTCTTTTCCTCAGAGCAGAGAAGGCTAAGAGGGAACCTCATTGAGGTGTACAAAATTATGAGGGAAATAGACAGGAAGAAACGTTTCCCCTTAGTCAGTAACCAGGGGCATAGATTTGAGACAAGGAGCAGCAGATTTAGAGGGGATTTGAGGAAAAACCTTTTCACCCAGAGGGTGTTGGGAATCTGGAACTCACGGCCTGAAAGGGTGGTAGAGGCAGGAACCCTCACAACATTTGAGAAGCATTTAGATGAGCAGTTGAAACGTCACAGCATACAAGGCTACGGGCCAAGTGGTGGAAAATGGGATTTGAATAGATAGGTGTTTGAGGGCCGGCACAGACACATCGGCTGAAGGGCCCATTTCTGTGTTGTAAAACTCTACAACTGTCACAGAACGTACATGAGTACCACTGGACCTCTGTGGGCTATTTGTGTGGATAAGCCCATTTGAAATGATGCACTGTTAGTGGATTCAACTATTTTAGCAATGCTTTGTCACTGTTGAAATAAGAAAGTGACATCTTTCACGGCCTCATTGTGTTCTAAAAAACTTTGCAGAAAATTAAATGTTGTTTGAAGTGTCATCATTGTTTGATGCAATTTAAATGCTGCTGTTTTACAGAAAAAATAAAAGGACTGCCACAGATTACTGCAGTGTTTATGAATGTTGAACGACTGTCTGCATTATCAGAGGTAAAGAAGCTTCACCCAACCAACACCAAAATGTATGATGTGAAAGTAATAACTGGTCACAATAGGTCTGTGCTCGTTGGAGTTTAGAGGATGGGGGGGGGGGGGTCTTATTGAAACTTACAGGATACCGAGAAGCCTAGATAGAGTGGACGTGGAGAGGATGTTTCCACTAGTAGGAAAAACTAGAAGCCAAGGGCACAGCCTCAGACTAAAGGGACGATCCTTTAAAACAGCCAGAGGGTGGTGAATCTGTGGAACCCTTTGCCGCAGAAGGCTGTGGAGACCAAATCACTGAGCGTCTTTAAGACAGAGATAGATAGGTTCTTGATTAATAAGGGGATCATGGGTTATAGGGAGAAGGCAGGAGAATGGGGATAAAAAACATATCAGTCATGATTGAATGGCAGAGCAAATCCGATGGGCCGAATAGCCTAATTGTGCTCCTGTGTCTTATGATCTTAATGTGTGGATTGTTATATAATAATTGATAGCAAATAGTAGGGCAATAATTTCACCAAAGTGGTAAAATTGCAACCACAGAAGAGAAGTTCAGAAAGTTCTTAAAGTACCTGAAAGTGGCAGAGATTAAAAAGATGCTTTGATCCGCTCCTTGGTTCCTGTTATTTTGTAATTTGCCACCGTTTTGGAGCTATTATTATATTGGATTGGATTGGATTTGTTAATTGTCACGTGTACCGAGGTACAGTGAAAAGTATTTTTCTGCAAGCAGCTCAACAGATCATTCAGTACATGGGAAGAAAAGGAAATTAAACAAAATTCAAGAAAGTACAAGAAAGTACATAATAGGGCAACACAAGATATGCAATGTAACTACACAAGCAGCGACATCGGGTGAAGCATACAGGGTATAGTGTTAATGAGGTCAGTCAATAAGAGGGTCCTTTAGGAGTCTGGTGACAGTGGGGAAGAAGCTGTTTTTGAGTCTGTTCGTACGTGTTCTCAGATTTCTGTATCTCCTGCCCGATGGAAGAAGTTGGAAGAGCGAGTAAGCCGGGTGGAAGGGATCCTTGATTATGCTGCCCACTTTCCCCAGGCAGCGGGAGGTGTAGATGGAGTCAATGGATGGGAGGCAGGTTGTGTGATGGACTGGGCGGTATTCACGACTCTCTGAAGTTCCTTGCGGTCCTGGGCCGAGCAGTTGCCATGGATGGATATTGGGAGCCGATCAGCTGCATGCTTCAAGTGCATGTTTCCGACACTTAACTATTAATATATTGTTATTGCTAGTCCATGAAAAAAAAAATTATGATTCGTGGTAAGGACATGCTCTGGTGGGATACTGCTTCATTTGACTGTCCTGGTTTGACCTTGATCCTGTGCTGGCTTAACTGGTCACAGCCTTGAAACTAGTCGGAAAGCCGTAGTTGGTCTTAAAGTCAAATGGTGTTCCTGTTTCTGACCATTATCCAGCAATCCCTGGCCACTGAAAAGTGCAAGCTTGTAGCCATCGGGTGATTAGGCTTGCTTGACAACGCTCTCGTTCTCTGGGCTTACACATTAAGACAAAGTACTGATAGGCAGCTTAAGGAGCAGAATAACCTGGTGCCTTCAGGAGAAAATTTGAGGGAAACTATTAAGTGAAATATGTTTATTTAAAAGTAACAGTGTAAAACTATTAAATTCTGAGCATAGATGCTACCATACAACATTCACTCCAATTTCCTTGAGCAGCTCAATAATCTAATAAATTACAGAACAAAATATATATTTTAGAAGCTTTGCACTGCTGCAAATATTTTTGGACAACCGCCAGCGTTTTGATCAATACGTTTGTTCCTACTCATGTTGTTACCTTCTCTGCCTCATGACAAGCCATTCCTTGAATTTTGTGAACACGGAAACTTGATTATAAAACTATTCAGAAAATAATTAAAAATTGAAGTGTTGAATTTTTTTTTGCTCTAATTGTCATTTTATGAGAATTTTAGACTATCTTATTACGATCCGGACCAGACCCCAACATTTTATTTAATTTGTAAGACTGGGAAAAGGATGCTTTGCTGCAGGTGTGACTCCGTGCACAAATAGGGATATGAAAAATTAAAACAAACTTTGTAACTAATACAGGATTAAATTAACTTTAACATCATACAAGAAATAGCTTTCAATTACCAGTTAAACAATGCTTAACAATAAATGTCACACTTTAACTTCTAACTGAGATCTTCTTTATCTCCAACCAAGCAAAAACCCATCTTGGGTCAAAACCCACTTTTAAATAGAGGTAGCAAACACAGGATTACTTGCCAAACATTGGATAGAGATCTTTTGAGACTGCTTGAAAAGAGAGACCTGCCACCCTGTCAGAATATTACAGAATCACTGGCTGTATTCTTTAGAAACTGCTTCTTTGCTCTCCTTCCAGACAGAAAAAACAAAAGTAAAAACTCCGCACCTGAGACTGCTCAGCCCCTGGCTCCTCCCATTAACTACATCATCTCAATCCCACTAACTGATTATGACCATCTCACTAACGTTAAGTACAAGGTCTCTAATTATCTACTCCCCGGGGAACTTTCTTTCTATAAACAAAATCCCATTAGCCCTATTCAGGTAAACCATATACATGGTTGGAATGAATGATGATCTCATTGTTTTTTACAATGCTTTAATTACCTTCTGCAGGCCCAATGTCTGCCTGTCTTTAAAACCAGCATTTTTACAAACATTACTGCAGCAGTCACATACACACACTAACCCAGGCTTTTTTTAACTGCTACTGCACTAGATACGTATAATAGAATATATATATGAAATTCCTACATTCACCATAATCTTCAAAGGACTTTCATTGCCAAGTGACATTCATGCTACACAAGTGCCAGGAAATGACTGACTCCAGCAAGAGAGAATCTAGCCATCTCATAATATTTTACAATTTCTCCCCATGTCTGCTTGGGTTTCCTCCGGGAGCTCCAGTTTCCTCCCACAGCCCAAAGATGTGCAGGTTAGGTGGATTGGCCATGCTAAACTGCCTTAGTCTCCAAAAGACTAGGTGGGGTTACTGGGTTACGGGGATAGGGTGGAGGTGTGAGCTTAAGTAGGGTGTTCTTTCCAAGGGTTTGTGCAAACTCGATGAGCTGAATGGCCTCCTTCTGCAGTGTAAATTCTGTGATTCTACAACCTAGAAGGACCCAGATGCATGGGAGCAACACCATCCCCAAGTTCCCCCTCAAGCCACTCATCAGCCTGACTTAGAACTATTATTGTTGTTTCCTTCACTGTCACTGGTCAGCACTGTAGACTGTGGTAGTTCAAGAAAGTGACTCTCAAGTCCAGGGCAATTGGGAATGGGCAGAAAATGCTGACCTTGCCTGTGATATCCACATCACACGAAAGAATAAAAAGTGCTTCTTTTCAAAAGTGCAATTCAGTAAACTATTTTCTTTGTCTCTGTTAGAAAGAGTTGGAATCTGCCTGGGGAGTTGAAGTGTTTGACAGATATTCCATTGTCCTTCACATCTTCCGTTGCAATGCTCGGACCAAAGAGGCCAAACTGCAGATAGCGCTGGCTGAGATCCCATACTTGAGGTAAGGTTTTGATTCTCTACAACTCTCCTAAAGCTTTAACAGTATTACGGTGCATGATCATAGTTTGGGAGGGGTGGCTGGTACAATTAATTAAGACAAATTTTCCTCTGTGCTACAAGACACGGATATGAATTTAATTTGTAAGTAAGTTTGTCGGTTCGCTTTTAAGAATTAGAAGATTAGATTTAGATGCTTTAATCCAGTTCCCAACTTGCATTCAACTTCATAGTCTGTAAATAGGCATTAATAATTGTGTCTCACTCAGATGTCATTAGCTTGTTTCCAGTTTACCAAATGGGAAACAGTTTGGGCGTTTGAGCATGTTGTCAATGATTTGCTTTTCACTAGATCAGAGAATAGAGTGCAAGTTGAAAAGTTTTACTTTCCTCTAGCACATCTATTCATCTTAATAGCAAGTGCATTCAACAAATAGGCCTACAATGTCCTTGTATAAAACTTCCAACAATCACAAAAAGAGCTGGTGAACATGGGCATTTGTTTTGTGATTGGAAATCACAGAATCTTGGAAAACCAGCTCACTGTGGAAGTATACTTCACAACTGACGGCTGCTTCTGTCCTCCCGGTCTCTGAATTCCACTGTCAAAACCTGAAGTGCTCGCTGATATAAATGCTAATTCCTTTCAGCTTCAGCTTGGGTCACTGTCTGTGTCTGCACGTTCTCCCCGTGTCTGCGTGGGCTTCCTCCGGGTGCTCTGGTTTCCTCCCACAAGTCCCTAAAAACGTGCTGTTAGGTGAATTGGACATTCTGAATTCTCCCTCAGTGTACCCGAACAGGTGCCAGAGTGTGGCGACTAGGGGCTTTTCACAGTAACATTGTTGCAGTGTCAACGTAAACCTACTTATGACACGAATAAAGATTATTATTATAGTTGTCTGATTGTGCTTTCTGAAGGAATCCCGTATGAGAGATTCCACACCAATGTACAAAAACATTAAGTTGCATCACATCCGCATTAATACGCATGATTTCTTTTTTCATTTTAGTTTATTCTTTTTGAGCATGATTTTTATTTTTACACATGTGCTACTCTGGGCATGTTTTGCAAGTGTGTTTCAAAGACAACTTGCAGCAATATGGCTGCTTCTGATGGCTACTTTATGCTGTTGATTCATTTGAATATTTACTTTGCCCTAATTTGGTAGGTCCCAGCTGAAAAATGAAGTGGCTCACTTAGACCAACAAGGCGGTGGCTCCAGGTACATTATGGGATCAGGTAATATTCCCACTGACATAGGTTTGCTATATTCGATTATTGACCAATATTATCAATTCAATCCATTAAATTCTTGCAGTGCTCCAGATCGAGCCTCGCCTCGAGTCAAACTGTTCCAGTACAACTAAAACACTGGTGCCTGCCCAGTGATTCCATGTCCTCAAAAAGCGGAACAAATCCAACCATCAGTCTACTCTCTATCATCAGCAAAGTGATGCAGGTGTCATTGACAGTTCTCTCAAATGGTACTGACTCAGCAATAACCAGCTCACTGATGTTCAGTTTGGGCTCTGTGAGGGCCATTGATCTGATTAGAGTCTTAATTCGAACATGGACTTAAGAGCTGAACAAGGAAGTGAGAGTGACTGCCTTTGACATCATGGCCGGATTTGACCAAGTGTGGTATTGAGGAGCCCTAGCAAAACTGAAGTCAATGGGAATTGGGAGAAAAATCTTCAGAAAAAAGAAGTTAGTTGTGTTTGTTTGAGGTCAATCATCTCCATTCTGGTGGAAAAGCAGGAATTCCTCGGTAGAATCTGAGGACCAACAATCTTCAGCTGCTTCAATGACTTCTACTCCATCACGGGCAGCACGGTAGCATTGTGGATAGCACAATGGCTTCACAGCTCCAGGGTGGATGTGCAGACTCCGCACAGACAGTGACCCAAGCCGGAATTGAACCTGGGACCCTGGAGCTGTGAAGCAATTGTGCTATCCACAATGCTACCGTGCTGCCCACAGAAGGCGGTTCACCATCACCTTCTGGGGCAATAAATGCTGGTTGAGGCAGCAACTCCCATGTCCCAGGAACAAATAGCCAAATTCAGAAAATGTAATGGTTGTCAAAAATCTTCATAGAATTAAACATTGCTTTCAATTTAGTACATTTATAAGTGTTTTATTTTTGGAGCGAATGAAGTTTCAATCATGTCCGGTGCAGATATTGTTGTGGGTTTATGGAAACGTACACTCGATGGCAAGCTAATGAGGGGTTCACTTGTTTTAATCCACTCACTGTTTCCAGGTGAGACCTTCATGGAGGTTCAGCAACGCCTCCTCAAGGAGAGGGAACTGAAGATTAGAGGGGTGTTGGAAAAGCTAAAGAAGAAACGGCGGTTGCTGAGGACCCAGCGTAAACGCAGAGAGCTCCCGGTTATTTCTGTCATGGGCTACACCAACTGTGGTGAGTTTCCGTTCCGCTTTGTTCAGGAAGCAGCCATGATTACAGCTGTGTGATTCACTGCTCATGAGGATAGATTGAGGTAATCAGCACAGAATCATGGCAGTGTAGTTTCCTTTGTCGCTGAATTTTCTCAAAACACTAAGCAGGCAAACATTGCTCATGAGCAATCAGATTAAATACACACTTCCCCTTGGGTCTTATGATAAGTCTGAAAATAGTGAGTTTTCTCTTCAACAGTTTCTATCGCTCATTTTATAAAGCAGTACCTATGCAGAGGCAATTTGGCTCTACTAGAACAAGCACATTGGATGTGAAGGGCACTGGGGAATTTTTTTAATGTTTTGGATGCTATATAATAGTGTAAACACAACAGGATAATTAATTAGCGTAGAGCCAAAGGTAAATGCTAGGGTATAAATGTTTTTGCGGGTGGTACAACAAGCAAATATAATTGTCATCACAGCGCCAGAGGACCATAGGCTGCCCTCTCCTTTGAGGGCTGACTGGTGGTGATTTAACCTGAGGGTCACCAGACCTCAGGCAAGTGGCAAGGTTGAGAAGGTGGAACCTTCATGAATAACCTTAGCCGACGCGGGAATTGAACCCGTTTCCTGCCGCTAAAATTGGGAATCCTGATCAGGCGGAGAATCCCGTATCGGCGCAAAAACAGGATCGGTGGCAGGGAGCAGATCCGCCCCCAGTCTCAGCTTGTGCCATAGCAGCTAAGTGCTTTCACCTCTTTTCTAACTGCAGAATACACTTAGCATTGTTTAAGTGACCAGCATCTGTCAATCAGAACAAGAATGTTTATAAACATTGCAGTTAGCCTCAGTTGAGGGTACTTCAGGTGCATTCAAACATGAAAGGAAAGAATAATAAATAAACCTCCTGGCAGCTGTGTTCAAACCATTAAGTTAAAGGTACTGCACTGTGAAATTGAATGAATGTTTAGTATTTCAAAGGATCTCAGGGGATTTCAAGACTTTTCAAGGGTTGTCGGCTTTTTAGGAAGGCTCAGACACTTCAAAAAACAGCAGTTTTAAAAGCAAAAGGCTGAGGGAGAAGTTGTGAGGAAAGAGAACATTTTCCTGGCTTGAACCTTCAATGAACTGTTTGATCTGCTCATCAGCTGTCAGGCAAAGTAAGAAGGTCACTTCAGAGTTTAAACCGATCAAACAAGGATGAAGCTTGTTCAGAGAGTTGCCTGAGATCACAATGCCAAGAGTGATCTTCGGGTTGCCCAGGGCTAGAAGGGGCAGTCCAGACATGGGACCCTCATCCTTAGGAAGGGTCCGGGGGCCAACCCCCAGGACTCTTGGGGTGGGGGGGCCCTCCCCCTGCAGCCTGGCAATGACAAAGGGACACATGAGCAATGGGTGAACCCCCCTTGACCCCATCTCGGGGCCCATTATGCCAGGCTAGAGTGTCACTGCCAAGGTTTCAATGCCATGGTGCCAGGGGCCAGTGCACCGTTGGCACTCTGGGTGGGGCCTGAACGAGAGGGCCAGGTGGGAGGACTGGGGAGGTTGGGTTGCACGTGAGTGTGTATGTGAGAGGTGTGATGGGGTAACCCATTCTTCCCGTGGTGGGTGGAGGATTCTGCTCCTTGATGAGGGGTTGGTGGTGCACCTCTTGTCAGCGAGAGAGTCAACGTTTGTATTGTGGGGTGTGGGGGGTGGAATGGAGCCTGTCTCTGGACACTGGGATCGGGGCATCTGTTCAAAATGGCGGTCCAACACCAGTATGTGCAGGGAAACTGGCATATTCGCCACTATGCAGTATTTTGCACAGTAAAGGACTGAGAATGCCACCTCGACGTGCTCCTAGTGCGAGCAGGACACAGTCCCGATTCTCTGCTGGCTTCGTCTCTGGAACAGAGAATCCTGCCCAATGTTTCCTTTGGCTAGGGAATCTAGAACAAGGGGCAGAGTTTCAGGTAGGGTGCCGATCATTGAGGACTGAGACGAGGAGAAATTACTTCATTCAAAGATTTGTGAGTCTTTGCAATTCTCTATCCCAGAGGGTCATAGATATGTCTTCATTGAATATATTTAAGGTTGAGATAAGAGTTTTGGTCACTCAGGGAATTGAGGGATATCTGAAGCGTGCGGGAAAGTGGAGATGGAGCCCAAGATTAACCATGCAAGTATTGAATAGAGGAGCAGGTTGGACGGGCTATATGGTCTACTCCTATTTCTTATGTTCTTATGCAAATCCGTCTTCCTTGCACAGTGCAAAGGAACACCATAATCTGATTCACAACTGATGCATTTTGTATCTTCCATTCAGGAAAAACAACCCTGATCAAAACACTGACTGGAGACACGGGCCTTCACCCAAGAGATCAGTTGTTTGCTACCCTTGATGTTACCACCCATGCTGGCTTGATGCCAAGCCGTTTGATGGTCCTTTATGTTGATACAATTGGATTTCTTTCTCAACTTCCCCACAACTTAATTGAATCCTTCTCAGCAACTCTAGAGGATGTGGTATATTCAGTAAGTTTCAGTTTCTGACACGTATTATCTGCTTGGGTCAATATACCGGTATATATTTTAATAAAGCCACAAAACTTGTAACCATTTCCCAGGTTCTGTATTTTAGCTTAGCTGATGAACTTAGCTAGGAACTGAAAGGAATAGAAAGTCCCAGGGCAGGCCACAGCTCAGTAGGATCGGCTTGGTCAGGTGCTATATTTGAAAATCAGCTGGGGTTCAAGCACTAGGTTGAAGTGGAGCTCAAAATAAGAGCAGGATCAGGTTTGGCTGTGGTGACTTTGTAAGTCCATGCTCACCTCACAAGGCATTTTCCCCATTGAAGATCCCAGCTAACAAACTGCTCATCATGAAGTGTAGCTCAGTATGGCTCTCTCTCCAGAGAACCACAGTGTCTAGACACAGCTGATTTCCTTGCAGTGTAGGCTGGGTAAGGGGATTCATTTTAACCCAACTCACCAAGTGGGAATCCATTGGGGAATAAAATTGGGCAGGGTATAAAAATTGGAATTGCACCAAATCCAGTCAGTTTACCGACAGCTGGGTTAAGTTAAAACCATTCGCAAGGAGTTTGCTTTGAAGACAAATTGCTGTCTGGTACGTCTTCAGAAATCACACTGATTCTGCCATCATATTACAATATCAGTTGATCTAAAAGTATTGCCTAGTGACAAATGGGAATTAAGCATAATACAGCAATAGTACAGTAACAATTTGGTCTCTACACTAAGGAAGAAGGCTTACACAAAATCTGTTCACTACATTACATCCAGTCCATAATTTTTGCAGCAGCCCTGAATTTTTCCACCACTAAAATTCAACTATGATGCAAAATGGTACAGAACCCCAGTATAAATACCTTGTCCTCCATGCCTGTCTGATATGATATGGTTTTCAAAACATATTCTTTGAATGATCAAGAACTGTGTACTTGTTTGTTTTCATTGGCAGGACAATGGGAAGGAAGGCAATTAGTATTTCTGAACTCCCTTCTGTCAGCATGTGTTGTATAGAAATGAATGAAAAGTGCATTTAAAGCTGTGCTAAATAGTTTTTGCCAATGATAGCCTTCTTCCATAGAAGGACCATCGAGTCTGCGCTGATCCTCTGAAAGAGCACCCTGCCTATGCCCACTCACTCGCCCTATCCCCGTAACCCCATCTAACCTGCACACTTTTGGACTGTGGTAGGAAATCAGAGCACCCGGAGGAAATGTGAAAACTCCACACAAACAGTCACCCAAGGCCAGAATCGAACCCGGGTCCCTGGTGCTGTGTTTTACAATGACCATTATATCATAGCATTGTATATATGCTGAGATTTTCCAGCATTTTCTCTTTGGTTTGGGATTGTATATATGCTATTCTCTCGCTTTGGTGGAATGCTGTTTAAGATGGCCTGACATCTTAGTTCACTTTTTATACTTGGCAATGTATTAAGGATGCTCTCAACAGTGCCAAAGAGGCCCGGCCAACCACGCCCACATGTTCTGGTCTTGCCCTAGACTTGTGGAGTACTGGACAGCCTTCTTCGAGGCTATGTCCAAAGTGGTGGGAGTGAGGGTGGAGCCATGCCCGATAGTGGCAGTCTTCGGGGTTTCAGACCAGCCAGATCTATTCCTGGGGAGGAGGGCGGACGCTCTTGCCTTTGCCTCCCTGATCGCCCGCCGTAGAATCCTGTTTGGCTGGCGGTCAGCAGCACCGCCCAGAGCTGCAGACTGGCTGTCCGACCTCTCGGAATCTCTCCAAATGGAGAAAATCTAATTCGCCATCCGAGGGTCAGACGACGGCTTCCACAGAACGTGGGAGCCATTCATGCAATTGTTCCGGGACCTGTTTGTGGCCAACGAACAAGAGGAAGAATAGTCGGGTGGCCAAGAATCAGGGGAAAATGAGGCCGGGGGGGGGGGGGGGGGGGGGGGGGGGGGGGGGCTACGGGTTCGCAAGGTTTTACGCTTATTTCTTTTTCTTGTTAATTTATTGTTTTTGTATTGGAGGGGAGGGGTTACTGTTTTTCTCTGTTGTGATAAAATTTGTTGAAAACTTGAATAAAAATTATTCCAAAAAAAAGGGGAAGGTCAAAGCCGCAAGCGACAGTCTGATGGCAAGCCCAAAACCAAATTGTAAATAAATGCCTACAAACATGTGCCTCGGCCATATTGGGGAATATAAAATATGTATGCCGGTTAAAGGGGGGGCCACAGTTGTTATTATGAAGATGCTTACCTGTAAATATACATGTTAATTTTTGCATGTTTTTTTTTCTAATAATTTGTAATTTGTTGGATATAAAATATGAAAACTCAATAAAAACATTTCCAAAAAAAAAGGATGCTCTCAAACTATCATATTGTGCTTAGCTAGAATAATTTTGGGTACCTACTTTAAGAGGGATTTCCAGACCCCAGAAAAAGTACAGAAGGGATTCCGGGAGATAATACCTGAGATGTGAGGTGATGTTAGAAAACCTGTGACACTTCATTAGGAGAAAGAAGGTTAACAGGTGATATATTATGAAAGGTTTCAATATGGTAAATAAGGAAATACTATTTCCTTCGATCAGTGTATCTGTAACTAGAGGGTTGGATAGGTTGTAATATTTTGTGATTCTAAATATGGGAATAAGCTAGAGGGTATTTGTTATAGGTGAATGACACATTAAATCAACATTGCACTAACTAAGTTCATATAAACATTTTATTAATATCTTCCTCACACCCCCCCCCCCCCCCCCCCCCGCGGCCTCTTTCTATTTGTATCCAGGATGTAATAGTCCACGTAAGGGACATCAGTCACCCTGAAACCAACAATCAGAAAGTGAATGTACTGAATGTTCTCCGGAATCTCCAGCTCCCAAACCAGCTCTTGGATTCCATCATTGAAGTGCATAATAAAATCGATCTCCAAGAGGGGTAGGAACAGTATGATTTTCATGCGTTTCAAACAGCCAAAATAATGTGCACGTGCCTATCACCTTGATATTTCTTACTGTTTTAGTCAAAATCCCATGTAAAAATCTTCATGGATTTTAATCTGATGTAATGTCAAATGATGCATTTGTAGGTGGAAAAATTGGTATAAAAAATATAGATTGCATGTATCAATAGTTGATGGTACCTTTTTAGCTATACCAGTGCTCACTGAGTACCATGCAGCCCTGTAAAGCAAGCAACCCCTGATCTATCCTAAATTCGGTCATCACCATACTAAGCCCGACATGAAAAATATTCAAGGACACTGCTTTTACTGCCTTTTGAGGAAGAGAGTTCAGAAGACCCACCACTCTGACAGAAGAAATTTCTCCTCATCTCTGACTTAAAAAAGCGACCCATTATTTTTGAACAGTGTCCCCTAGTTCTAGATTCTCCAACAATAGGAAACATCCTGTCCATATCCACCCTGTCAAGACCCCCAGGATCTTAAAAGTTTTGATCATGTCGCCTCTTACGCTTCTAAACTCTAGTGGATACACCTAACCTCTCCAACCTTTCCTTATAAGACAACCGTTCCATCCTGGTATTAGTTTAGTAAACCTTCTCTGATCTGTTTCTAATACATTTATATCTTTATTTAAATAAGAAGAGCAATACTATACACAGTACTTAAGATGTGGTGTCACCAATGTCCTGTACAACTGAAGCATAACCTCCCTACTTTTGTAAATAATTCCCCTTGCAATAAATGATAACGTTCTATTAGCTTTCCTAATTACTTGCTGTACCTGTGTAGTAGCCTTTTGTGATTCATGCATTGGACACCCAGATCCCTCTGCACTTCAGAGCTCTGCAATCTCTCACAATTTAGATAATAGCTTTGTTACTCTTCCTGTCAAAATGGACATTTGCCCACATCATACTCCATTTTCCAGATTTTTCCCACTCAATTCAACTATCTATCCCTTTGTAGCCTCCTTAACCTCTTCACAAGTTACTTTCCTACCTATTTTTGTGTCATCAGCAAATTCGGCCAAGTCTTTTGTATAAATTGTAAAAAAATTGAAGACAGGCGCTATTCGCGGTGACATACCAGTTGTCACATCCTGCCACCCCGAAAAAGACCCATTTATGCCAACTCCATTCCCTGTTAGCTAGCCAATCTTCAATCCATGCCAACATGTCACCCAACCCCCCACACATTTTCAGCAATAGCCTATGATCTGCCACCTTATCAAATGTCTTCTGGAAATCTAAGTGCAGTACACCCATCGGTTTCCCTTTATCCACATCACAGAATTCCCAATAAATTGGTAAACATGATTTCCCTTTCACAAAACCATGTTGACTCTGCCGATTGCCTTGAATTTTTCCAAGTACCGCGCTGTAACATCTGACAATACCAGGTAATCTGTTTTATCCCATTGCCTGATATGGTAGTTTAGTTGAACCGAGATAACAATCTGAAGTCCATGAGACCAACATCCCATCAGGGGAGGTTGTGAAATTGAATTCAATAAATCATGTCGTTTATGATCCAGCTGCAGAAAAATAACCATGAAATCTGCTGGATTATTGATTATTGTTGGGAAGCTGCCACTCCTACTATGGTTGAGCACATACGTGTCTCTGCAGTTGACATTACATGGTTAACTTCTAATGCCCTCAAGGAATTAATGTTGCCATTATTTAAAGAATAAATTTGAAAAAGCACTTAGCATGCTGGCCATAGACGTGTTCATTAGCTTGAAGCAGTGAGAGATAAAAATGAGTTAAAGACTAGAAATCAAAAATTTGCAAGTTTTACTCTCTCCGTCAAGTGACCTGAAATATTTCTTCTCTACCTTTCTTCCCTCCTTCATTTTGAGAGTTAGAGAGTCTGACATCCAATGATCTGAGAAAGAGTAGATTATTTAGCTATTAAACTAATCACAAGATAGATCAGAGTAAGCAGGTCTTTTCCTCTTATTCAGTGTCATCCTTCTAGAATAACAAGATTGCCATCTTTTCACTGTCTCTAGGTGTTTCTTCAATAAATTAGACTTTTTTATATTCTTTCATGGAATGTGGGTTAGGCCAGTATTTATTACCCATTTGGGGCAGCATGGTAGCACAAGTGATTAGCACTGTGGCTTCACAGCGCCAGGGTCCCAGGTTCCATTCCCTGCTGGGTCACTGTGCGGAGTCTGCACGTTCTCCCCGTATCTGCGTGGGTTTTCTCCGGGTGCTCCGGTTTCCTCCCACAGTCCAAAGACGTGCAGGTTAGGTGGATTGGCCATGATAAATTGCCCTTGGTGACCAAAAAAAAAGGGTTAGGAGGTGTTATTAGGTTACGGGGATAGGGTGGAAGTGATGGCTTAAGTGGGTCGGTGCAGACTCGATGGGCCGAATGGCCTCCTGCACTGTATGTTCTATCCCTATTTGCCCTTGACAAGATAGTGGTGAGCTGCCTTCTTGAACCGCTGCAGTCTATGCAGCTTATGTACACCCACAGTGCTCCTAAGAAAAAAATTTCAGGGGTGTGACCCAATAACAGTGAAGGGACGACTATATATTTTCAAGTCAGGGTGGTACATGGCTTGGAGAGGAACTTCGGGTGGTGGTGATCCCATGCATCTGCTGCCCTTGTCCTAGATGGCAGAGGTCATGGGTTCAGATGGTGTTATCTAAGGAGCCTTGGTGAGTTGCTGCAGTGCGTCTTGTAGATGGAACATACTGCTGCCACTATGTGTTGGCGGTGGAGGGAGTGAATGTTAGAAGTGGTGGGTGGGCTACCAATCATACGGGATGCATTGTCCTGGATGGTGTCGAGCTTCGAGTGTTTTTGAACCTTTAATTTACAGGGTATGGATGTCGCTGACTATCCCAGCATTTATTGCCCATCCCTCTTTGCCATTCAGAAGGTGGTGGTGAGCTGCCTTCTTGAACTGCTGTAGTCCCTGAGGTGTAAGTTCACCTAGTGCTGTTCAGGAGGGAATTGCAGGATTTAGACCCAACGACACGAAGGAACAGCAATATATTTCCAAGTCAGGATGGTGACAGACTTGGAGGGGAACCTCCAGCTGGTGGTGTTCCCAGGTATCTGCTACCCATATCCTTTTAGATGGCAGTGGTCGTGGGTTTGGAAGGTGCTGCCTAAGGAATCTTGGTGAGTTACTGGTGCATCTTGTAGATGGTACATACGACTACCACTGTTCATCGGTGGTAGAGGGTTTGAATGTTTGTGGAATGGGGTAGCAATCAATGGGGCAACACAGGTGGAGAAGGTAGTCAAGAAGGCATACGGCATGCTTGCCTTCATTGGCCGGGGCATTGAGTATAAGAATTGGCAAGTCATGTTGCAGCTGTATAGAACCTTAGTTAGGCCACACTTGGAGTATAGTGTTCAATTCTGGTCACCACACTACCAGAAGGGTGTGGAGGCTTTAGAGAGGGTGCAGAAGAGTTTTAGCAGGATGTTGCCTGATATGGAGGGCATTAGCTATGAGGAGCGGTTGAATAAACTCGGTTTGTTCTCACTGGAACGACGGAGGTCGAGTGTCGACCTGATAAGAGGTCTACAAAATGATGAGGGGCATAGACAGGGTGGATAGTCAGAGACCTTTCCCCAGGGTAGAGGGGTCAATTACTAGAGGGCATAGGTTTAGGGTGCGAGGGGCAAAGTTTAGAGGCGATGCGTGAGGCACGTTTTTACACAGAGGGTAGTGGGTGCCTGGAGGAGGTGGAGGAAGCAGGGACGATAGTGACATTTAAGGGGCATCTTGACAAATACATGAATCGGATGGGAATAGAGGGATACGGTCCCAGGAAGTGTAGAAGATCTTAGTTTAAAGGGGCAGCATGGTTGGCACAGACTTGGAGGGCCGTAGGGCCTGTTCCTGTGCTGTACTTTTCTTTGTTCTTTGTTCAAGCGGATTGCTTTGTCCTTTATGGTGTCAAACAAATTGAGTGACGTTGGAGCTGCACTCATCCAGGCAAGTCATTCCATCACATTCCTGACTTGTGCCTTGTAGATGGTGGAGAGGCTTTGCGGGGGGAGGGGGGTCAGGAGGTTAGTTACTAACTGCAGAATCCCCAGCCTCTGACCTGCTCTTGTAGCCACAGTATTTATACGGCTGGTCCAATTCAGTTTCTGGCCATCCTTCCCATCAGCCTATTCCAGCTCAGACTCTGTAAATGTGTGGTTTCTTTTCCCTTCATTAAAGATATGAACCCACAGATCCAGACGCCGTCGCAGTTTCAGCGCTTCATGGACTCGGCATGGATGAACTGACAAAGAAAATCGAGGAGGCAGTTTTGCGAGTGACAGGAAAACTGATCCTCACGATTGAAGTAAATTTGGCTGGCCCTCAACTGAGGTAAGAAGGAAATCTCTGTGCGAGCACAACTTGCCAGAACCATACACGGCTTTGAAACAAATCTCATCGTTTTTCAAGTGCAAGTTCGTGAATTTGAAAGAAAAAATGTAAACAGTTAAAAATTGAACGAGTGAGGGCTGTTCATTCGGGAGTGTGTGGAGAATGGTCTCTGACAGTCTAACGTGTGGAAAGGCAAAGTTAAAGGTGCTGACGTGTAACACTGCTTCTTTTTATCACCCCAGCTGGTTGTATAAGGAAGCCACTGTGCAGGGAGTGGATGTTTTGCCAGAAGATGGTTTGGCCAACGTGAAGGTGATCATCAGCAGCTCTGCCTACGGAAAATACAGGAAGCTGTTCCAACCTTGAAGGAGAAGGGATGACTTTCCAGGGTTGAGGATTTGATCTTTTTTTTTCTCAGAGAAAAAATTGATACATGAATAGCACCTATTTGCCTCGCTGAGAAACATCTCCAGAATAATTCACCGGTAACAAGTCTCTTTGAAGTTGTTCTACAGGCAAATGTGGGCCGTTTGCACACAAGCAATGGTTCACTAACAGCAATGAGATGAACAGCCAGCCAGTTCTTGGTGGTTTCCTCTACAGGAAGACTGTTGATCAGGATACTGGAAAAAAAAAATCCCAGCTTTTTCTGTGGAATCTTTCATCCGTGGGATAGGCAGCCAGAACCTCAAGCTTGTCTCATTCCCTTGGACAAAGGTTTATTTTTTAAAATGAAGCTTCAAGAATGTAGTGGCAATATCATAAAGTCAATGTAGAAAGCATGATGATGTTCCATGATAAGCAGTGACTGTGTCTATAATTTAAATGAAGTTTAAAAAGTTCATAAAAATGATTGTTTGGCAGCACGGTGGCACAGTGGTTAGCACTGCTGCCTCACTGCGCTGAGGTCCGAGGTTCGATCCTGGCTCTGGGTCACTGTCCATGTGGAGTTTGCACATTCTCCCCTTGTTTGCATGGGTTTTGCCCCCACAGCCCAAAAATGTGGAGGGTAGATGGATTGGCTATGCTAAACTGCCCCTTAATTGGAAAAAATGAATTGGGTACTCTAAATTATTTTTTTTTAAATGATTGTTACGACAGTGGGAACGTCGCAATTTGGCTGGGTTAGGAAAATGCAACTGGCCAAGGTTCTTGCCCCTGATCAGCATCCAGTGACACCTGCTGAAAATGGTGCATACACACAGAGGCTTTGCGTGAACATGGTATTGGCTCCTGGTGTGATGTTCCGGCAGTCAATTAATCTCCCATCAATAACTGGCTTTACCGATAAATGAAATGTAAGAACTTCATTCGTTATGAAAAATGAAATGAAATGAAAATTGCTTATTTTCACAAGTAGGCTTCAATGAAGTTACTGTGAAAAGCCCCGAGCCGCCACATTCCGGCGCCTGTTCGGGGAGGCTGGTACGGGAATTGAACCGTGCTGCTGGCCTGCCTTGGTCTGCTTTCAAAGCCAGTGATTTATCCCTATTTCCCTGAAGACAAAGTTGGAGCGGGAAAATATTTTGAGTGTACTGGCAATAAATACATTTTCACACAGTCTCCCGTGTAATTCAACGCGGACAGCAGATGAGTTCATGAGTTTTATTGTGCATTGATGCAATATGTAAGTTATTTCCTTGCCAAGTATACTTCTTTCAGATTGTGCACATTACTACAGATCGAGTACTCGTGAGGCTGTGGAGTAGAAATAATGACTAGTTGTTGAATACTGTAATCTGTTAATCGTTATAAATAACATGAAGGGGAGAGAAACAAGCATTATGAAGAGCTTGTGGGCTTGGTTCTGCACCGCCAGTGGGGAAACCACATTCATTGGGAGTACAGCTGAAGGAAAAAAAACTACAATATTGGTTCACCAATGTTGTGTTTTAGTTAACATTAAGAAAGCCATTGACTGGAAGAAGAGAACTAACCTCCACCTCGCCACTCTAAACGTCTTACCCTCAAAAGGCAAACAGTCTTAGTTTGATCTCATCTGAAAAACCAGACCCTTTTTGAATATAGTGATGTCTCACACACAGCAATCACTACTTCATCGGTTTTTGAGTGGAAGGGAACTGAGCATTTTTTTAGAAATGGAATGAATTGTGCTCTGGAATACGCTGTCTGAAGGAGTGGTGGATGCAGATTTAATCGCAACTTTCGAAAGAAGATCGGATAAATACATGGAAGAGAAGTTGCAGGGTCATGGGAGAGAAGGGGAGTGGGATTAATTGGATAGCTTTTTGACACGGCTGGCATTTGCATGGAAGGCCAAATGACCAGCTTCCGTGCTGTATGATTTTCTAATTGTAAGAGAGAGGTCTCCCGCGGGCTTCTCGATGGGCATTGCAGATCTCGCGAGGCGTCGCGGTCTCGTACGGCTAAGTGAGTTTGACAACCCACTTAACCTTGCCGACGCCGAATCTAACCTATATCAGCCTCCCCAGGGAGACCCCAGCCCATTAGTACTGGTCTACATAAATGTCGACAAAGCGAAACAGCACCAAGGGAATCTCCCAGGCCACTAGAGACCCTTGGGTGGTCAGGGACAATGCAGGGTGGCCTCTTGCACACCCCCGGCACCTTGACACTGGCAAGAGCACTGCCAGGGTGGCAGTACCTATGTGCCAGGGTTGCACTGCCACTGGTCAGTGCCTGAGGGGGGTCATGCCCATGAAAGGTGGGGTGAAGGACAGGTATGAAATGCCTCTGGAAAGTTGGGGGTTAAAGGGTGGGGGTGATGGAAGGAGGGAAGCCCGAAAGAGGGCATGGGAAGGCCTGAAAGGAGGGGCCCATAGCTTTGTGGGGGTGATGACATTACCTGGGGGGGGGGGGGGGGGGGGGGGGGGGGGGGGGGGAAAGAGACACCTTGGAGATTGGGGCACCTTTTCAAAATGATGGTTTCATCTCTGAGCAGCCGGTCTGGCCAGCGCGTTCAGCTCCCTAGTGATTAAACAAATTCTACGTGTGGGCTAGCCCAGAGAGAAACTTCCCCACGGCCCGAAAAAGTGACAAAGTGTGGTTAGATAGCAGTGCAGAACGCCCAGCCAAACCCGCCTGAAATCACATTTGGAAACCTCTAGACGTGCTAGGGCAGTGCCAAAGGATCCTTTTGATGCATCTGAACCAAGAGCGACATGGCCACATTTAATATCTCTTCCACAACACAGCATCTGCAACAATGCAGCACTCAGTGCTGGATTATGAACTCAATTCCTAGCATGAAAATTCCACTGCAAATTACAGACTTGGCCTAGAATGTTATGCCTACCTGGGACAGGCTGTCTGTCGATAGACAGTTAGGGGAGGCAAAACTGGGCATCATAGCACATGCCTGGGTTTTATCCGGGGTGGAGGAGGCATCAAGCACCCTGCTCATCCATGAGACAATAAGGCCCTCACTGGCCAATTAGTAGCCACTTGAGTGCCTCCTGCAGCCACTGGTATTTTATCCAAGGCAGCAGGTGCCTGATACAGGTGTCCTGGACCCTTCCTGCTAGGCTGGGTGAGCCCCCTTTTCAAGCCACCTATGCTCCCTTCAAACTATTTCTCCTACTCCTTCCTTGCAACTGATTGCCCTACCCCCTGCGCCTTTACAAAGCCAGCCTCCCTCACCAGGATCTTCCAGCCTTGAAGGTAAGTCCAGCTTCATGGCAGCTCTTCGGGGATTGCCTATAGTCTCAGCAGTGGCTACCATTGCCAATTGATTGGCTGGCAGTCCCGTCTCAAGCGCGCTGGTTGTTAATTGGCTGCAGGCTGACACAGCCAAGCAGAAACGCAAAGCAAGGCCACTGCCTCTGCGTACTATTCCAGTATTTAATTTGACAGCTGTATCACGAAGCTGAGACAACTCCCGATAGCTTTCTGACAAAGTGAGCAAATATACCCTCCAATAATCTTTTTACAAACCTGCAGATTTCCAGCATGTGCAGTATTTCACTCTTTTTAAATCAATTTGTTATTCAGAGCAAGTACAGCAGGTACCAAATATCCAGCTCCTATGAAATCTCCAGCAATTATATTGAAACAGTGCTTTCCAGGTCCTGGGCCCTGCTTCTTAATCCAGTCACTCAAATATGGGTAATTAGGGAAAGTCAGTCTCTTCAAAGAGCTGTGAAGGTGAGTCAGGATATACCACCAATCTTCAGTCAGGTTTACGCCAGCAACAAAGAATCCGTCTGAGAAGGAAAGATAGAACTGGGATAAGATGATGTTCAGCAAAAGGTAGTTATGAAGAAATTACAAGACATTCTGTAGCAAGTATTCCAAAGCACATTGACCCTTATTAAACCTGACCTTGATGTTCTGGTTGTTAGACACTTTAAATCTCCTCCCACTGCTACTCTGACCTCTCTGCCCTTAGCTTCCAACACTGTTCCAATGACATTCATTTCAAGGAACTGCACCTCATCCACCGATTAAGCCGTGCAGACTCGACATTGAGTTTAAAATTTGACCACTGCTCTTACTTATGGACAGCAGGTACTGATAATAATTGTGTTTTTTAAATAATTTTCCCTTTTGCCTTGCACAATCATCCCTTTCATATGAACGTGTGAATTCACAGCAGCCTTCAGCCCGTTCCGCCATTCAATAAGATCATAGCTGATCTGTTTGTCTTGAGTTCCAAATTCCCAACTACCTCTGATAATCTTTGACCCCTTGTCTAACAAGAATCTATCTACCGCCACTTAAAAATATTCAGTGCCCCCCCCCCCCCCCCCCCCCCCCCCCGGCTCCATGACCTCCTGAGTTCCAAAGTCGCACAACCCTCTGAGTGAAAGCATTTCTTTTTTTTTTTAAATAATTTTTATTGAATTTTTCAAAATACAAACATTTTAATCCCCCCTACATTTACATTTAAATTATAACAAAACAAAGTCAAACCCCCCTACTTAACAAGAAAAAGAAAAAAAAAAAAAAAAAAAAAAAACCCCCCCCCCCCCCTACCCGCGCGTCCCCCCCCCCCCCCCCCCCCCCCCCGCCGGCGAACCGACAGTCAGACCAACTTATCATTTCTAGCAGCGTCCTCGGGCAGGCCTTGCCCGTGCCACCGCCGCTACCGTACTTCCTTCGTCGTTGTCCCCCCTCCCCCCCCCCCCTCCCCCCCTCCCGCCCTCCCCTCCCCTCCCGGGTTGCTGCTGTCATGGCCTCAGTTTCTATCTCTGATCCAAGAGGTCTAGGAAGGGTTGCCATCGCCTGGAAAACCCCTGCACCGACCCTCTCAGGGCGAATTTGATCCTTTCCAATTGGATGAAGTTTGCCATGTCGTTTAACCAGGTGTTAACACTCGGAGGCCTTTCGTCCCTCCACTGAATCAGGATCCTCCTCCGAGCCACCAAGGACGCAAAGGCTAATATTCCAGCCTCCCTCGCCTCCTGTACCCCCGGTTCCACCCCAACCCCGAAGATCGCAAGTCCCCATCCTGGCTTGACCCTGGACCCCACCACTCTCGACACCGTCCCTGCCACCCCCTTCCAGAACTCCTCCAGTGCCGGACATGCCCAAAACATATGTGCATGATTCGCAGGGCTTCCCGAACATCTAATACACCTGTCTTCACCCCCGAAAAACCGACTCATCCTTGTCCCCGTCATGTGGGCTCTATGCAGTACCTTAAATTGAATGAGACTTAGTCTCGCACATGACGACGACGAGTTGACCCTCTCCAGGGCGTCTGCCCATGTCCCGTCCTCTATCTGTTCCCCCAGCTCTAACTCCCACTTATCTTTCAGCTCCTCTACTGGTACCTCCTCCACCTCCTGCATAATCTTATAGATGTCCGAGATCTTCCCCTCCCCGACCCAGACCCCTGATAGCACCCTATCACTCACCCCCCTGTCGGGGAGCGCGGGGAACCCCGCTACCTGTCGTCTGGCAAATGCCTTCAGTGAAAGCATTTCTACTCATCTCTGTCCTATTAGGAGAGCCTCTAATTTTAAAAACAGTGCACCCTAGTTCTGGACTCAGCCACGAATGGAAACATCCTTTCGACATCCACCGTGTCAACAGCGTTCAGGATCTTCCATACTTCTCGAATTTATTTAATCTCTCCTACCTTCCACCCTATTACAGACCTTCGCTTTTATTCTTTCTTCCCCACCTCCTTTCCCTCCCTCTGCTTGGTTGAAACCTGTTATATCTCTCACCTTTCCTGGTTCTGATGGAAGGTCATCGACCCGAAAAGTTAACTCTTTCAGATGCTGCCTGACCTGAATATTTCCAGCATTTTCGTTTTTTCTGACTAAAATATTTTAGCGGTAAATTGTTGCAACTAGTATTTCTCCTCTTTTTATCTTCTCTTTCTCCCTTAAGGATGTTGCCTCCCACTAGGGAATGCTTCCGCAGGACCCAGTACATAAGGCAAAATAGTTATTCATGTGTACACAGATAGTTTGTAGCAATAGGGTAATCAATCGTGCAGGAGTGGGGAGTATCATAGCATCTTGCCCTTCTCCCAATAAGGCTTTTCCAGTAGGGGGTCATTGGATTGAAATTAGGAATAGGAACCCTTAATATCTCTCTCACCTGTCTATTTAAGGCTAGGGGCATTGAATCCAATGATAGCGTCCCAAATATCACCTTGGCTAAGTACAGCACAGACAGGGGATAAAACCCAGTACTTTTCAATCTGCATGGCTCAGTATCACCCAACAAAATAGCATCTCAGAATGGATTTTCCAAGTGTACACTGCGAGTAATGTTCAATCTTGAGCAGCGCGCCGAGGATTTTCAGATACTAGATCCAGATCTACCAGTGGGCGACACTCCCTGTCAGCAGGGCAGTCAGAATCTAAGCCCTCAGCTTGTGTTACTGATGTAGCAAAAGCAAAGCCGCTTAGCGGTTGTGGATTTCTCGACATCAGACATTCATTCTGTTTTTGGGAGAGATTGAAAGACCAATCCTCTCCTGTATTTCTGGAAACCATGTCTAATTTCCCGGGCCTTCGTAAAAATGCACGGCAGCTGTCACATTTGGAACACTCAACATTATTAAGGGGTCATATTTTCTGTACCTGGTCGTCCAGCCTGTTTCTGGGTTTCTAGATACTGGACGAGCAACTTAGGATCATATGTATCTGCCCACCAATAAGGCATTCCATGCCAAAGTTCCGGATAATCTTTTGCAATACTGTCATCGTAGGAGATGATGACTTGGCAGCCCAACTCCCAAAGCCTTCGTAGTGAAACAAGTTCCTATAAACAGAAATCTGCATTAATTGACCCAGCAATTAATCAGTCCCTAGTAGAATTTAAGTCTCCCTGGTACACACTCAGGGCGTGATTTAACAGGGGAAAAAAAAAAGAGTCCCAGTTTGGGTGCGTTTATCTGGGTATTTCTCAACGCCTGCAACGGCGAGAACTATCCCGCTATCAAACGGGACGTTTTTTGCCTCATCGAGGAACTTCCTGCACTGACTGGTTCAATCTCCTTATCTCAATCTAAGGTAATAAACTGGCACTGCCAAGTTGCCCAGGTACCAGCAAGTGTGCCAGGGTACCACCCTTGCCAGAGCCCGACCACTCGGGAGTCTCTGATGGCTTGGTAGACTCTCCCAGGTGCCGTTATGCCTGGTCCACTTTTGTGTGGACCAGTGCTAAACGGCACCATGGCAATGTCTCCCAGGCATGGCCGTTCAATCCTGGGCCTTGGGAGAATACTGCGCAGACATAGTTAAGTGAGCCTAACTACTCATTTAAAATATGGAAATCTGGTTCCATCCAGTGACGGCGAGATCCAGATCACGTTAGAGGCCTCTCGTGAGATTTAACAGCCTCATCGCATCCCGACTCAGCCGCAACAAGGCCATTGGGTCGGGCATTCAACTTTCTTTCTGAGTCCAGTGTACATTTTCCCATTTTCCTTCATCAGATTTTCTTAAATCAACTTTCACAAAATTAGGACACAAGTCTTTTTTTTAAATGATGGTTTTGGCAATTAAACAAGTTTTTTGTTTGTCTTTCTTTCTTTTAAATTTTCAAGTTCAGGGGCAATTTAGCGTACCCAATTCAGGGGCAATTCAGCGTGGCCAATCCAGCTACCTTGCACATCTTTGGGTTGTGGGGTGGAACCCACGCAAACACGGGGAGAATGTGCAAACTCCACATGGATAGTGACCCAGGACCGGGATCGAACTTGGGACCTCGGTGTCGTGAGGCTGCAGTGCTAACCACTGTGCCACCGTGCTGTCCTTTGCCAATTAAACGAGTTGTTCACCAATTCAACATTGTTACTTACAACAGAAGTCTTGGGACATATTTTGGACCCAAATAAGTTCTTCATTTCCTGAATTAACTCATGATGTTGTTGCTTGTTCATCCCATCAAAGAATCTGCAGGCCAATATAACCACTTCCTTCGGATGAGTTTCCAACCAGAGTCCAAATTCCTTCAAAGCCTCCTTTAAAACACGTTTCCAAAATGTGAATTGCACCGAATATAAGGACCGCAATTGTCAGGCTGGTAAAAACACATTTAAGTTAATTACTGTTCACACAAGCCCTCCTACTCACTATAACCATGCTGATGATGTTCTGCACTATGAGATTTGTCCTTTGACCTAGGTTTCAAATAACTTGGTAAGAATGCAGGCAGCAAAATGGCAAGGTGTACTCCAGTGAAACATGTATGTATATTTAGCATCAGATTTCCTGATATTTCAGTTCTTTTTCTGTTGGACTCACCAGGACTGTTACAGTTGTAAAGATCCCGTGTATGAAGTATAAACAATCAGATGTGTCATTTGGTTTATGTGCAATCCTTAGGTCGAAGAATCGAATGCCTGCTTCCAGCTGTTCAGTTATACTAGATTCCTGTGATATAAAGAACAGTGTTTAGTTATGAGCTGCTTTCCACCATGCTACATAAAATTAAAGCATTACATGTATGTGGGGCGCGATTCAACGGAATCATTTCTAAATGTCATTTTGGGCGCAATTACGGGGTGTTTCTCGACGGCCGCATTGGCGAGCTTGCAGCCCGTATCTAACGGCACTTGGTGACGGAACTGAGCCTCCACAAGCCTCTCACCATTACTGGCTGTCTCGCCATCTGATTCACCTAACTCACACCCCAACGTCTTGCAACTATCAAGGGAGAGCTGCTTTTAAACGTTCCCTTAACCACTCGCTACCAGTCAACACACAAGCATGACAGCAAGCAGACCTGCTCCTCGCTTTGGGGATGCTGACCTGGATAGGGTTCCCAATGTTATGAATGAGAGATGGGGCATCCTGTTCTCCCCTGGGTGGCAGCGGCTGTCAGTGTGGGCAGGAGGACCAGCGTCCAATGTCGGAAGGAGACCAACAACCTCCACCGAGCTGCAAGGGTAAGTTTCCACCTTGCTCCTGGCATCAGTTACCCTGTCATCCCTCCCGCTGGCACCTTGACATTGCCAGCCTGGCATCTTGGCACTGCCCCCGGTACTGACTGGGTGAAACTGCTAAGCTGGCAGTGCCAAGTTGCCAGTGCCAGGGGTCAGGCCCAGAGTGCCTTATCCATAAGGAGGGGGGGGGGGGTGCTCAAGGACCCCAGAAGAGGTGTTGGGTGCAATGGGAGGGGGGTCCTGAGGCCTCGGTGGGGTGGCTGAGGGGCTGTCTTTAAAAATGGTGCCCCGATCCACAGGTAACTTTCCTAAAGTGCTGCCTTCCTGAGGCCAAAAAAAACGGCAAAGTGCCGCAGGCCCCGAGAAACGCCCCGCTAAACACGCCCGAAACCGGACTTTCTCTCCCGTTGAATCGCATCCACAAACCATGTGTCAACACTGGATATTGACCAGTAATATGAAATATTGTGTTAAGAATGTAAATAGGTATCTGATATCTACAAGGTTATGCAGGAGGCGGAGGAGGCGTCAGTAGAGGAGCTGAAAACGAAGTGGGAGGGGGAACTGGGGGAACAGATCGAAGACGGGACATGGGCTGATGCCCTGGAGAGGGTTAATTCTTCCTCCTCGTGTGCGCGGCTTAGCCTCATCCAATTCAAGGTGCTGCACCGGGCCCACATGACTGGGACGAGGATGAGTAGGTTCTTTGGGGGTGAGGACAGGTGTGTCAGGTGCTCAGGGAGTCCAGCGAACCATGCCCATATGTTCTGGGCATGCCCGGCACTGGAGGAGTTCTGGAAGGGGGTGGCGAGGACGGTGTCGAGGGTGGTGGGATCCAGGGTCAAGCCAGGATGGGGACTCGCGATTTTTGGGGTTGGGGTGGAGCCGGGAGTGCAGGAGGCGAAAGAGGCCGGTGTGCTGGCCTTTGCGTCCCTAGTAGCCCGGTGAAGGATCTTGCTACAATGGAAGGATGCGAGGCCCCCAAGCGTGGAGACCTGGATCAATGACATGGCGGGTTTCATTAAGCTAGAGAAGGTCAAATTCGCCCTGAGAGGGTCGGTACAAGGGTTCTTTAGGCGGTGGCAGCCTTTTCTCGACTTTCTGGCTCAACGATAGGGTACGGGGACAGCAGCAGCAGCAACCCGGGGAGGGAAAAGGGGAGGGAAAAGGGGGGGGCCGACAATGACTATGTTTGTTTATTTAATTTTAATATTTTTTAAGTTCTTTTGTTGTTCATTAGGGTTGGGGGGGTGGGGGGATGTGATACATGCGCCGATACGGTCTGGGGGTGTCACAGTTATCATGGGTTATTTTGTTGCATTTCATTGTTTGTCGCTATGTTTTATATTTTCTGTAAAAAATTCCAATAAAAATTATATTAAAAAAAAGAATGTAAATAGGGCGGCACGGTGGCGCAATGGTTAGCACTGCTGCCTCATGGTGCCGAGGACCCGGGTTCGACCCTGGCCCCAGGCCACTGTCCATGTGGAGTTTGCACATTCTCCCCGTCTCTGCGTGGGTCTCATCCCCACAAACCCAAAGGCATGCAGTGTAGGTACATTGGTCATTAAATTGGCTAAATTGCCCATTAATTGGGTACTGCAATTTATTTTTAAAAAGAATGTAAATGTCAACATGTGCCATGCAAGCCATAATTAGTCATTCCCTTAACAATGCTGTTTGCATGGGCTGTGTTAAAAGTGACTGATTTGTACAAGGAACTGTCATTTTTTATAAAGTTGTGCAGTGGGTCAAATAGTCACTGGCCAAGCAGCTCCAGAGACATCACTGGATTCCAGTCCGGATGGATGCGATAAAGCCTTATATGAAATAAGTCTAGATAACCTTAATCCAGTTCCTACTGGGCACAAAACTGTCCCCAATTTGAAACTAAACTAGTATTGATTGAGGCTGCAGGATGGAAAATAATGTCACAGTGGTACTTGTCAGAGGTTGCAGCCAAGACAATTTATTGGACAGATTAAAAGGAATCTTTACTCTGCATCTAACGAGGCTATACCCTGGAATGGTTAATATTGACAACTGAGATGCAAATTGGACTGCAAAAGTAATTTGCAAAAGGTGCAACTTACCTGTGTCCTACACCATTTATATATCTCTGGTCGAGTGATACAGGGAATTACATGATCTAAAAAGTTTAAAATCTTTTCGGAAGGTTTGATAGGAGAGTTTAAGTCTAAGCAGTAAGTCATCGAGTCATGGCTTCCTAGAAGAGAACAAAAATATTTCTAATGTCAAAAACTTGTAGGATCACTTCATGTTAATCAATTGTAACCCTGCCAAAACATTACTTACACCATAAACAAAGAAATGGATAGGATTTGCCTATGTTCCTCACTACACTATATCTGAATGGTTCTCCTTCAGCTGTATGTCCTAGTTACAGCCTCTCCAAGTGTCCTTCAGCCACTACCCCAAGCTCTTATTGTTTCACAGCTCCAGGTTCGATTCCTAGCTTGGGTCACTGTCTGTGCTGAGTCTGTACGTCCTCCCTGTGCCTGCGTGGGTTTCCTCCGGGGGCTACAGTTTCCTTCCACAGTCCAAAGATGTGTAGTTTAGGTGGATTGACCATGCCAAATTGCCCTTAAGTGTCCAGAAAGGTCAGATGTGGTGACCGGGTTCCGAGGATAGGGTGACGGTGTGGGCTTAAGTAGGTGCTCTTTCCAGGGCCGGTGCAGACACAATGGGCACTGTAAATAAATAAATTCTATGATTCCTTGTAACTCTCAACTCAAACTACATTTTTATTTTTTTTCCAATTGAGGGGCAATTTAGCATAGCCAATCCACCATCCCTGCACATTTTGGATTGTGGGAGTGATACCCACTAGTGGTACCACGGGGAGAAATTACCTTCCCAAACGCACACTGAATGGGTTTTGAGTAAGTTAAAACCACGCCCATGTTCTCAGCAAGCACCAAGTTGAAGAACTCCACACGGACAGTGGGCCGGGATCGAACCCGGGTTCTCGACGACGTGAGGCAGTAGTGCTAACCACAGCGTCACCGTGCCGCCCTTACTCAAACTACTTTAACATGCTACATCTCTTGCTTCCTCCTTGAAAAGCAAATTCCTACTAGTTTTTCAAATATTGCTACACAATCTTTTTAGTTTGCCTATACAGGCCCTTCATTGAGCATCTAATCCAATATAGGCAGCCCTCACAATAAAGTGCTCCATCGGACAATTAGCCTAGTTTACGCATTCAGTTACTAAAATGAAATTTGAACACTGGAATCAAGCCAGCAATGTCTCTCATGATTCTCATTAACTTGCTGCAAAATCATTCATGGCTCTTCAACTTGGTGTTTGCTGAGAACATGGGCGCGGTTTTAACTAACTCAAAACCCATTCAGAGTGCATTTGGGGAGGTAATTTCTCTTGGTTTCTCCTGATGCCACTACAATGGGTTCTGCCACCGACTGGACTCTCTGTTTGTGCTGCTATGTCTTGGTACATTGCAGCAGCTTCCATAAAAAACACTGAGAATGGACAGCACGGTGGCGCAGTGGTAGCACTGCAGTCTCACGGCGCCGAGGTTCCAGGTTCGATCCCGGCTCTGCGTCACTGTCCGTGTGGAGTTTGCACATTCTCCGTGTTTGCATGGGTTTTGCCCCCACAACCCAAAGATGTGCAAGGTAGGTGGATTGAACACGCTAAACTGCCCCTTAATTGGAAAAAATGAATTGGGTACTCTAAATTTATTTTTTAAAACACTGAGAATTAGACCGTTTAGCTTGACCTCAGTGGTGGGGAAGTTGCTGGAATCAATCAATGAGGAGGAGATGACTGAACATTTGGAGAGACAAAGCTCAATCCACCATTGTCAGCATGGGTTTATGAAGGGTAAGTTATGCTAGACAATCCTGTTCAAGTTCTTTGAGGATGTAACCAGCAAGGTGGACAATGGCGAACCTGTGGATGTGGTGTATCTAGACTTCTAGAAGACATTTGACAAGGTGTTGCATAAAAGACTGATCCAGAAGATGTGATTGCAATGGATTGGGAATTGGCTGACTGACAGAAAGCAGGTCAGAATAAATTGGTCCTTCTCTGGCTGGTGAACTAGCGGGGTTCTGCAGGGGTCAGTCCTCAGACCTCAACTGTTTACAATCTATATAAATGTTCTGCAAGCAGGGACAAAGTGTAACATAGCAACATTTGCTGATGATACTAAAATAGGTGCAAAAGCAGGCAGTGAAGAGATAAAATGTTTACAGATGGATATAGATAGGCTTGGAGAATGGGCGAAAATTTGGCAGATGGAGTTTAATGTGGATAAGTGTAAGGTTATCCATTTTTGGCCAAAAAAAGAGAAACGCAAATTATGATCTAAATGGAAAGCAGATTCAAAATGCGTCTGGGCAGAGGGATCTGGTGGTTCATGAATCGCAGAAGGTCGGGATGCAGGTACAGCCTTTGATAAAAAAGGCAAATGGAATTTTAATGTTATTGCAAAAGAACTGGAGTATAAGAGTAGAGAAGTGTTGTTTCAATTGTATAGGATGTTGGTGAGTCTATATCTGGAGTATTGTATCCAGTTTTGATATCTTTATTTGAAGAAGGATGTGGTGCCATTGGAGGCAGTTCAGAGGAGATTCACCATATTGACTCTGGATAAAAGGGTTGATATCTGAGGAGAGATTGAACAGTTTGGCTTTATACTTGCTGGAGTTTAGAACATTGAGAGGGGATCTGATCGAGATATATAAAATACTTTTTTAAAAATAAATTTAGAGTGTCCAATTATTTTTTCCAATTAAGGGGAAATTTAGCGTGGCCAATCTGCCTACCCTGCACATCTTTGGGTTGTGGGGGTGAAACCCACAGGGAGAATGTGCAAACTCCACACAGACAGTGTCCCAGGGCCAGGATCAAACCCGGGTCCTCAGTGCGGTAGGCAGCAGTGCTAACCACGTGCCGCCCCGGTATATAAAATACTAAAAGGGATTGATAAAGTAAACGTAGACCAAATCTTCCCCCTTGTGGGCAATCTAGAACAAGAGGTCACAGATATGGGTTGAGAGGCGGTAGATTGAAAACTGAGATGAGGAGGAAATACTTCCCGCAGAGGGTGGTGAATTTATGGAACCCGCTGCCCCATAGTGTGGTGGAGTCGGAATCATTAAATGGTTTCAAGGAGATAGATATATTTTTGATTTTTTTTTTAATGGGTTAACGTGATATGGGGAACAGGTGGGGAGGTGGATTTGAGACCAGGAACAGATCAGCCATGATCTGATTGAATAGCGGTGTTGGCTCGAAGGGCTGAATTGCCTACATCTGCTCCTAATTCATACGTTCTTATTTAAGCATAGGCATCAGTGTAAATACACTCAGTAGTTTAGTGGCTCTGATACTGGATTTGTGACACCAAAGGTTGTGAGTACAAACTCCACATGAATAATTGTGAAACTGAATTTTAAAAAGTCAACTGAATTGTAAAACTTCCTGATTTGTTCTGAAAGCAGAACTGATTCAGAGAAGGGAACTTGCCACTCCCAGCTTGTTTGGCCTGTCTGCAACGCAGATGGTTCTTAGTGCTCTTTTGCTGTGACCTAGCAAATGATCACTAGCGCAGAGCAACCAGAGACAAACAATAAATACAGCAACCGGTCATGTTACGCACAGCCGCCTGACAACAAATAAATAATGTAAAGCACTGAGGTCTAAAAACTGGGCTGACGCCAAAATCTCCTCTGGCGTTCCAACTATAACCACCCTTTATACCTCTGCGGAGCAGTTAAGTTTTTGAGCACCTCCCAACATTTACACTATTAAGTCCAACTCCCTAATTCCAAAAGCAAACTTTATCCAATTTTACTGTAGGTTGGCCTAAGCAACAACTAATTTAATGAGCAGAGGAAGCTATTATAAGGGAGGTGTGTTCAATCCTCAGGACTGATAGGGGAGAATGAAATGAAGAACAGTTCCATTCAACACAACAGGTATCCGTAAGCATTGAATTCACAAGCAGCAATGTTCGGTAGAGGGAACGAGGTTAAGGTTTAGGTGTCCTGTATTTTCACACACATTCCCTCACTTCACCTTTTCTCGCACCACAACACAAACCCCTGACGCCCTACTTCTGCAACCAGGCATGGATACAACACTGACAGAGCTGTACGAAGCACTCCTTTTTTCTGTCTACAATGCCCACTGACGCAAAAAAGCACTGATTTTGCTTAATTCTTTAATACCTTACCTATCTCACACTCCAGTCAACTATAAAAGACAATAATGGGCTAAATTAACCATAGTTACCTGGAATGGCCAAATTGCAGAGCGATTCATCCCATAATTTTTCTGGTAAATCTGACATCCAATGGGCAAACTGGTTCTGAAGAAGACTTGAAAATAATATCAGCGACGTTCTCCTCGAATCTGCCATTAGCTACAGAAAGTTGCAAAGGAGTTACGAGGAAGCCCTTTACTGAGATGATAATTTAGCAAAATGAGGTTCAGAAAGCTGGGTGGGAGGCGGCGGCGTGGAGGTATTGCCACTGGACTAGTAATTCAGAGACCCAGGATGATGCTCCAGGGATCCAGATTCGAATCCCATCATGGCATGTGGTGAAATTTGAATTCCATTAAAACACAAGTCTGGAATTAAAAGTCTAACAATGACCATGAAACCATTACTAATTGTCGTTAAAAACCCATCTGGTTCACTAATGTCCTTTAGGGAAAGAAATCTGCCGTCTTTACCTGGCCTGGCCTACATGCGACTCCGGACCCACAGGAATGTGGTTGACTCAGAAATGGCCTCTGAATTGGCTTCGCAAAACCACTTGGTTAAAGGGCAATTAGGGCTGAGACAGTGACGCCCACATCCCCTGAATGAATTTTTTTTAAACCCTCCACACTTCACCGGCAGTGGGCAGGGGAAATCAAAATAAAATCTTGCCGGCGAGTTTCTCATTTTCTGACTCTTGCGGGATTTCGAGCCCACGCCGCTGTTTGCCATGGATGCAAAACCCCAGCCAGGTGGCTTTATCCTTGGACATTTGTGCCAATTTCGTTCGATATTGTGGGAAACCTTTGCTCTTCCCAAGGTGGAGGGAAACCTATGAAGGAAGCTAGGTGAAGAGTTATGAGGCTGTTCTGATTTCTGGCCAAACATGCTCGGGATTGATTCAGAGCAAAGTTCCCACTGCCCCGCTGAACAATGTGGCAATCATAACCATTGCACACATTCACTCTTCCGATTTCCCACATATGCTGTAGCCGCTCGCTCTCTGAGGCGAAGTACCGAACGGGGGAGGAGTGGCTTCTTGTTTGCTGGTGATCCATGTCCATTAGACACGGCCTGACTCCGCAAATGGGACATTCAAATACGAAAAGAAAGGATGAAGTGGATTTGAACCCAAGTTCACGGAGAATTGAAAGGCCCCTGAATCCTCGATCAGCACCCGGCCCCAATAGTTACATACCTCAGCACGCCTTAAAGAAAGAGTATTTTACAGGTACCTTGTTCATTATGCTGGGTGCAATACATTGTCCAGTGAGAGTTTTCACTCAGTTTTCCCAGCTGCAATGGGTCAAACAGGGCCTGAAAAGATAAGATGTAATGTAATGAGGTCATAATGATTTCAACAGCAGTTATGCAAATCAAGTCACCACGCGTTATCATTTGGGTAGTAATTTTAATCATCCTGCAACCCCCCCATAAAATTTGGGGTGGATTTGGGTCAGGTGGGAAGTTACGGTTTCAAACCCGAATCCAGCCCAGCTCGAACCCGCCCACTTCCAGATTCATGGAGGTGGGATGGGGGCAGCTGGTCAGCCTGCTGGCCAGTGGGTCATGGGAAGCTTTTAACGACTGTTGGCCATGTTTCTCTGGCCTTGGGGATCCTGGAGGTGAGATAGGTCCATAAGATAAGTGCCTTTATAGCACTGCTTGTGGGCCAGGGGAAGCAGAAAACTAGCCATCGCTACCCCAGACAATCTGTCCAACACCACTATCACCTCCCCTTACCCCACTACCCGCCACCCCCATTGCTTATGAGCACCATCTCATCTACTGACACTGAGCAGCCTGCTTCCCACAACATCTGCAATCTCTTCCCCCACCGGCGGACCAAACCTCCCCTCCACCGCACTCTTCTGCTGTAGGCTTTCCTCACTCGACAGACGGCCAGTCTGTCAACTAGGTTGGCTGTGGGCAGCACGGTGGTGCAGTGGGTTAGCACTCCTACGTCGCCGAGGTCCCAGGTTCGATCCCGGCTCTGGGTCACTGTCCGTGTGGAGTTTGCGCATTCTCCCCGTGTTTGCATGGGTTTCACCCCCACAACCCAAAGTTGTGCAGGGTAGGTGAATTGACCACACTAAATTGCCCCTTAATTGGAAAAAATGAATTGGGTACCCTCATTTATTTTTTTTAAACTAGGCTGGCTGTAGGAAGCATAAATAGAGAAAAAAAAAATTTTAAACCAGCAATTCTCTTCCCTAAAACTTTGATCGGAACACATACTTGGTAAGCATCAGGACCACTGTCAGCACATTTGAGTAGATTTTTACTCAATCACTTTTTATGCTGCAAGTGTCTTCAGGGTTTAGAATTCCCATGCATGTTTTGTCGATTTTTCAGGGTAACTTTAGCAAACCACCGGCAGGAAAATCCAGTATCGAGGAACAAAGAGATCTTGGTGTATAAATCCATGGATCTCTGAAGGTGGCAGGACAGGTAGATAGGGTGGTAAAGACGGCCTATGGAATGCTTGCCTTTATTAGCCGGGGCATAGAATATAGGATCAAGGAGGTCTTGGTACAACTTTATGAAACATTGGTTACCCACAGATGGAATATTGTGCACAGTTCTGATTGCCACACCATTAGAATGACATGATCGCACTGGAGCGGGTGCACGGGCGGTGCAGTAACACAGTGGTTAGCACTGTTGTTTCACAGCTCTAGGGTTCCGGGTTCGATCCCCGGCTTGGGTCACTGACTGTGTGGGGTCTGCACGTTCTCCCCATCTCTGCCAGGGTTTCCTCTGGGTGTTCCGGTTTCCTCCCACAAGTCCCGAAAGATGTGCTATTAGGTAATTTGGACATTCTGAATTCTCCCTCAGTGTATCCGAACAGGTGCCGGAGTGTGGCGACTAAGGGAGTTTCACAGTAACTTCATTGCAGTGTTAATGTAAGCCTACTTGTGACAATAATAAAGATTTTATATTATATTATTTTATGGAGGAGATTCACCAGGATGTTGTTTAGGATGGAAATGTTTCTGCTATGAGGAGACGACTGGATAAGCTGGGTTTGTTTTCCCTGGAGCAGAGGTGGCTGCTTGGGGGGGAAAATCAGATCGAGATATACAAAATTATGAGGGGCTTGTTTAGGGTGATAGCAAGAACCTTTTCCCCATGGCAGAGGTGTCAAAGACCAGAGGGCATAGGTTTAAACTGTGGAGTAAGGGGTTTAGAGGGAGACCTGAGGAAATATTTCTCACCCAGAGGGTAGTGGAAATATGGAACGCGCTGTCTGAGAGGATGGTGGAGGCAGGTACTCTCGTAGCATTGAGGAAGCATCTGGACGAGGACTTAATCGTCTAGGGCTAGTGGGCCATGGAGCCACTATCCATGAAGCTACCCTTGAGAAATAATGTTACCAAAGCTAGAGTATCCTGGCTGACTAACGATATTGATAATAAAAAAAGAGGCACATGATGCATGCCGGAATAATAATAGCAATAGAAATCAGGAAGAGTATCCCAAATGCAGGAGAGTGGCTAAAGCTGGAGTAAGAAAGGCTAAGAGAAAGCATGAGGAAAGGTTGTGCTAAAACAAATCGCAAAATGTTCTTCAAACATATTAATGGTAAAAGATTAGTGAAGGATAGAGTGGGGCCCATAAGGGACAAGCATGCTAAACTGCTGACTGAAGCAGAGGGTATGGCAGAGGTATTAAATGAGTACTTTGCTTATGTCATTACCAAATTAGAAGATGGCGACCATGGCCCAGTTGGAAATGTGGGTGTTGAGCAACTGAGAAGTATTGTTTAATTTCTTTTAATATAAATTTACAGTAGTATCCAATTCTCTTCCCCCCCCCCCCCCCCCCAAGTTAAAACGCAATTTAGTGTGGCCAATCCACCTACCCTGCACATCTTTGGGTTATGGGACACAACGCAGACATGGGGAGAATGTGCAAACTCCACACGGACAGAGACACGGGGCCAGGATCGAATCCGGATCCTGGGTGCTGTGCGGCAGCAGTGATAACCACTGCACCACCGTGCCGCCCAGCAGTACAGCGATAGATAAAGAAGAAATGCTAAAAAGGCTGGCAGGTCCAGGTAGCGAAGTCGTCAGGCCTGGATGGGATGCATCCTAGATTGCTGAGAGAAGTAAATGAGTATACTGCGGAACTGTTGATAGAAATTTTCCTGGCCTCTCTGAACACACGATCAGTCCGGGGATATCAAATGTGGCGCCGTTGTTTAAGAATGCAGCAAAGGATAACTGAGGAAACTACAGACCTGTCAGCTTGACAGCAATAATGGGAATACTGATAAGAGGCCATAATATGGAATGAGATAAATATGCACTTAGAGAAAAATAAGTTAATACAGACAGTGACCATGGCTTTGTCAAGGGCACATCATTTCTAACAAATTTAATTGAGTTTTTGGATGAGATGACACAGTGGATGAGGGTAGTGCCGTGGATGTTGTAAATTTGGACTTTCAGAAAGCATTTGGTAAGAAGCCACATGGCAGGTTGGTTAGCAAATTAAAAATGGTTGGGATTGATGGGTCCTTGGCAGCATGGATTGGAAACAAAAACAGAAAATGCTGGACAATCTCAGCAGGTCTGACAGCGTCTGTGGAGAGAGAAGGGAGCGAACGTTTCGAGTCTGTGTGACTCTTTGTGAAAGCTGGACAGAACTGGAAATGGGGTCAGATTTATACTGTCATAGGGTGGTGCAGTGGTTAACACTGTTGCCTTGCGGCGCTGAGGACCCGGTTTGATCCCGGCCCTGGATCACTGTCCATGTGGAGTTTACACATTCTTCCCGTGTCTGCGTGAATTTCGCCCCCACAACCTGTGGTGAATGTAATATATGTTAATATATATGTTAATTCACACTGTTGTAAGCGCAGTAGCGCTGGCCTACCACTAGGGGGAGTAGCGCTGGGAGCACTTGGGAACTTGTACTGGGCTCCACCCTTGGTTCCTCCCACGACTCCTCCCCCTAGTGCAGCTGTATAAGTACCCGTGTCCAGAGTCAGCCTGGGTCACTACGAGTTCATCGACAGGTAACAGGCTGGCTCTGAAGTAAGTCGGTTAAAGCCTAGATTCACATCGGAAACATGTGTCTGGTGAATTGATGGTTCCATCACAACCCAAAAAGATGTGCAGTGCAGGTGGATTGGCCACACTAAACTGCCCCTTAATGGGAAAAGAAAATGAACTGGGTACTCTCAACTTATTTTTTTAAATTTATACTGTCATGGGGCGGAGTGGGGGTGGATCGGTGGGGCTAGATAGGGGCTAGCGATAGGTGGAGGCGGACTTTGAGGACAGAAAGACAAAGGAATGTAAATGGGGGTGATTAAGGCTAAGAAGGATGCTGATAGTGGCACATAAAAAGATTTTGTCTTTCTGCTTTCAACATCTTTGTCAATCTCCACCTATTGCTGGCTCCCTATCAGTCCCACCGCTCCATGCCCGCCCACTACAGTATGAATCTGACCCCCATTTCCAGTTCTCTATAGCTTTGACAAAAAGTCATCCAGACTCGAAAGGTTAGCAACCGTTTCTCTCCACAGATGTTGTCAGATTGTCCAGCATTTTCTGTTTGTCTTTCAGATTCCAGGATCCGCATGAATTTTGCTTTTATCTGCATGGATTAGAAGTTAGCTAAGAGATGGGAAACAGATGGTAGGTATAGATGGCATTTCTCAGACTGGTGACGAGTTGAAAGTGTGTTCCCCAGGGATCAGTGTTGGAACCCTTGATTTTTCTGATTTGAATAAACGATTTAGAGGGCAGTACTGCAGCCTCACAGCGCCGAGGTCCCAGGTTCAATACCAGCCCTGGGTCGCTGTCTGTGTGTAGTTTGCACATTCTCCCTGTGTTTGCGTGGGTTTCACCCCCACAACCCAAAGATGTGCAGGTAGGTGCATTGGCCATGATAATTGCCCCTTAATTGGAAAAAATGAATTGCGTGCACTAAATTTATTTTTAAATATATGTATATAAATGATTTAGGGGTGGATGTTGAGGACTAAATCTCTAAGTTTGCAGATGATACTAAGCTAGGGAGAATAGTGAATTGTGAGGATTGCGCTGAGTGACTTCAGAGGGACATTGACAAGTTGGCCAAATAGGCAGACACCAGGCAGGTTAGTTTCAATGCAGCAAATGTGAGGTCATGCATTTTGGTAGAAGAAACATGGTAAAAGAGACAATATAGGCTCACTGGTACAATTTTGAGAGGAGTACAGGAGCAGAGGGACCTCGGGGTTCAAGTACATAATTCTCTGAAGGTGGCCAGGCAAGTTGAAACAGTTGTTAAGAAGGCTTATATGAGCCTAATACAGTTTAAGGTGGTGCACAGGGTGCATATGACTCGGGTGAGAATGAGTGGGTTCTTTCAGAGGTAGCAGATGAGTGTGAGGGCGGGAGCCAGCGAATCATGCGCACATGTTTGGGGTTGCGGAAAACTGGGAAGATTCTGGGTGGGAGTTTTAGCCAGGATAGTGGAGGAGGGAGTGGACCCGGACCCTTCAGTGGCGATATTTGGGGTTTCAGAGAAGCCGGAGCTCATGGAGAGGAGGAAGGCCGATGTCGTGGCCTTCGCCTCTCTGATTGCACGGCGATGAATTTTGCTGGAGTGGCGGTCGGCATTGCCACCGGGGTAGCAACATGGTTGGTTGACCTGTACGACTTCCTGTGATTAGAGAAGATAAAGTATGAGTTAAGGGGCTCAGCGGGGGACTTTGAGAAAAGGTGGGGGATGTTTGTGACCGTGTTTGAGGAACTGTTTGTCACAGGGATGTGGGAGAGGGGGGTGGGGAGGTGCTGGGGAGAGGGGGGGGGGGGGTGAAAAAGGGCAAAAATCTGTACAGACTGTATAGTTGATTGTTGGGAAGAATGTTTCCCAGGGTGTTTTATATGATCCTTAGGTTTATAAATAGAGTCATAGAGTATAAAAGCAAGGAAGTGATACTACACCTTTACAAAACATTGGTCAAATCACATCTGTTGATATAATGTTCATCTCTGGGCACCTTATTTAAGGACGGATGTTAAAGCCCTGGAGAGAGTGCAGAGGAGATCTACTAGAATGATACCGGGAATGAGGAATTTTAGATACAAGGGAAGATTGGAGAAATTGGGCTTGTTCTCCATAGAGCAGAGATTAAGAGGTGACCTTATTGAAGTGTTAACAATTATGAACAATTTTAACAGGGTAACGAAGACTATTCTGGTTCTACTCGTTGGTATGTCAGTGACTAGGGGTCACAATTAAGATGATCAGGAAGAAAGCTAGGAGAAACTTTTTTACATAGAAAATAGGAACAGGAGGAGACCATTCGGCCCTTCGAGTCTGCTCCGCCATTCATTACAACCATGGCTAATCATCCAACTCAATAGCCTAGATCCGCCTTCCCCCATATCTTTTGATCCCCTTCGCCCTAAATGCTATATCTAACTGCTTCTGGACAACATGCAATGTTTTGGCCTCAACAACCTCCTGTGGTAACGACCACTCTCTGGGTGAAGAAATCTCTCCTCATCTCTGTCCTAGTCTACCCTGTATCCTCAGACTGTGCCCCCTGGTTTTGGACACACCCACCATCGGGAACATCCTACCTGCATCTACCCTGTCTAGCCCTGTTAGGATTTTATAGGTTTCTATGAGATGCCCCGCCTCGACACGGTAGCATAGTGATCAGCATAGTTGCTTCACAGCTCCGGGGTCCCAGATTCGATTCCCAGCTTGGGTCACTGTCTGTGCGGAGTCTGCACGTTCTCCCCGTGTTTGTGTGGGTTTCCTCCAGGTGCTCTGGTTTTCTCCCACAGTTCATAGATTTTTTAAAATAAATTTAGTGTACCCAATTCATTTTTTCCAATTAAGGGGCAATTTAGCGTGTTAAATCCACCTACCTTGCACATCTTTGGGTTGTGGGGGCAAAACCCACACAAACACGGGGAGAATGTGCAAACTCCACACGGACAGTGACCCAGAGCGGGGATCAAACATGGGACCTCGGTGCCGTGAGGCAGCAGGGCTAACCCACTGCGCCACCGTGCTGCCCCCACAGTCCAAAGATGTGCAGGTTAGGTGGATTGGCCATGCTAAATTGCCCTTGGTGTCCAAAAAAGGTTAGGTGGGATTACGGGGATAGGGTGGAGGTATGGGCTTAGGTAGGGTGGTCTTTCCAAGGGCTGGTGAAGACCTGGTGGGCCGAATGGCCTCCTTCTGCACTGTAGATTCTATGATTCTTCTGAACTCCAGCAAATACAATCCTAACCGACCCAATGTCTGAGAGAGTTGTTGGGATTCGGAATGTGTTGCCTGGGAGAGTGGTGGAGGCGGATTCCATAGGAGGTTTCAAAAGAGAGCTGGATGCATATTTGAAAGTGATTAATTTAGAGGGCTGGAGAATGGGACTAGCTGGGTAGCTCTTTCGGGAGTCGGTGCTAACACGATGGGCCAAATGGCCTCCATCTGTGCTGTAAAACTCTGTACTATTCTGTTCTACAATGAGGGAACAGTTCATTTTAACGTCCTAAAGTTATATTGTACTGATGTCAGTGAGCTTTGAGAGATACCTGTCACATCAAGAGATGCGGTTTCTCCAGGTGTAGAATGAGTCAGTCAGCAGTCGGCCCATCAATACATGCCGGGTTTACGTTGTTGATCTGGACAGATTTTCTCCAATTATTGAGGAAATTCCAGTGTCAGAAAGCAACATTTGCAATCATAAATGCTAAATAACTGTATGCAGACTTACATGCCAAGTTCTTCTTGAAATTCTCACCAGGGCTGTGGGTTCCACCCTCTATGGTAACTGCAGCAAAATGCAGAACATCATCAAGGAAGGAAAACAACATTTAAACCATGTTACTGGCTAAACTAGTCTTTCTAGTTTTACTTTCCTCTCTCCCTCATATAAAATCCAATGCAGCATGAATCTAAACAATTACCTTGAGAATTCAGACAGGGTTATTGCTGGTGTGAAAGGTAATTCTGCACTCTCTAATTCATCCATGCAGAAAATTCTAAAGCTGCCCCACTACTGTAGCTAATTGTTTGCTAAACCTTTCCAGGATTTTTTGCTGCAGGACTCTATCCAGAAATGTACACATGCATGAAGAAATGTTTTCTCTCGGAGTCTGAAAAGTTCCTTTATTCGCCCCCACTAAGGTAAACTTCCCCAAGATTCCCCAGCTTTACCCTGAACCCCTGTCTTTTCCTCGCCATTTCACTGCTAAGACTCATTCTGTTCTCTTAACCCCCATTCCCTGCTGAACTAGCTGACCATCCGTTTTGGCTGAGGTTGTAAAACCTTTCTCTCTGGCCTGGCTGCAGCATCTAGTGACTCACTATTTGCAGACCCTGCCTCTGGGCTACCCTGTCAAGTGGGTGCAGTCTGAGCTGGTGACCGGAAGGGTGAGATCCAAGTGGCGGTGTTTCTTTTGCATCAGTGTCCTGCTTCTCTCGCACTTCGCATAGGATTGCCAGCTCGGCTGGACATATTCTGCAAGACATTGGCGGGAATGACATGCACACCTGGGATAGATACTGTGAATAGTTTTGGTCCCCTTATCTAAGGAAAGATACACTGGCATTGGAGGCAATCCAGAGAAAGTTCACTGGGTTGATCCCGGGTATGGAGGAATTTTAGTATGAGGAGAGGTTGCGTAGGTTGGGTCTGTACTCATTAGAGTTTAGAAGATTGAAAGGCGACCCTATTGATACATATCAGATTCTCAAGGGGCTTGACAGGATAGGTGCTGAGATGATGTTTCCTCATGTTGGAGAGTCTAGAGCCAGAGGGCATAATCTCACAGTAGGGGGTTGCCCATTTAAGACAGAGATGAGGAGGAACCTCTTCTCACAGAGGGTCGTGAATCAGTGGAATTCTTTACAGCCGAGGGTTGCAGAGACTGGGCCATTCAGTATGTTCAAGGCTGAGATAGACAGATGTTTAATCAGTAAGGAAATCAAGGATTATAGGGATAAGGCAGGAAAGTGGAGTTGAGGATTATCACATCAGATCAGTAATCGGCTCATTGAATGATGGAGCAGACTGGATGGGCTCGATGCTCAGTCACCTTCAGGAATCTGTGAACAAGCACGTCAAGATCCATCTGTTCCTCTGAACTTCCTAGTGTCCTGCCACTCATTACATACTCCCTTGTCCAGTTTCTTCTTCGAAAGCGCATCACCTCGCACTTATCAGGGTAAATACCATCTGCCACTGCCCTGCTCATCTGACCAACCCATATATACCTTCCTGCAAACTACAACCCTCTTCTTCACGGTTAACACCCGACCAATCTTGGTGTCGTCTGCAAACTTACTTACCAGTTCATCCATGTTATCATCTACATCATTTATATAAATATATAACAAACAATAAGGGGCCCAGCACTGATCCCTGTGGTATACCACTGGACACCGGCTTGCAGTTACTCAGTCTTCTACCGCCACCCTTTGCGTCCTATTAGTCAGCCAGTTTTGAATCCATCTCAACAAGTTTCCTTGAACTCCATAGGCTTCAACCTTCTCAATCAATTGTCATGAGATTAAGAATAAGATCCAAAGACAATCCATAGAATCCCCCTATGGACCCTCCCAAAGAGCACCTACCTAGCCTCCCCCCCCCCCCCCCCCCAATGCCCCCAACCCCATGCATTGATCACTGCCAATCCACCTCAGCATCCACCATCCTAAGGAGCAATCTAGTTTAGCCAATCCACCTGACCTGCACACCTTTGGACTGTAGCACAAAGAAACTGGAGCACCCGGAGCAAACCCACGCAGACACGAACGTGCAGACTCCACACAGTCACCCAAGGCTGGAATCGAACCCGGGTCTCTGGCGCTGTGAAGCAGATATCACCAAATCCTTCCTGCGCACAGACAAATACAAGTGGATTCAGCAGACAGAAAACAAAGTGGCAGAGCCCGAGAAGGGGAGCGCTGTGTTTGCCGAACTAAAGGGTTATCAGAGCCGGAGTGGGGTTTGGCCGAGGCAGCGAGAAGAGAGAGAAACCCTTTGCTCACCACTGCTGGATGAGTGGGGGGGGGGGGGGGGGGGGGGAGGAGAGAGTCAGCGCTGGGGGGGGAAGCGGGGCGCTCACAGGGCCGCTGGGGGGGGGGGAGCGGGGCGCTCACAGGGCCGCTGCTGGGCGCTCCCGTTCTGGATCCCGGCTGTCTGGGCTCTGCCTCTCTGGCTGGGTGTCCCTGTGACTGCGGGCGGTCAGAAGGGGCGGACGTTTAGTCACGAATGTGGCTGGGGAGGATCCTGAAAAGGCTGTTCCCAGTCTCACATTCAGCAGGAGAGGGTTCATCGTTGTATCATTGTCACTTAAAAACAAAACAGTTCCATTTATTTAAATGATTCCGCGATCTTTGGAGACCCCCCCCCCCCCGCCCCCCCCCCCCGCAACGCCGCTGTTTATTTCTCAAATTGCTCTGATTTTCTGAAACGATTTAGTTCAAATAGCATCTTACCTCAACACGTTACAAACAGCGCAGGCTGCCAAATTCTCCAAAGATGTTGCAGCTTTATTTGATACAATGATATAACTTCCACAGTGGGTTGCATACTCTCTCTAAATTGCCTGTTGCTGATTCTAAAGGCACCAGTTTTCTGAGTCTGCCACCACCAGAGGAGCAGCAGTTCAGTTCCGAGGCCTGAGCTGCTGTGGGCACAATGACATTCCTATTCTCATTCAATACACAGGAGCAGCTCACAGAGGAATTCAGTATAATCCGAATTGCATAACCAGCATTGGAGGCAGTCCAGGGAAGGTTCACTTGGCTGACCCTGGGTGTGGAGGGATTTTCCTACAAAGGGAGGTTTGGTTAGGAGTTTCGAAGAATGAGAAGCAACCTTATTTTTTTTTAACAAACAATTTTATTGAGGTATTTTTTGGCATTGTAAACAGTTACTGATAACAGAAATGTGCAAACATCAACGTAAAACCAATACTTCAATCAAACCATACTGCACAAGCCCGCTCCTCTCCCATAAACACTACCCGCCTATTTATCCCTCCTACTCTACTCTAATCTCCCCCCTCCCCCTCTTCCTCCCGCCACCCCCCACCCCGCCCTGCTGACATTCAATCTCCTGCAATGAAGTCGATGAATGGTTGCCACCTTCGGGCGAACCCCAGTACAGATCCCCTCAAGGCGAACTTAATTTGCTCCAGACCCAGAAAACTTGACATGTCCGAAAGCCATAGTTTGGTCTTCGGGGGTTATGATTCCCTCCATGCCAGCAGTATTCGCCGCCGGTCTATCAGGGAAGCAAAGGCCAGAACATCGGCCTCTTTCTCCCCCTGGACTCCCGGGTCTTCCGAAATCCCAAAAATTGTCACCCCTGGACTCATCACCACCCTTGTTTTCAGCACCCGGGACATGACCCCCGCAAATCCCTCCCAGTACCCCCTAAGCTTAGGGCATGCCCAAAACGTGTGAACGTGGTTCGCTGGTCCTCCCGCGCATTTAGCACATTTGTCCTCTACCCCAAAGTATTTGCTCACCCGAGCCACCGTCATGTGGGCCCGGTGAACGACCTTAAACTGAATCAGGCCAAGCCTGGCACATGTCGCGGTTGAGTTTACTCTACTCAGGACTTCTGCCCACAGCCCGTCCTCCATCTCCCCACCAAGTTCCTCCTCCCATTTGCGTTTCAGTTCCTCTGTCTGGGACTCTGCCCCCTTCATGAGCACATTGTAAATATCCGAGACTCTACTCTCTCCTCCTTCTCCTCCAGAGACTATTCTGTCCTGGATACCTATCGGCGGGAGGCGTGGGAAGGAGAGGACCTGTCTGCGTACAAAGTCCCGCATCTGTAAGTACCTAAAGTCATTTCCCCGTACCAGCCCAAATTTCTCCTCCAAGCCCCTCAAACTCACAAACCTCCCCTCCAGGAACATATCACCCACACTCCTCACCCCCGCCCGCTGCCATGTTCGAAACCCACCATCCATGTTCCCGGGGGCATATCGATGGTTATCACATACTGGAGCTCAGACATACGCACCCACCTCCCCTACATGCCTCCTCCACTGGCCACATATCCGCAGGGCTGCCCCCGCTACCGGGCTGGTGGAATACCTGGCCGGCGACAGCAGTAGGGGAGCCATGACCAGGGCTGCCAGGCTGGAGCCCTTGCACGAAGCAGCCTCCACTCGCTCCCAGATAGACCATCCACTTCCTTATCATGGCTATGTTAGCCGCCCAGTAGTAGTTGATCAGACCCGGCAATGCCAGTCCTCCCTCGCTGCGGCTCCTTTCAAGCATCGCCTTCTTCACCCGCGGGCATTTTCCCGCCCATACAAAGCTCATGATGATTTTGCCAATCCTTTTGTAGAAGGACCATGGGATAAAGATCGGGAGGCACCGGAAGATGAACAGGAATCTAGGGAGGATTGTCATCTTTACAGTCTGCATCCTCCCCGCCAGTGACAGCAGGAGTGCATCCCATCTCCGAAACTCCCTCTTCATTTGTTCCACCACTCTAGTCAAATTTAACTTGTGCATCCTGCCCCAGTCTCGTGCCACCTTATCCCCAAGTACCGGAAACTTTCCTCAACCAGCCTAAATGGCAGTCTATTCTCCTGGCCCCTTGCCTGCACCACAGACATCTCACTTTTGGCCATATTTAATTTGTACCCTGAAAACCGGCCGAACTTCCTCAATGTTTCCAGTATATTTTCCATCCCGGCCAGTGGGTCCGACACGTACAGGAGCAGGTTGTCTGCATAGAAAGAGACCCTATGTTCACCCCCCCCCCCCCCCCCCCCACAGTCGTTCCCTTCCACCCCTTCGCAGCTCTCAACGCAATCGCCAACGGCGCTATGGCCAGCGCGAACAGCAACGGGGAGAGAGTGGGCATCCCTGTCTGGTCCCGCGATGTAGTCTGAAATAATCTGACATTATCCTGTTCGTCCTAACGCTAGCTTTTGGGGCCTGGTACAATAGTCTGACCCAATTAACCAGTCCCTCCCCGAACCCAAACCGTCCAAGCACCTCCCACAAATAGCCCCACTCCACCCGGTCGAAGGCCTTCTCAGCGTCCATTGCCACCACTACCTCCACCTCCTTGCCCGTCAGGGGCACCGTGATCACATTAAGCAATCTTCTCAAGTTAGCTGTCAGCAGCCTGCCTTTCACAAACCCTGTCTGATCGTCCCCAATCACCTCCAGTACGCAGTCCTCAATTCTAATCGCCAGGAGCTTGGCATCCACATTGATCAGGGAGATTGGCCTGTATGACCCGCAGGATTCCGGGTCCTTGTCCCGCTTCAATATCAGCGAGATGGTGGCTTGCGACATCGGCGGCGGCAGGGTCCCTCTGTCCCTTGCCTCATTAAAAACCCTAGTCAGGACCGGTCCCACTATCTCCAAGAACTTCTTGTAAAACTCTACTGGGTATCCATCCGGCCCCGGGGCTTTCCCCGACTGCATGGCCTTCAGGCCCCCCAATACCTCCTCCGCACTAATCAGGGCCCCCAGCCCGTCCACTAGTCCCCCGCCTACTTTTGGGACGGTTAGTCCGTCCAGGAACCTTTTCATCTCCTCCGGCTCTTCCGGGGGTTCTGAAGTGTACAGCTTACTATAGAAGTCCCGAAATACCTTATTCAGTCCTGCCGGGTCCTCCACTCTGCTCTCCTCCCGATCAACCACTCTACTTATTTCCCTGGCCGCCTCCCTCCTCCTGAGTTGCTGCGCTAGCAATCTGCTTGCCTTCTCCCCATGCATATACACCATTCCCCTCGCCTTCCTAAGTTGTTCCACGGCCCTACTCGTGGATAACGCCCCCAGTTCCGCCTGTAATCTCCACCTCTCCCTGAGTAGGTCCTCCCCCGGGGACCCCGCATGCTCCTCGTCTATCCGGTAAATCTCCCTAACCAATCTGTCCATCTCTGCCCTGTCCGCCCTGACCCTGTGAGCACGAATTGAGATCAGCTCCCCCCTCACTACTGCCTTCAGCGCCTCCCACAGGGCCGCTGCTGAAACCTCCCCCGTATTGTTCACCTGCAAGTAATTTTGCATACACTTCCGAAGTCTCTCACATATCCCCCTCCTCCGACAACAATCCTACGTCTAACCTCCATTGCGGGCGTTGGTAATTCGCCCCCCCCCCCCCCCCCCCCCCGGGACCTGCAGGTCCACCCAGTGCGGGGCATGGTCCGAGATAGTGATTACCGAATATTCCGTATTCTTTACCTCCCCTACACAGTCCCTGCTCAAGATAAAAAAATCTATCCTAGAATATACTTTATTAACATGCGAGTAAAACGAGTAGCCCCTTCCTGTTGGCTGTCTGGCTCTCCATGGGTCCACTGCCCCCATTTGCTCCATGAACCCTTTCAGCTCCCTTGCCATTGCTGGGAGTCTACCCGTTCTGGGACATGACCGGTCCGGCCCCGAGTCAAGGACTGTATTAAAGTCCGCCCCCCCCCCCCATTATCAACTTGCATGAGTCTAGGTCCGGGATCTTCCCCAGCACTCTTTTGATAAAGTCAACGTCGTCCCAGTTCGGGGCATATATGTTCACCAGCACCACTCTTCTCCCCTCCAGTTTGCCCCTTACCATAAGGAATCTGCCCCCGCCATCTGCGACTACGCCCTCCGCCTCAAATTGAACCCGCTTATTGATCATAATTGCTACCCCCCTGGACTTAGAATCCAAGTCCGAGTGGAAGACCTGGCTGAACCAACCCTTCCTTAGCCTAGTCTGGTCAGACACTTTCAGATGTGTCTCCTGCAACATAATTACGTCCACTTTCAGAGCCCGCAAATGCGCAAACACACGCGCCCTTTTAACTGGCCCACTTAGTCCCCTGACATTCGAGGTGATCAGCCTGGTTGGGGGGCACAACCCCCCCTCCCCCCCCACCACCATGCCGGGCAGCCATAACCTGTGTCGTGCCATTCTTGGATCGCCTCTTGGCCGCCTCCACCCCGACCTCCTTTCCATTACCTACTTCAGATCTCCCCCCCCCCCCCAACGTCAGCAGAATAACTCCCCCCCCCACTCCCCCAGCAACATCCCCCGATAACCCCAGCCCTGCCATCTACTGGCTGTATTCCCCCCCCCCCCCCCCACTGACTCCCTTGACTAGCCAATCTGCTAGCCCAGTGAATCATCGCTCCGGCGCCCACTTGTCTCACTCCCATTGTTTCCCCGACCTCATCTCCCCACTCCCCAGCACACCATCCCCCACTCCAACCCACTGGAGCAATCTCACTAAGATGGGAAAGATCAAACAAGATGTAAACATTAAACATCCCCGTGAGGCTGCTCCAGGTACAATACAGTTCCAGCCGTGTACACAGAAAAGTGTTAACCCACGTCCCTTTCTGAGCATTAATAAAATAACCCCTCCCCCCCCCCCCCCACACTCCCCACAGGCAAAAACTGCTCACAAAAAATACTCCACGTGACACCTTCAAAGCAGTAAACAGTCAACCAGCAGTCCAGGCACAGTCAGCATCCCTTCAAACGGCAGTTCTCGGACCCTAGCTTGCGTCCGTGGGACCTCTTTTCGGGACCAGCCCCTGATCCCTCGCAAAGTCCATCGCTTCTTCGGGCTCGGAGAAGTAGTGGTGTTGGCCCTGATGCCTAACCCAAAGACAGGCCAGGAACAGCAGACCAAACTTCACGGTGCTTTTTGAATAACAGCTCCTTAACTTGTTTAAAGGCTGCTCGCCGCCTGGCAACCTCCTGGCTTAGGTCCTGGTAAATGCGAAGAACACTGTTGTGCCACGTGCTGCTCTTAGCGCTCTTTGCCCACTGCAACACCCGCTCCTCCTCCACAACCTGTGAAACCTAATCACCATCGGCCGGGGGGACTCCTCGGACGCACCTGTCTCACCTGTACTCTGTGTGCCCCCTCCAGCTCCGACAGTCGCAGAAAGGCTTCAGCCTCCATCAGCTGCATCAACAGGTCCGCCACAAACGCTGTGGCATCAGCTCCCTCCGCCCCCTCCGGGAGGCCGATGATCCTCAGATTTTGTCTACGGGCTCTATTTTCCAGCTCCTCTACTCTGTCCAGCAGTCTTCTCTGTCTCTCCTTCAACCCGTCGACTTCTAGCGCAGCAATCGTCTGCGCGTCCACCTGATCCTCCACCGCCTCTCCCAGCTCCTTCGCTTTTTCGTCCTGGGCATCCAGCCTCTGGTTCAGCTGATCCACTGCCTTCTGAAGTGGGTCCAAGTTATCCCGCTTCAACAACTCAAAACTGTTTTTAATCACCTGCAGCATGTTTTCCAGCGCTTGCTGGATCGCTGGGTCCGAGATCCGTAGGTCCGCCACCTTGGCTCCCGGGTCAGCTTCCCCTGCACCTTGCCTTTGTCCCTTCCTCTCCCATTTTCGCTGCCTTCTGCTCTCCCGCGGTTCCATGCAGCTCTGCCCGCTCCTCCACACCTCCGTGGACGTCCTTTCAGTGCTCCACAGTCCCTAAAAACCGGGGAACCAGGTCCTCAAATCCCACCGGAGTGAGAGCCCCCAAATGTGCGGCTCACTCACTCATTGCCGCCACCGGAAGTCCGAGAAGCAACCTTATTGAGACGTAGGATTTTCCGGAGCCTTGACAGGGTAAATGCTAAGAGATTGTTTCCCCTTGTGGGTGAGTCTGGAGCCAAAGGACATAATCGCAGAATAAGGGGTCGCCAATTTAAAACAGAGATGAGGAGGAATTTCTTCTCTCAGATTTAGATTTGGATTCATTGTCACGTGTACAGAGGTACAGTGAAAAGTATTGTTCTGCGTCCAGTCCAGGCAGATCATTCCATACATTAAAAACATAGGACGTAGGATAAATACACAATGTAAATACGATAAATACACAACGTAAATACGATAAATACACAATGCAAATACGATAAATACACAATGTAAATACGATAAATACACAATGCGAATACGATAAATACACAATGTAAATACGATAAATACACAATGCGAATACGATAAATACACAATGTAAATACGATAAATACACAACGTAAATACGATAAATACACAATGTGAATATGATAAATACACAATGAAAATACAATAAATACACAACGTAAATACGATAAATACACAATGTAAATACGACAAATACACAATGTGAATACGATAAATACACAATGTAAATACGATAAATACACAATGTAAATACGATAAATACACAACGTAAATATGATAAATACACAATGTGAATACGATAAATACACAATGTAAATACGATAAATACACAATGCAAATACGATAAATACACAATGTAAATACGATAAATACACAATGTAAATACACAACGTAAATACGATAAATACACAACGTAAATACGATAAATACATAACATAAATACGATAAATACACAACGTAAATACGATAAATACACAACGTAAATACACAAATATAGACATCGGGTGAAGCATACGGAGTGCAGTGCTACTCAGTAGAGAAGATGCGTGGAGAGTCAGTTCAGATGAGGGTCATTCAGGAGTCTGGTAACAGCAGTGTAGAAGCTGTTTTTGAATGTGTTGGGTAGTGAATCTGTGGAATTCTTTACTGCAGAGCGCTATAGAGGCTGAGTCGTAAGTATTTTCTTTTATAAATTTAGAGTACCCAATTCATTTTTTCCCAATTAAGAGGCAATTTATCGAGGCAAATCCACCTACCCTGCACATCTTTGGGTTGTGGGGGTGAAACCCACGCAAACACTGGGAGAATGTGCAAACTCCACACGCACAGTGACCCAGAGCCAGGATCGAACCTGGAACCCCGGCGCCGTGAGGCAGCAGGGCTAACCCACTGCGCCACCGTGCTGCTCTTTGAGTTGTAAGTATATTCAAGGCTGAGGAAGAAAGATTTTTAATCAGTAAATGAATCAAGGGTTACTGGGATAAGGCAGGAAAGTGGAGTTGAGGACTACCACCATTAGATCAGCCATGGTCTCATTCAATGGCAGAGCAGACTCAATGGGCCAAATGGCCTATTTCTGCCCCTTCATCTTATGGCCTTATAGTTCCTGTAGTCTGGGTATGTTAATGGACTGGATATTCAGAATGGCTACAGCACAGAAGAAGCCCATTTGAACCTTCAAGCCCATGCTGGTTCTTTTCAAGACCAATTTAGTAGGTCCCACTCCCCATTCTTTTCCCTGTACTCGTTCAATGACTCGGGATGGGCAATAAATGCTGGCCTACCCAGCACCACCCACACCCGTAAATGAATTTTTAAAAAATCATTTTACATACCGATTGAATCGTACCCCCCAATATTCTGAGCTGGACCCCAATATCCTCAGCTCATCCCCACAATATCCTCAACCCCTCCCCATTCCCAATATCCTCAGCTCGTCCCCACCCCAATATCCTCAGCTCGTCCCCACCCCAATATCCTCAGCTGCTCCCCACCCCCAATATCCTCAGCTTCTCCCCACCCCAATATCCTCACCTCCTCCCTACCCCCAATAACCTCAGCTCCTCCCCACCCCAAATATCCTCAGCTCCACCCCATTCCCAATATCCTCAGTTGCTCCCTACCCACAATATCCTCAGCTCCTCCCCACCCCCAATATCCTCAGCTCCACCCCATTCCCAATATCCTCAGTTGCTCCCTACCCCCAATAACCTCACCTCCTCCCCACCCCCAATATCCTCAGCTCCACCCCATTCCCAATATCCTCACCTCCTCCCCACCCCCAATAACCTCAGCTCCTCCCCACCCCCAATATCCTCACCACCTCCCCATTCCCAATATCCTCAGCTCCTCCCCACCCCCAATATCCTCAGCTCCTCCCCACCCCCAATATCCTCAGCTTCTCCCCACCCCAATATCCTCACCTCCTCCCTACCCCCAATAACCTCAGCTCCTCCCCACCCCCAATATCCTCACCTCCTCCCCACCCCCAATATCCTCAACCACTCCCCACCCCAGTATCCTCAGCTGCTCTCTACCCACAATATCCTCAGCTCCTCCCCACCCCCAATATCCTCAGCTCCACCCCATTCCCAATATCCTCAGTTGCTCCCTACCCCCAATAACCTCACCTCCTCCCCACCCCCAATATCCTCAGCTCCACCCCATTCCCAATATCCTCACCTCCTCCCCACCCCCAATAACCTCAGCTCCTCCCCACCCCCAATATCCTCACCTCCTCCCCACCCCCAATAACCTCAGCTCCTCCCCACCCCAATATCCTCACCACCTCCCCATTCCCAATATCCTCAGCTCCTCCCCACCCCCAATATCCTCAGCTCCTCCCCACCCCCAATATCCTCAGCTCCTCCCCATCCCCAATATCCTCACCTCCTCCCCATTCCCAATATCCTCAGCTCCTCCCCATCCCCAATAACCTCAGCTCCTCCGCACCCCCAATGTCCTCACCACCTCCTCACCCCCAATATCCTCAGCTGCTCCCCACCCCCAATATCATCACCTCCTCCTCACCCCCAATATCCTCACCTCCTCCCCACCCCCAATAACCTCAGCTCCCCCCCACCCCCAATATCCTCACCTCCTCCCCACCCCAATATCCTCAGCTCCTCCCCACCCCCAATATCCTCACCTCCTCCCCACCCCCAATATCATCACCTCCTCCCCACCCCCAATATCCTCACCACCTCCCCACCCCAATATCCTCAGCTCCTCCCCATTCCCGATAACCTCAGCTCCTCCCCACCCCCAATATCCTCAGCTGCTCCCCACCCCAATATCCTCAGCTCCTCCCCACCCCCAATATCCTCAGCTCCTCCCCACCCCCAATATCCTCAGCTGCTCCCCGCAATATCCTCAACCCCTCCCAATTCCCAATAACCTCACCCTCTCCCCATTCCCAATACCCTCAGCTCCTCCCCACCCCCAATATCCTCAGCTGCTCCCCGCAATATCCTCAACCCCTCCCAATTCCCAATAACCTCACCCTCTCCCCACCCCCAATATCCTCAGCTCCTCCCCACCCCCAATAACCTCAGCTCCTCCCCACCCCCAATATCCTCAGCTCCTCCCCACCCCCAGTATCCTCAGCTCCTCCCAATTCCCAATAACCTCACCCTCTCCCCACCCCCAATATCCTCAGCTTCTCCCCACCCCCAATATCCTCAGCTCCTCCCCACCCCCAATATCCTCACCTCCTCCCCACCCCCAATATCCTCACCTCCTCCCCACCCCCAATATCCTCACCTCCTCCCCATGCCCACCAAATAACAACATATTCAAAGTCAACAATAGTCATGAGTATTGGTTTCACAATGTATCAGATGGAATTATTCACTTTCTTTTTAATTTAAAATTTTCTCTGAAAATACATGTGAGAAGCACAATCTACTTTATAGAGATGTTAGATAAGGGAGAAAGCAGAGGATTGGGCTGATAAGGCTGGATGAAGTATGTTTGATAGAGACTAACTGTGCTGAAGCATAAATGGCCACATAGAGGTCAAGTAACTGTTTCAGTGCTGTAAATTCTATGTAATTCCAAAGAGGGCCACCCAGTTCCTAAATACTGGGTTTTCCACTTCCATCTTCCTGATGTGTCTGGGCTGCTCACAGCTCCCCAGTGTCGGCACTCTGACTCACAACTTCCCGAAATTAGTGCCTGGTGATGAGACTCCCAGCCAGTGGCCTGAATTCCAAAAACCGGACCCCACTCAGTCTCCAATCGCACTCCTCAGAAGGAAGGTTTACTCCTAATTTGGAAATGTCACTCTGAAAAACAAGCACAGCTCAGCTCAAGAGATGGTGGATGCTTGCCCCCTACGATTGTACAACAGCCATTTGGGTGTGGAAAGCCAGCAGGAATTAAAGTGGTTATTGTGCAAACTATAGGAATCATTCAGCATCACTACTACATAGTTTTACTGGGGCATGTACAGACGATAAATGTGTGCCTCATACAGTAGCTAAAGAAAGTGCCCAAACATTTCCTGTTTGACTATTTTGATGATGACAATGTGTGATTTCACTCTGATAATTACTTAGATTAAACTCGACACAGTGAGGAAGTAACTGAGGGAAGCAAAATATAACATTTTTTAAATACCTATACTCAACAAGGCAGTAATGAAACTACACAACACCACAGCATTCTACGCAGGGTAATAAAAGAGTTATAAAGTTACTTTAAATTGTCCTTCCACGCTAACTGTCCCTCCCTCTCTTTATGTTTTCTTTTGCAATGTAATAAAGGAAGTATTACAGAGTTTTAACAGTTTGTCTATTCCTGCATTCCTTTCTTTTTGTTTCTTTTTCAAAATCTTTTTATTGCCATTTTCGACATTATGTACATTGATGTTCGTGTTTATTTATTGTACAGTGTAACAAAAAAGGGCTTTTGTCTTACGTTACTTTATTTACAGATTGCTGCCGTCTAGTTTGGCGTGTCCTCCCCCCACCCCCCTTTCCCTAACCCCTCCCCATCTCTCCCCGCCCACCCCCCTTGCTATCCTCCCTGGCCGATCCAGGGGGCGGGGTGCTCTCCCTTCTCCTTGCTCCCCCCCTTCTCTTCTCCCTTTGTCGGCTTCAGACGTGTTTTTTTTTGTGGATGAGTGAGCAGGGTTGTCCCCTCCTCCCCCCCCCCCCCCCCCCCCCCCCCCGTGTTGTCCGTCTCAGACTCTCTGCCTCCTTTCCCCCTCCTCCCCCTGGGTTGTGTGTCCCTGGCATTCCTCCTTGTCTTTTGTATTTTTTTCCTTTCTGATCCTTCTGGTTCCCCCTCTACTAGCTGTTCTTGGCCTCAAACAGATGTTCGAACAGGCCAGCAAATTTCCCCCATGCGGTAAGGAAGCCTTCCTCCGACCCTCAGATGGTGTATTTTATCGTCTCCAGGTGGAGAAATTCCGAGAGGTCAGCGAGCCAGTCTGTAGCTGTGGGTGGTGCTGCCAATCGCCAGCCAAGCAGGATTCTCCGGCGTGCGATCAGGGAAGCGAAAGCAAGGGCTTCGTCTCCCTTCCGGATGTGTAGCTCTGGCTGCTCCGATACCCCAAAGATTTCCACCATCGGGCATGGCTTCACCCTCACCCCCATAGCCTCAAACATTGCCTCGGAGAAGGCTGCCCAGAACCCAGCAAGTTTGGGGCCTGCCCAGGACATGTGGGTGTGGTTGGCCGGGCCCCTCGGGCACCACTCACATTTGTCCTCCACCTCCGGGAAGAACCTGCTCATTCGAGTACTGGTCAGGTGCGCTCTGTGCACCACTTTGAACTGAGGCTGAGCCTTGCGCAGGAGGAGGTGGAGTTAGCCCTGCTCAGTGCTTCGCTCCAGAGTCCCCACCTCATTTCTGTCCACAGTTCGTCCTCCCATTTCCGTCTGGTCTCGTCTAGTGGTGTTCGGGCTCTGTCCAGTAGCTGTCCGTATATTTTCCCACAGAGTCACCCCATCTTACTGTCCATGGTCATCAGGTCCTCTAGTAGTGTGGTCTCCAGGGCCCTGGAGTATCCTATTATCTCTTTGCGGAGGAAATGTGTTAGTTGTAAGTGTCTCATTTCCTGTCCTGTTGGCAATTCCCATTCCTCCGTAAATTGGTTCAGCGTCCCTCGTCTGTGCCCTATGTGGAAGTCCCTAACTGTCAGGGTTCTCCCGTCCTGTCTCCATTTATTAAACATTGCGTCTAGCATGGCTGGCGGGAATCTGTGGTTACCACAGATGGGGGTCATGGGGGACATTTTGGTCAGCCTGAAGTGCTGTCTTAGTTGGCCCCACGTTTTCAGTGTGGCCATTACCACTGGGCTCGATGTGTATTTCACTGAGGGGGATGGGAGTGCTGCCGTGGCTAGGGCCCAGTGGGTCGTTGCCTTGCAGGAGGCCTCCTCCATCTGTACCCACCCCGAGTTGGGTTCGTGCACCCATCCCCTCACTCTTTCCGCTGTTGCTGCCCAGTGGCAATATTGCAGGTTTGGCACTTCCAGGCCTCCCTTAATTTTCCTCCTTTGCAATGTTGATTTGGATTCAGGTGGTGAATCCTCTTCCTTGCATTCTTTTCACATATGGTTGGACAGTAACTGTGAGAGATAGGCGAATCTTGTCTCTATGTACAAACAACTGTTTTAAAATATGTAAAGCAGGGGATGAAAAGGTTTATGCCGAGCTGGGAACAGGATAAACATTTGACCAAGAGCTCGGTGTATTATAAAACCTTGGTGGCGCAGTAGTTAGACTGCTGCCTCACGGCCCCGAGAACTCAGGTTCAATCCCAACCCCGGGTCACTGTCCGTGTGGAGTTTGCACATTCTCCCTATGGGTGTGTGGTAGGCTATATTAGGGGTATCGCGGTACCTAGGTGGGATGGACCTTATACTGTAGTATGAGTGATAGAACCTGCCTGCTGGTTCCGCCCAGCAGGCGGAGCAGAAGAGTCTGTGTTTCACCCACTGCAGTCATTCTGTACCGGAGCTGCTGGGGTAACTACTTAGGGGCTGTTTAGCACAGGGCTAAATCGCTGGCTTTGAAAGCAGACCAAGGCAGGCCAGCAGCATGGTTCAATTCCCGTACCAGCCTCCCCAAACAGGTGCCGGAATGGGGCTTTTCACAGTAACTTCATTTGAAGCCTACTTGTGACAATAAGAGATTTTCATTTAATTTAAGCCTTCAATTGGACTACAATCTCGCTTCAGTAGTGATTCATCGTGCATCAGGGTGTTAATCCCACCCCCCGATCCCAAGGATGTGCAGGATAGGTGGATTGGCCATGCTAAATTTCCCTTAATTGGGGGAAAAAAAAAAGAATTGGGTGCTTTAAATTTATTTTTTGTAAATAAATAAAACCTGTGGCACAGAGGCAAAGGCTGAAAAGATGATAAGCACCTAAAAATGTTAAACCTGTAAACTATGCATTTCATGTGTAGCTCACTTGGCTCTAGACAGCTGGTCCGTGATTCAGAGCAAGGCCAGCAGCGTGGGTTCAAATTCCTGGTGCAGCTGTGGTTATTCATGAAGGCCCCACCTTCTCCACCTCATCCCTTGCCTGAGGTGTGGTGATTCACAGGTTAAACCACCACCAATCAGCTCTCCCCCTTCAAAGGAGAAAGCAGCCTATGGTTATCTGGGAGTATTGTGACTTTACCTTACCTATTATGTATCGAAATCTTCAAAATATATTACGTCCCAAATATTTTTAAAAATATTTTCATTAACTCTTTAAAAAAAAATTTAGAGTACCCAATTCATTTTTTCCAATTACGGGGTAATTTAGCGTGTCCAATCCACCTACCCTGCACATCTTTGGGTTGTAGGGGCGAAACCCACGCAAACACGGGGAGAATGTGCAAACTCCACACGGACAGTGACCCAGAGCCGGGATTGAACCTGGGACCTCGGCGCCGTGAGACTGCAGTGCTACCGCTGCGCCACCGTGCTGCCTTCATTAACTCTTTTCAATTTATAAAATGCAAAATAGAAAATAAACACGTTTACATACATCAATCATAAAGAAGCAGAAAAATAGAAGAACCCCTTACAAAACCTAAGTCCTCCCCCTCCCTTTAACTAACGGTGACCAATTCCATGAAATGAATAAGAAAAGGCCGCCATCTCCGATAGAACCCCGAGGTTGCTCCCCTTGCGGTGTACTTTATTTTAAAATTTAAAGTACCCAATTCATTTTTTCCAATGAAGGGGCAATTTATCATGGCCAATCCACCTACCCTGCACATCTTTGAGTTGTGGGGGCAAAACCCACACAAACACAGGGTAAATGTGCAAACTCTACACGGACAGTGACCCTTGGCCAGGATCGAACCTGGGACCTCGGCGCCATGAGGCAGCAGTGCTAACCACTGCACCACTGCGCTGCCCCAGCCGTCACGTGTATTTAACCTTCTCGGTGTATAAGAACTTCATCAGGTCCACCAGGCACACCGAGGTAGTGGGTGGAGTCGATGACCTCCACCCCAGCAGTACTCGACTCCGGGCAATCAGCAAGGCAAAGGCCAGGACATGTCCCAGCACCCTTCTGTAAAGCCCCCAAATATAACGTGCAACTAGACTTTCATGAATTAAATGTCAAAATTTCCTTGTATAATATATAATACCTACCTAATATGGGTGGCACGGTAGAACAGTGGTTAGCACTGTTGCTTCACCGCGCCAGGGTCCTGGGTTCGATTTCCGCTTGGGTCACTGTCTGTGCGGAGTTTGCTCGTTCTCCCCGTCTCTGCGTGGGTTTCCTCCCACAAGTCTCGAAAAACGTGCTGTTAAGTACTTTCGACATTCTGAATTCTCCCTCAGTGTACCCGAACAGGTGCCGGAGTGTGGCAACTAGGGGATTTTCACAGTAACTTCATTGCAGCATTAATGTAAGCCGGCTTGTGACACTAATAAAGATTATTATTATATGGATATTGTTTTGACTTTCCAAATGTCCTGGTATTACTTCCTTGATAATGGACTCTAACAATTTCCCAACAACAGATGTTAAACTAACTGGTCATTAAGTATATTTAAGGCAATAATAGATTAATTTTTGATCTCTAAGGGGATCAAGAGATATGGGGTAGAAGATCAGCCATGATTGAATTGAATGGTGGGACAGGATCAAGGGGCCCTATGGTCTATCCCTGTCCTATTATATTCCTATCTCTCAAAGAAGACATGATAAATTAGACACATGATAAAAGCAAATTATTGGGCCATTAACACATTGCTGTTTGTAGTGCAAATTGGCTGCAGTTATTGCGTGCAAATTGTCTGCAATATTTCTTGCTGTGTACCAATGAATGCACTTCTAAAGTACTTTATCCTGATGTCATCATGTTAATGCAAGTCTTTCTTTGAAGGCAATGACTCCTACCCATGTGGTGTTGCGTGGTGTCTTTGGCCCTCATTGAAGACTGAGCCAATAACTCACCATTGCTTAACTACGATGAACTCTTTACTACAATATCCAGAATTTGCTCGTGTTTATAATGTTAGAATTGTATAAAACACTGGTGAGGCCACCCAGCATGGTTTTATGAAGGGCAAATCATGTTTGACTAATTTGCTAGAGTTCTTCAAAGATGTAACAAGCTAAGTGGATAATGGAGATCTTGTATACCTGGACTTCCAGGATATGTTCGATAAGGTGCCACACAAAAGGTTAATTCACAAGGTTAGATCCCATGGGATGAGGTGTAATTGATAATTTATCAGCTTGGATACAAGACTGGCTGACAGACAGAAGACAGAGAGTCAGGATAAATGGGTCTTTTTCTGGATAGCAAGATGTAACTAATGGGGTGCCACAGAGTTCAGTCCTTGGGACCCAGCTATTTACAATCTCTATAAATTACTTGGATACAGGGATAGAAGGTTGCCATATTTGTAGACGATAGAAAACAGGTGGGACAGTAAGTTACAATGAGGAAATAAGAACCTTGCAAATAGATATAGATCGGTTAGGAGAGTGGGCCAAAACGTGTCAGATGGAGTTTACCGTGGATAAGTGTGAGGTCATGCATTTTGGTCAGAAAAATGGGACGGCAACTTATTATCTACGTGGGGAGAGACTTTGGGGTGCTCCATTAGTGAGTCACAGAAAACTAGCAATGGAGATACAGCAGATATTAAAGAATGCGAATGGAATGTTGACATTTCTAGCTAAAGGAAGAGTAAAAAGCTATGGAAGTGTTGTTGCAACTATACAGGACATTGGTGAGACCACACCTGGAGAATTCTGCACAGTTTTGGTCTCCTTATTTGAGGAAAGATGTAGGGGTATTAGAGGAAGTTCACTAGGTTGTTGAAGGGTTTGTCGCATGAAGAGAGATTGAACAATTTAAGCTTAATATTACTCTCTAGAATTTAGAAGAATGAGGGGAGATCAAACTGAGGTATACGAGATGAAAAAAGGTATGGATAAAGTAGACGTGGAGTGAATGCTTCCTCTTGTGGGGCATTCCAGAATGAGACATAGGAGTAGAATTCGGCCATTTGACCCATCAAGTCTGCTCCGCCATTCGATCATTGCTGATCTCATTCTGGCCTCAACTCCACCGTCCTACCCATTCTCCATAACCCTTCAACCTATTACCAAATAGAAATCTGTCTAACTCCTCTTTAAATTTACTCATTGTCCCAGCATCCACATGGGTAACACATTCAACAGATTCATAACCATTTGGGAGAAGTAGTTTCTCCTCAACTCCGTTTTAAATTTGCTATCTCTTATCCTAAGACTACAACCTCTTGTTGCCCATCCCGAATTGCTCTTGAACCGAGTGCTTTGCTGGGCCATTTCGGAGGAAATTTAAGAGTCAATCACATTGCTGTGGGTCTGGAGTCACATGTAGATCAGACCAGATAAGGACAGCAGATTTCCTTTCCTGAAAGACATTAGTGAACCAGATGGGTTTTTCCAGCAATCGACAATGGCTATGTGGTCATCACAGAATCCCAACAGTGCAGAATGAGGTCATTCACCCATTAATTCTGCACCGATCCTCCAAAGAGTACTCTACCAAGGCCACACCCTGCCCTATGTCCATAACCCTTGCACATTGGTCATTACCAATCCACCTAACCTACACATCTTTAGGCTGTGGGAGGAATCCGGAGCAACCGGAGGAAACTGGAGCACCGGGAGGACCCCACCCCTCCCCAATTAGGGAGAGAAATTGAATACAAAGAAAAAGATACTGCAACACACACCCTTTTTAAAGACTAAGAAGTCTTACAACACCAGGTTAAACAGGTTTGTTTCAAATCATTAGCTTTAGGTGCACTGCTCCTTCCTCAGGTGAAAGGAGAGGTAGGTTCCAGAAACATTTATATAGACAAAGTCAAAGATGCAAGACAATACTTTGAATGCGAGCATTTTCAGGTAATTAAATCTTTACAGAGACAGAGAGAGGGGTAATCCCAGGTTAAAGAGGTGTGAATTGTCTCAAACCAGGACAGTTGGTAGGATTTTGCAAGCCCAGGCCAGATGGTGGGGGGGGGGGGGGGTGAATGTAATGCAACATGAATCCAAGGTCCCGGTTGAGGCCGTACTCATGTGTGCGGAACTTGGCTGTAAGTTTCTGCTCGGCGATTCTGCATTGTCGCGCATCCTGAAGGTTGTCTTGGAGAACGCATACCCAAAGATCAGAGGCTGAATTCCCTTGACTGCTGAATTGTTCCCCGACTGGAAGGGAACATTCCTGCCTGGTGATTATCACGTGATGTGCGTTCATCCGTTGTCGCAGCGTCTGCATGGTCTCGCCAATGTATCACGCTTTGGGACATCCCTTCCTGCAGCGTATGCGGTAGACAGCGTTGGCCAAGTCGCACGAGTATGTACAGCGTACCTGGTGGGTGGTGTTCTAACGTGTAATGGTGATACCCATGTCGATGATCTGGCACATCTTGCAGAGATTGCCATGGCAAGGTTGTGTGGTGTCGCGTTCGTTGTTCTGAAGGCTGGGTAGTTTGCTGCAAACAATGGTTTGTTTGAGGTTGCGCGGTTGTTTGAAGGCAAATAGTGGGGGTGTGGGGATGACCTTGGCAAAATGTTCGTCTTCATCGATGATGTGTGGCTCTATAAAGACTTAATTACCTGCAAATGCTTGCATTCAAAGTATTGTCTTGCATCTTTGACATTGTCTACATATATATATGTTTCTGGAACCTACTTCTCCATTGACCTGAGGAAGGAGCAGTGTTCCGAAAGCTAGTGATTTGAAACAAACCTATTGGACTTTAACCTGGTGTTGTAAGACTTCTTACTGTGCTCACCCCAGTCCAACGCCGGCATCTCCACATCCTTTTTAAAGAGAATTAGCATGGGTCGGAACATGTTTATTCTGTGAATTAACAAAACTGTGCACAGTCTCAGATTTACAGTCTCACATTACAGAAAAAGTTGAAAAAAATATTTGTTTTCAGTAGGCAGTGTAAAATGTGGCCTGTTTTTTCTTCCTGATTGCAAATCCAGCTGCACTTCATAAGGTCTCCTTAATGTTGGTACTGAATTTGCTTGTGGAAATATTCTAGCCTGCGTACGAATATGGTGGAATCCCCTTCACACCCAATCCGGTAACCTGGAAAGCAAAGAAAAACAAAAGGATTTTCATTCATGTGGAAATTTTCTTCTGGGAATGATTATATGTCATTGAATGGAATGAACCCTCAGCTCATTCTGTGAATAAACCTGGAAAGTTACATTGAGTTTTAAACATGAGGCTCTGCATTGGTTAAGGTGGCAAGTACTTGGGTTGCACACCCGAGCAAGATTTCAGTATCTCCCCCGAGCTAAACAGGGCTGAAGTTTGCCTTCTATACCTCTGGATGAGGAAAACCAGCTGAGAATTTTGCTTCTGATTGCACTCTCACTGCCCAGTGATCCCCGAGTAGAAAGTGGAGAAGGATAGATGGAAAAAGGTTAAGTAGTCTGTGGCTGGATAAGGCTGGGCTACGATGCCTTCATGAAGCTTGATGCCATTCGCACAGGCTTTGCCCACCTGGCAGATACTACTGGACAAGAACAAGTCCAAAATGGAGTCAATCACTTTGGGAGAGGTGGTGGCAAGAGAAACTTGATATAATTAGGAGTAAAAAAAAAACAATAAAGCTGACTGAAAATGAATTATTAATATATGTTATTCAACTTAGGTGCTTTTACATTCTGTCCTGACAAGGTGTTTTTTTTTAAACCTGCTGTATGCCAGCAATACATCAAATTTATGTTACATGTCAGTTATGGCTCAGTGGCTAACACTCTCGCCTCTGAATCAGAAGCTGGTCTTGAGCTAACAACTTCGCGAAGGTGCCATCCTCTGGTAAGATATTGAACCAATACCCACCCTGCCTTGCCAGTATATAAGTGATCCCATGTCATTAGTTTGAGGAAGAGCAGGGGCATTATCCCAGTGTACCAATATTTATCCCTCAACAGACATGTTTGAAAGGTTATCTGGTCATTATCACATTGCTCTATGTGGGAGTTTCCTGTGCACAAAATGGCTGCCACTTTCCTGGAAGAGAATTGGAATTGGACTGAAATAATTGATCTCAGCTAGGTGCTGGACTAGGTGAAGGACAATTTATCCAGGATCTTCACTCTAGTTTGCTATTCAGTGAACTCTGCTGGCAGGCACATCTGTGTGAATGGCAGCTGGAAAAATAGATTGAGGTTGGCTCTGGGGTCTGCATATATAAGTAACCAGCTGAATGCTCAATGTCTAGCTTCAGTCTTCAACTCTGGCCACTTGAGTGAGGTGGGGGGTTGCCTGCCATTATCTCTGATTCATTAGTGCCTTAACGGAGGAGAGAAGCTAAAACGGGCAGATGGATCCTTTAAATTTTACCCGATCGCTAGCTGTACTCAGCATATGGTACAACAAATCCACATACCTTAAAAATCCCACCAGCCTGCGGCTCTCTCTGAAGTGACTCTTTGTTCATTCTTTTGGTAGCTGTTGTTACATAAAGATCGGAATAATCCTTTCCTCCAAAGCAGCAAGATGTGGTTTTGTTGACAGGCAATTTCACCGTCTGCATCCTTTTACCTAAAAAATACATTCTTCCTCAGTCACTTGTACAATTATGTGCAGCGAGCTAAGCTGCGACTCCTATTATTACTGCTGCACTGAGAGCAACAGGACCCAGTGATGTGACCATAAATTCACACGACACGTGGTTGGAAGTGAACAGTGGTTTTAATAGTCTTTCAACAGAGCCTGCCTGCGACGAGATGAACTGGCAGGCAGGCTCACGACTGCCAAGCTTTATACTTCCGGTTAGTGGGAGGAGCCATGGGCAGAGCCAAGGGTGGAGCCCAGTACAAACTCCTCATCTCCCCCTATGGGCAGAGCCGCGCAACTGCTCGTATACCGAGCTTAGATAGACACAGTACATCATATATAATAACAGTGTGAATTACACGGACTGTGATTCACCACACCCAGTACATGTATAATAGCCGCCAAACTCAAGGACAGCGGGTTTAGCTGGCAATGGGTGGGGAAAATTAATGACAATGAGCAGGACAAATGGTTACTGGCGGAAGAGAGAAAAATAAAAGTCAATAAACAGGAGAAGGGAGCGGGGGTTGGGCAATGGGGGGATGGCAAGAAGAAAACACAAGCTTCTAACAAGGGGAAAGCTCGTTAGATATGACATTCTAATCATCATGCCCCAGAAACCCGGACAGCAAGTAAAGATCTGTGGAAGAAAATCGAGCCCTTTGAAATGTGCCGAGGCACATGTTAAAAAATTACAGATGCAGGAGCAATGAAGAGGTGCTTGAAATTGCAGGAGCAAATAGAACTCTTAAGAAATTAACATCAAAAGGGCAGCACGGTGGCGCAGTGGTTAGCACTGCTGGCTCACGGCGCCGAGGTCCCAGGTTCGATCCCAGCTCTGGGTCACTGTCTGTGTGGAGTTTGCACATTCTCCACATGTTTGCATGGGTTTTGCCCCCACAATCCAAAGATGTGCAGGTAGATTTGCCACGCTAAATTGTCCCTTAATCGGAAAAAATGAATTGGTATTCTAAATTTATAAAAAAAAAGAAATGACACCAGAAAAGAAAATGTCAGTGTTTCAGCCATTTGAGCAGAGCTGAAAAGCGACAATGATCTCTTCTGGCAACGTGGAGGGCAGCAGAAAGAGGGGTGGCCTAGGCGTAGTTCAATGATGGGACTTCACAGAGGAGTTGCGGACGAGTTAAAGTGGATGTGTGATGATGCCGCAAAACAGGCAAGGCTAGCATGCCATGGCAGAAGATCTCCTTGTAGGTGGCAGTAGAGAGACGTGAAGCAACTGGGCCCAGAGCTTGACACAGGGGAAGGAGAACACCAACATTTGCTGGGGATGGGAAGCAGGGTATCAGCTCCAGGGGACTGAACAGGAGGAGAGCCGGCATGAAGTGGAGGGTTGGAGGAGAAAACGTTACGGGCAGGATTCTCTGAAATGGAGGCAGAGTGTCCGTGCCGTCGTAACCGCCGTCGCATTTCACAGCGGCGCGAAATGGGCGCGGGCACTACCGATTCTGGCACCCCATAGGGGGCCAGCAGAGCGCTGGAGCGGTTCACTCCGCTCCAGCCTCCCTTCCCAGTGCCAACTGGGCACCGCGCCAATCCACGCATGCAGGGGCTGGTTTAGCCGGGGGCTGGTTTAGCTCACTGAGCTAAATCGCTGGCTTTTAAAGAGGCCAGCAGCACGCTTCAATTCCCATACCAGCCTCCCCGGACAGGCGCCGGAATGTGGCGACTAGGGGCTTTTCACAGTGACTTCATTGAAGCCTACTCGTGACAATAAGCGATTTTCATTTCCTGCGCAGGGGACCTCCTCAATGCGCCGGCCCCAATGCAACATGGTGCGGGGGTTCAGGATCCGGCCGCGGAACAAAATAGAGCCGGGGCTGGAGGTGGGCCCTGATTGCAGGCCAGACCCCATCGGAGCCCCCCCCCGCCAGTGAAGGAGCCCCCCCCCCCCACAGGCTGCTCCCTGACCCTCTGTGCAGAGTTCCAGCCAGCTGCGACCAGGTGTGGACGGCGCCGGCGGGATTCTGCCGTTTCCGCGCGGCCGCCCGGCCCATCAAGGCCGGAGAATCGGCAGCCTGGCCGTGGACAGCGGCCCGCGGCCGGCGCCGCACCAAATGCGCCGGCGCAAATTCTCCGCTCCTCGGAGAATCGCATGCCGGCGTCGGGGCGGCGATTCTCCGGCCCGGGGCTCAGAGAATCCCACCCCACATTTATGTCCCCTCGTCCTCATATCATCAGTGAATGGGAACAGTGTTTTTCTTGTCATAATGTCAGAAGCTGTTATTTTTTAAAAAATTTAGATTACCCAATTATTTATTCCAGTTAAGGGGCAATTTAGCATGGCCAATCCACCTACGCTGCACATCTTTGGGTTGTGGGGGCGAAACCCACGCAAACATGGGGAGAATGTGCAAACTCCACACAGACAGTGACCCAGAGCCGGGATCGAACCTGGGACCTCAGCGCAGTGAGGCAGCAGTGCGGACCACTAGGCCACCGTGCTGCCCGTCAGAAGCTGTTATAATCGTGTACTCCTCTCTCAAATTTCCCTTCAATCTTCCTTGCTCCAAAGTGAACAATCGCCAACTTCTCCCATCTAACCCTGTGGCTAGAAATTGATGTAGCTGGGGAAGGCACTGGGGCAGGAAGCCATTTTCAGTATTTGGGGGTCCAGGTAGCAAGGAATTGCAGGAAATTCCGGAGGATGGACTACATGAGTCTAGTGGGAAAGGCTGAGGCAGACCTGCAAAGGTCAGATGGTCCCCTACCCTCCCTGGCGGCCTGAGTGCAATCAGTTAAGATGAATATCTTGCCGAGATTTTTAGATTTATTTCAGTGCCTCCCGGTGTTCCTGCCGAAGGCATTCTTCAGAGAGATCGACCGGCTTGTGGCTGGGTTTATTTAGGCGGGTGAGGGCCCTAGGATCAGGAGGACGGTGCTCCAGAGGGAGAGACAAGTAGGGGTTATGGCCTTGCCAATCTTTCAGTATTACTATTGGGCGGCCAATGCTGAAAATATGTCAGTGGTGCAGAGATTCAGAGGAACATAGAACATCGAGTGCAGAGGAGGCCATTCGGCCCATCAAGTCTGCACCGATCCGCTTAAGCCCTCATTTCCACCCTATCCCCGTAAGCCAATAACCCCTCCTAACCTTTCAGACAGTAAGGGTAATTTAGCATCGCCAATCCACCTAACCTGCACGTCTTTGGAATGTGGGAGGAAACTGAAGCACCCGGAGGAAACCCACGCAGACATGGGGAGAACATGCAGAACGTCTGCACAGACAGTGACCCAGTGGGGAATTGAACCTGGGACCCTGGCGCTGTGAAGCCACAGTGCTATCTGTGGTGATTGTGTGTCAGTGTAGATGCAATACAACTGAGCAAGCACTAGAGGGAGCACGGAAGAGCTATAAATACACAGGGACAGGAAGTGAGGACACACTTCATGGAAGGGGGAACTGGTAGCAAGATACAGACACACAGGCAGGCAGCATTTGAGGTAGCCGTAAGTTAAGCTCTGAAGACAGAACGAATTCACAATAAAGCATCTTCTCCACCTTTGAGACTACGAGCTTTATTAAGACACAAGGAACAACACATGGTACCAGGTGTAGCTTCAGACGCTTACTACAAGACAACTCAGCTGCAGATACAGAAAGACCAAAATGGCATGGAAACCTCCTACTGGACATTCGACTTGGGAAGACATCGCTTATTCGAGGATGTGGGTTGGACGCCCACCTCAGCTGAATATGACCGGCAATGTAAGAAATGTCTGGAAAATATTTAAACAAATGTTCGATTTTTATATCATAGCTAATGATTTAGCAGCAGCCTCAGACGAAATGAAAATAGCAATGCTCATCGCAGGACATGAAGCTAGGAAAGTATATAATGGATTTAAATACTCAAAAGCTGAAGACAGCAACAACTTACAAATAATACTAAAAACATTTGAAGAGTACTGTATGGAATTTGAACAGCACTGTATGCTCAGAGGCCAAACTGCACAGAGACTGAGTGATGCAAAACTCAAACAATCACTATCAGAACGGAAAGGGTTCAGTCAAGAAATCGCGAGTGAAAAGTACAGATCAAAAGGAAGAATGAATTTTTCACAGAGACAAAACGCTGAGGTCCAGTTCAGATCAAAAGGAAAAAGTAACATGAACTTTTCACATAGACAAAACGCTGAAATCCAGTTGAGATCAAAAGAAAAAAGTAACCAGAATTTTTCACAAAGCCAAAACGCTGAAATCCAGTCCAGATCGAAAGGAAAAGGTAACTTACAACTTTCAGAAAGAAAAAACGCTGAAATCCGCGATAAATGGCGTCGGAGCACATTTTACAGTCTCTGGGAGACAAAGAACTAAAATCTGCGTCTGCGCATGCGCAGGAAACAGAAGCCGTGCATGCGCAGTTACAATCACCCGTTTATCGTTCTGCGCATGCGCAAGCTGCGCATGCGCAGTTTAAAAAAAGTTCTTGTTGCTGATCATTATGCGCATGCGCAAGGCGCGCATGTGCAGTCTCAAAATGTTTTGGTTGCGGATCATTATGCGCATGCGCAAGCCGCGCATGCGCAATGGACACAAAACTGCACAGTACAGGAAGGCCGATTTGCGCATGCGCGATTGATTCCTACGCATGACGTGACGAGCGTCATGACGTCTGAGGATCCGGACCACGCCCACTTAAAAGGGAAATACCCAAAAATTGAAAACAAGATATTTAAAGCTGTAAAACCAAATTTTCTTGCCTCAGAAGACAGAAAAACGCCTGAACTTAAACCAGCAGTTGAAAATAACTCTCACAACACCCTGGAAAAAGCAGTCTGCACAACCCAAAGAGAAGAGAACAAAAAAAAATCCGAAACAAAAAAATGATTTGTTTTTTGAACAATACTACTCAGACATGGCTGAGTTATTCGGATATGCCATCACAGCATCAGCGACACGGTCGCAAAGCTCAACACGAATCTACTCGTGGTAGATGAATCCAACACCATGGTGCCATGGCAGATCGTCGATACATTGGATGACAGCAATACCCAAGACGAAGACAACGCCACACAGAGAGCACAGAAAGACTCCACAGAGAGCGATGACAGGCTCCACAGTGAGAGTGATGAAAGACTCCAAAAGGGAAGCAAGCAAACACTCCCTGGCGAACACCATGCATGAACAAGGCCATGAAGGTCAACCCGCCGTATCTGAGCAACCGCAAGCAGACCATGAAAGTCTACCAAGCTCACATAATCAAGAAGAAGACAATGTACATCTACCCACTGCATGCGAAAACAGTGACAAGGTGATCACACTCGACATACAGGAGGTACAGGATCACAGCGAGACTGACAGTTCTCAGCTTGTCTGTACAGAAGCACAGAGTAGGGCCACCTAAGAGTCCAGAGAGACCACGCCAATAGAAACCATGCAGATTTTGACTCCAGAAGTGGAGCACCAAGAGTCCAGTGAGACCACACCAATAGAAACCATGAAGATTTTGACTCCGGAAGAGGAGCACCAAGAGTCCAGAGAGACCGCGTCAAATGAAATCGTGAAGAATGTGACTCCAGAAGAGGAGCACCAAGAAAGCAAAGATGAGGAATCAAATCCACCACAAATGACTGATGTCACCAGCATCAATGCAACATCAGATCATTCTCACCATTCTCGAGATGAAACGTTCAATGCAACAGATTCCACAAAGGACACTCGCACCAATAACTGTGACAATGACTCAAATTATCCACACGGGACACTCATTGAGCATAACAAGAAGCACAGCAGAAACGAGAACAACAACAGCAAGAACAAAAGCAACATGAAGCGTGATAAGAACAACAAAAATCACAAGAAGCACTGCAGAAATAAGAACAACAACAGCACCAGCAAAAACTACAAGCACAACGACAAAAACTGCAACAAGAACGGCAACGAAAACAACAAAGACAGGAACGACAGAAACAACAGCAATGAACCAATGACTTGTACAAAATGGTACAACTCTGCACATGAAGGACAATGCCACAGCACACTGCAAAGCAATGACAAGACTACAAACATGCCATGGGGTGACAACGAATCGCACAAACTCACATCTGCTCCAGAACAAGCACGCACACCAGCTTTCAAGGCAGATGACCTACTAAATCGATACCACAAGCACAGGAAATAGTCCATGTCAGTCAACATCAGTGGTTCGACCATGCAAACACCATGGGATGACGTATTGGTTACTTAAAAGAACAAGAACACCGACAACATTCACAACGGAGTTGCAATATTAATATCACCACGTCAACAACAAAAAAAAAGAAAAAAACTCAGTGAACAAATTCATCAAGTTTGGACTCATAAATGTTTTTTTTATTAAAATTGGACTCATAAATATAAATTGGCTTTGTAAAATATGCAATAGCACAATCACTTGTATAGATACACATATCATAAGTAACTGTTTTGTACAATTTTCTTTAACGATGTACAGCAAATATGTAAAGAAAAAAGGGGGGATTTGGTGATTGTGTATCAGTGTAGATGCGATACAACTGAGCAAGCACTAGAGGGAGCACGGGAGAGCTATAAATACACAGGGACAGGAAGTGAGGACACACTTCACGGAAGGGGGAACTGGTAGCAAGACACAGACACACAGGCAGGCAGCATTTGAGGTAGCCATAAGTTAAACTCTGAAGACAGAACAAATTCACAATACAGCATCTTCTCTACCTTTGAGACTACGAGCTTTATTAAGACACAAGGAACAACACACTATCCACTAGTGCTAACGTGCTACCCACGACGAACTATGGATCCGGGTGGAAGCAGAGCCTGGGAGGCCAGCAAGCCTGGGGCGATGGTAATGGCTTCGCTCCCGGTGGTGTCGAAGAAACATGTGAGTAACCCGGTGGTTGTAGCCACATTAAAAATTTGACGGCATTTCCCTCAACATTTCAATTTGAAGGCTGCCTTAAGGCTCACTCCCATCTGTGCAAATCAGTTACTCAGGTCTGCTAGGTTAAATGTGAAGTTTAGGGAGTGGAAGGAAAAGAGGTTGGAGAAGGTGGGAGATTTGTTTTTAGGGGGTTGGTTTGCTAGCCTGGGGGAACTGAAGGAGAAATTATGGGCTTACAGATGCTGATGGGCTCCGGTATCTCCAGGTGCGTAGCTGGGTCAAAAGACGTTTTCCAGCCTTCCCGGTGAAGCAGCCTTGTACCATGCACGAGCGGATTTTATCCTGCTCGGGGTCGGAGGTGGCCAGTACATCAGACATATACCAGTGGATGGTGGGGGAGGAAACGTGCTTCGTTGAAGGTGTGAAGGCAAAGTGAGCAGAGGAACTGGGGCCGATTTTGGAAAATGAGGTTTGGAGCCAGGAACTGAGGAGGGTGAACACGATTTCACCTTGTGCAAGGCTGAGTCTCATCCAGCTAAAGGTAGTGTTTTGTGCACACCTCATGAAGGCTAGAATGAGTCGGTTTTTCAATGGGAGGATAGATGTGATCGGTGTTTGGGGGGGGGGGGGGGGCGATGCACCAAGTGCACATGTTCTGGTCGTGCTCAAAGCTGATGGGCTTCTGGAGGTCCACATTTGATACTATATCGGCAATCCTGGGCATTGAGTTGGAGCCTTACCCACCAGTGCCAATTTTGGGGTTTTTGATGTGCCGGATCTCAGGACGGGGGCGGGGGCAGATGTCCTGACCTTTGCCTCGCTTGTGGCAAGGGGACGGATCCTCTTGGGCTGGAGGTCGATCACGTGGCCAAGCGCCCCGGTACGGCTGGGTGACCTGATGGAGGTTTTGCACCTCGACAAGGTCAAGTTCACTGTGAGAGGGTTGGTGGAAGGGTTTTTACCGTAGATGCCGGCCATTTATAATGTACAACAAAGAGTTGGTCACCGTTAGCTGTTAGGGGGCGGAGACATATAGTGGAGGAGGGGGTTAGTGGCGAAATTATATTGTTGGAAGGGGGAGATTCTTACTGCGTTGTTATCATTCTGTGTTATTGTGTGCTTTGTATAAAAATAGTTAAAATTTATAATAAAAACATCCCCCCCAAAAAATAACCATGTGCCTAAAATCCGTCATCTCAGGAACCTTTCTTAAAAATTATGGGGCAGCATGGTAGCACAGTGGTTAGCACAATTGCTTCACAGCTCCAGGGTCCCAGGTTCGATTCTCGGCTTGGTTCACTGGCTGTGCGGAGTTTGCACGTTCTCCCCGTGTTGGCGTGGGTTTCCTCCGGGTGCTCCGGTTTCCTCCCATAACTCCAAAGATGTGCAGGTTAGGTGTATTGGCGATGATAAATTGCCCTTTGTGTCCAAAAAGGGTATATAGAGTTATTGCATTACGGGGCTAGGGTGGAGGAGAGGGCTTAGGTAGGGTGCCCTTATCAAGGGCCGGTGCAGACTCGATGGGTCGAATGGCCTCCTTCTGCACTGTAAATTCTATGATTCTCTGCACCCTCTGAAGGACTCCCACATCCTTCTTAAAAGTGGGGTGAATTATTTTTCAGTCAAAATGTTCTGCAGAAATTTGGGTGGGATTTTTTCCGACCTCCCAGCGCTGTGTTTCTCAGTGGTAGGAGGCGGCGCTATCAATAGAAATTCCCAGAAGCCACACCACGCTAATCCGGCCTTCTTGCTGACGACGAACACAGCCGAGTGAAACCAGGGCCTTCTTCTCAACCCAGGCACAAGCTTGAAGCCTCATCATCCTTTTCCTTCATTAAGACCCCTTACCCTCATCTCCACAACCTTGTGTCTGTGTTGGCTGATTTTCCAAAACCTTCACTCCAAAATATCCCAACAGCCGAAAAATCTGCAAATGGTTTGTTTACCTGTCTCTGGGTCGATACGAAGGACCCTTCCACCATCATAGACGGCGACCCACAGCTTTCCTTCACTATCGATGCACTGTCCATCGGGAAAACCTTCTGTTTTTTCATGCTTGTACACAACTCTTCGATTTGCTGTCAAAATAAACCAGTGTGGGACATTGGAACAGTAGTAGGCCATTCAGCCCGTTGAGCCTGCTCTGCCATTTAATACGATCGTGGCTCATCAGACACTTAAATGACTTTTACCCACACTATCCCCATAACCCTCCACGTTAATTATTAATCAGAAATATACCAATCTCTGCTTTAAACATACACAGTGACTGAGTTTGCACAGCCCTCTGCGGTAGAGATTTCCAAAGATTCGCAACCTTCTGTGTAAAGAGATTTCTCCTCCTCTCAGTCCTAAGCGGCTTCTCCCTTGTTTTAAAATTGTGCCCCCTGGTTCTAGATTCCCCAACCAAGTGAAACCTCTTGCCTCATCTACCCCATCTATCCCGTTAAGTACATTTCTATGAGATCATTCATCGAAACTTAGAGAATACAGGCCCGTTTGCCCAATCTCTCTTCATAGGACAGTCCCGCCATCCCTGGAGTTTAGCGTTTACCTATTACAAATCACTCCCATTTCCTATATGGATTTGCACTTTGGATTGAGTGGTGGAAACTCTCAAATCAGGACTTTGCACAATGTGACATTGGAGACTAACAATGAGGAGGCCTACCACTATCTCAGCACAACTAAGGTCAGGTCAGAAATGCAGCCTTGGCTGCAATGTCCACATCCCGTAAACTGATACAAAAAAATAGCTTAGCACATTCATTGTGATACTTACAAATCTTTCCTGTCTGCAGATCATAGTCAAATGCATCCACGGTAAAAGATAAACTGTCAATGTAATAGAAGATCTTGTGATCGAGGGACCAGTCTAGGCCATTGGAAACGTCCACCTGATCAAAGTGTTTGACAACAGAGTGATCAGTCTGCAATGTATAAAGAGATCCCTGGTGCCTTTCAAATTCGCCAGGGCGAGTCTCCATTCCCATGGTGCCTGAAACAAAGGTTCTCGTTCACAAAGGGCTTAAAATATTACAAAGATTGCTGTACCTTCCCCCGGCCAATCCAGGCCGTAAAATCTCAAATAGCACAGTGAAAGGGAACAGATTTGAGTCGTCTGGTTGAAGTTTACAATCAGATCAGCCATGAACTCATTGAATGGCGGAGCAGGCTCGAGGGGCCGAGTGGCCCACTCCTGTTCCTAGTTTGTACTTTTATTAAGATATTTCACTACTTCCCACCCAACTCACGCAGAAATAAAATTTCTCCCCCTTTCAACGCTTTGACAAAGAGTCATCCAGATTCAAAACGTTAGCTCCCTTCTCTCTCCACAGGTGCTGTCAGAACTGCTGCGATTGTCCAGTATTTCCTGTTTTTGTTTGAGATTCCAGCATCCGCAGTAATTTGCTTTTATCGTCACATTTCAAAAGTTCCCCACTGACTGTAAAACCCTTTCTGATGTTTTGAGGTTGCGTCGGCACTTTATAAATCTTGTTTAATTGGAGGAGAAGTTTGAGCTCCCCCCGGGAAACATGTTCAGATATCTACAAGTGAAGGCATTTGCTAGGCGGCAGGTGGAGGGGTTTCCCCTGCTCCCCAGTAAGGGGGCGAGTGATAGGGTGCTCTCGGGGGTCTGGGTCGGAGGGGGGAAGATATCAGACATCTACAAGATAATGCAGGAGGCGGAAGAAGCATCAGGGGAGGAGCTGAAAGCCAAGTGGGAAGGGGAGCTGGGAGAGCAGATAGAAGACGGGACGTGGGCGGATGCACTGGAGAAGGTCAATTCTTCCTCCTCGTGTGCGAGGCTGAGCCTCATTCAATTTAAGGTGCTGCATAGAGCTCACATGACGGGGACAAGGATGAGCCGGTTCTTTGGGGGTGAGGACAGGTGTGTCAGATGTCTGGGAAGCCCAGCGAACCATGTGCATATGTTCTGGGCATGTCCGGTGCTGGAAGGGTTCTGGAAGGGGGTGGCAAGGACGGTGTCGAAGGTGGTGGGGTCCAGGGTCAAACCAGGATGGGGGCTTGCGATCTTTGGGGTCGGGGTAGAACCGGGGGTACAGGAGGCTAGGGAGGCCGGAATACTGGCCTTTGCGTCCCTAGTGGCTCGACGAAGGATATTAATTCAATGGAAGGACGCGAGGCCTCCAAGCGTTGAAACTTGGATTAACGATATGGCTAGCTATATTCAGCTAGAAAGGATCAAATTTGCCCTGAGAGGGTCGGTACAGGGATTCGCCAGGCGGTGGCAACCTTTCCTTGACTTTTTAGATCAGAGATAGACGTTCGGGGTCGTGGCAGCAGCAACCCGGGGGGGGGGGGGGGGGGGGAGGGGGGGAGGGGGGGGGGGAGGGAGGGAGGGGGGGGAGGGGAGGGGGGGGGGGAGGGGAGGGGAGGGGGGGGGCAGCAAGGGTCGTGGGGGGACACGCACGACTGTAACGCGGGCAAGCCTGCTCGCTGCTCATGTCTGAAACTGTAGGCTGCCTTGGTTGTTAAGGTTGCCGGGGGGGGGGGGGGGGGGGGGGGGGGGGGGGAGGACTGGTGCGCGGGAGAGGGGGGGCGAGGGAGGGACATTGCCTAGAGGGATTGTGTTGTAAATAATTTAAAAATTAGTAGGGGTAAATGTCTGTATGGAAAAACTCTTTCAATAAAAATTATTTAAAAAAAAAAAAATAAATCTTGTTTAAAAATGTTGCCAATTATGGGGCAATTTAGCGTGGCCAATCCAACTAACCTGCACATCTTTGGGTTGTGGGGGTGAGACTCACGCAGACATGGGGGGGACTGTGCAAACTCCACACGGACAGTGATCCAGGGCCGGGATCGAACCCAGGTCCTCGGTGCCATGAGACAGCAGTGTTTTTTTTAATATAAACTTCCCAGTTATTATTTTTTTATTTTCCAATTAAGGGGCAATTTGGCATGGCCAATCCACCTACCCTGCACATCTTTGGGTTGTGGGGGTGAAACCCACGCAGACGTGGGGAGAATGTGCAAACTCCACACGGACAGCGACCCAGGGCTGGGATTCGAACCTGGGTCCTCAGCGCCGCAGTCCCAGCGTTATCCACTGCGCCACATGCCACCCCGTGAGACAGCAGTGCTAACCACTGCGCCATCGTGCCGCCCCTAAATCTTTCTTTTTGACCTGTTCTATTGGATGTCTACTTTACCGTGTCCTGATGTTTGCTGCGTGATACTGGAAGCATGAATACTCCTTACTAAATGAACCTAGGTTCGACGTATTTCACTTGATTAGATTTTCTCTGTTCCAAGGTTGTTTACTTAATTAATGCAAAGCAGCCATATTTTATGTCACAGAATAAAATGGAAATATTACATTCAGTATCAGTGCCAGATGGCTGCATTGTTAAGCATTGAATTGAATTCCCTGTATTCCATTCCACCTCTTATCATAGTGAAGACTTGTCTTAATTGGACATTTTGATTTACAGTATGTACAAAAATGGCTGATAATTACTCAATGCCCCATAACAATCTCTTTTCACTCCCACACAAGCAACGCTCAAAACTGCATGACCAGCATGGTGGCACAGTGGTTAGCACTGCTGCCTTACAGTGCCAGCGACCCGGGTTCAATTCTGACCTTGGGTGACTGTCTGTGTGGAGTCTGCACGTTCTCCGCGTGTCTGCGAGGATTTCCTCCGGTTTCCTCCCGCAGACCAAAGCAGGTTAGGTGGATTGGCTAAGCTAAATTGCCCCTTAGTGTGTAAAGGTTAGGTGGGGTTATGGGGATAGGGCGGGGAAGTGGGACTAGGTGTGGTGCTCTTTCTGGTGGTCAGTGCAGACTCGCTGGGCCAAATGGCCTCCTTCTGCACTGTAGGGATTCTATGACCCTAAGATGGGCTAAGATTAGTTTCTTCAGTATACTTAACAAAAAAAAAATCATGAAATTTGTTCAATGCCGAAACAGGAATGTCAATAAATAAAATCCACTTAACCAGGCTTCCGGTTTAAATAAATAATAATCACATGCTTTTGAGGAACTTTATACATTGTGGGTTCTGTCCAGTTTGTGAGAATTGGTTTATATTCCCGAAACTCATTTCAATTGGGGTTCTGAAGAGGTTTCACTTCAGGAAGAGGTGTTACTGAAACACAAACCTGTTCTCACTGGTCACAAACCCGCAATGTACAATGTTCCTCAAACCCATCTAAATGCCCTCGAGATGCAGGAAGGTTGAACCAATTTGCTCCATTTTTTTCATTTCAATGAAACTTTGAAAATGTGTTAAAATATATTCAATTGATCAGACTGCAGATATCTGACATATCACATATATGACATTAGTTTTTCATTAAATTTGTTTATTTATCTCAAGTCTGAGCACAATGGCGATTCACAAGGTCAGCATGGGAACCATGAACTGGAGTTTTAATTTATAAACAAACACTGCAGTGAGGTGAATCATAGAATCCCTACAGTGCAGAAGGAGGCCCATCAAGTCTGCACCCACACTCTGAAAGAGACTCCGCCCACTTCCTCTCACTATCCTAATAACCCTTCAACCTAACTTACACATCCCTGGACACAAAGGAGCAATTGATCAGGGCCAATTCGCCCAACCTGTACTTTTTTGGACACTAAGAGGCAACTTATCATGGACTGTAGGAGACTGTAAGTATGTTATGGACAACTTATCATGGACTGTGGGAGGAAACTGGAGCACCCGGAGGAAACCCATGCAGACACAGGGAGAACGTACAAACTCCACACAGTCACCCAAGGCCAAAATTGTACGGGGGAGGATTTAGCGTTGTCTAAAGCCACCAACAACGTATTTTTATTCTTTGGTTGTGGGCATCGCTGGCTGAGGGCAAACATTTACTGCCCATCCCTAATTGCACTTCAATTGAGTGGCGTACCCGGCCATTCCAAAGTAAACACAATTTCAGTGGACGTGGAGTCACGTGTAGGGCAGCCCAGGTATGACACTCGACAATGGTTTCATGGTCCAGATTTTTATTGAATTCAAATATCACCATCGGCAGTGGTGGGATACAAACTTGGGTCTGATACGCCAATACCATTCCACCACTGCCACCCTCGTATTTAGATTGTGCCTTTAACACAGTAAACCATTTGAAGGTGCTTCACAAGCACAACACTGGGGTTGAAATCCTGGAACTCCCTGCTAAACGGCACAGTGGGAGTAGCTGTACCACTCAGAATGCAGCAGTTCAAAAAGGTGTCTCACTCCCACCCTCTCAAGGGCAATTAGGGATGGACAATAAGTGCAAGTGATGCCCACATCCCAGGGAATGGGAAAAATCAACAAACAAAATTGGACGCTAAGCCACAAAAGGAGTACGTCAGGTGACCAACAGCTTAAAAAACAAGTGGGTAAGTTTTAAGGAGAATTCAAGAGGAGAGGAATTAGAAGAGCGCAGAGATTCAGAGGATTATCCTGTTGCAGGACTGGAGGAGGTGGCGGTGATAGTAATTGGGCAGGGTTATCAATGGATTTGAAAGCAATCATAAGCACTTTGAAATGGAGGCATTTCTAGACCCGGAGTCAATATAGACCAGCGAGCAGAGAGCTGATGTATGGATGGGGCTTGGTGTGAGTAGGGCTCCAGTCAATAGAGTTTAAGAATAGCTCACAGATGGAGCATGGGAGGCTGGCCATAGAATTGGAATAGTCAAGTCTTTAGATCGCAAAGGTCACTTGAGCTGGGGGCAGAGGCAGGGTCAGGAAATGTTACCTGGGACATATTACAAATTGTCACCACCTGCAAAAAAGCGTCCAGCGGGATCCACTTTGCCATCATTGAATCTGATGTTTGTTTTCTCCTCGTCGACCTGTGCTAGGTCAGTAACCTCTTTCTTCTCCCAGTCCAAAAAGCAAAACTTTTTCCCTTTGGCCAAGATGTAGCCGCCTGAACTTCGGGGAGCGACAGACCCCACTGGAATATCTGAAAAAGAAAATGCAAGGGGGTGTGCGAGGAGCACTTGAGAGAAAGTTTCACTGTGACTTTCAAAACTATGTGACAACAAATTAAATAGAAGATTGAATTTTCTAACCAACTCACACAAGATACTAGAGCAACAATGTATTTCCATAGCACCTTTATCATAGGAAAATATCCCGCAGCAATGCACAGGCGAGTTCGCAAACAAAATTTGACCCAGTGCAAAAGAGTGATTTATTCCTTAGTAAAGAGGTCATTTTTAATTTGCAACTTAAAGGGGGAGACGTGGGAATGTTTGTATGTTTAGGGAGGGCATTCTAGAACTTAGAGTGCAAGTGGCTTGAGGCACAGCTCTTAAAGATATAGGGGTTCTCTTTTCTCTCCAGGACACCCTCTCCACACTCAAGTTCACAACAGCAGATTTACGTGTGTATGGCTTGAACAGAACAACCAGAGAGACAAGTTTCTTCTGATCCATTCACAATCACTTTATTGAGTCACCTGCAACCCTCAGAAAAGGTCTGCGTTCAGCAAGAATGAAATACATGTATAATTACAGTTACATTACTTGAAACCAGAGGCGGGCTTACACTTTTGGGGACCCTGTGTTCTCCCTCTTAGCAGAGCACCCACGTCAAGCCCTGCCCTCTGGTGTCATGACAGCCCGCCCCAAATGACATCAAGCTTTGCCCCAATGATGTCAAACTACCCCCCCCCCCCCAAATTGCATTGCTGTCCCCAACCACGTCCGCCCTCAGCTCACACAATGCAATCCCCAAAACCAAAATTACTGCTTAACTTCTTAGTGCTCTTTAGTTTATGAGAACAAGCCTGTATTTGATAAATTGAAATCCACAATGCAAGCCGCAAAGACCCAAAATCACTGCTTAACTGCTTTAGTGCTCTCTAACATGTAACAAGCCTGTAATTGATTAATTGAAATCCTGAAAGCAAGCTACATAAACTGAAAATCACTGCTTTAGCATCGGTAGCTTATGAGAGCAAGCTTGTAGTTGATGGATTGAAATCAAAGCCTACCTGTTGTCAATATGGCGGTAGAGATGGTCAATATTGTGATCTATGTGTCCTGTGGCAAGCAAACATGAAGTGGCTGATGAGTCAAAGGCTAGGAATCCCACAGTGAGTATCTCACCTCCCGACTCCCCAAAGCCTGTCCACCATCTACAAGGCACAAGTCAGGAGTGTAATGGAACACTCTCCAATTGCCTGGATGAGAGCAGCTCCAACAACACTCAAGAAGCTCCAACAACATTCAAGAACTCAACACCATCCAGGACAAAGTAGCCCACTTAATTGCTCCTCCCTCCACAAACAATCAAACCCTCCACCACCGATGAACAGTGGCAGTCATGTGTACCATCTACAAGATGCACTGCAGTAACTCACCAAGGTTCCTTAGACAGCACCTTCCAAACCCACGACCATTACCATCTAGAAGAGCAGCGGATACCTGGGAGCACCACCACCTAGAGGTTCCCCTCCAAGTCACTCACCACCCCGACTTGGAAATATATCGCTGTTCCCTCACTGTCGCTGGGGCAAATTCCTGGAACTCCCTCCCTAACAACACAGTGGATGTACCTACACCTGACAGACTGCAGCTGTTCAAGAAGGCAACTCATCACCACCTTCTGAAGGGCAACTCGGGATGGGCAATAAATGATGGCCTAACCAGTAACGCCCACATCCCGTAAATTAATTGCACAAATGGATCACCTGGTGGTTACAAATTCATTTGACCATCAAATGTTTTCCGAGTGCCTCCTACAAGTGTGATTGCAGCATATGCGTGGAATCCAAAAAAAAAGGCATACACGTTTTCAACAAAGTAAAAAAAATGTACAGCTTCCTTACACGACTCAACTGCTGCATTGCAGATTAAATTCTAGGAGCGACCGGAACACGGGATGAATAATACACAGGCTGACACTGTTCAGGCTTGCTTGTACACCCGAATATTTTCCTAACATATTTGCGGCATTATCGAAGATCTGCCACCACAATTTTTGATGTCAAAACCTAAATTTGCAATGATTTCCAAAACAGATATCTCCAGGGACTCAGAAGTATGGGATTGTAGCTGAACAAAAAAAAAGAAATCGCTCAACATCTTCACCATCGCTGGTCACATATCTTAAAATTAATGTTAATTAGTACACGTGACTCACATCTGGTTTTGAATCAACAGGATGTTGCCTGGGATGGAACATTTAAGTTATGAAGAGAGGTTGGATAGGTTGGGTTGTTTTTGCTGGAGCTTTGAAGTCTGAGGGGTGACCTGATCGAGGTGGACAAGATTATGAAGGGCATGGACAGGGTGGATAGGGAGCAGCTGTTCAACTTGGCGAAAGGGTCAGTTACGAGGAGACACAAGTTCAAGTGAGGTTAGGAGATTCAGAGAGGATTTGAGGAAAAATGTTTTTCTACCCGGGGGGTGGTGACAGTCTGGCACGCACTGCCTGGGAGGGTGGTAGAGGCGGGTTGCCTCACATCCTTTAAAAAGTATCTGGATGAGCACTTGGCATGTCGTAACATTTGAGGCTATGGGCCAAGTGCTGGCAAATAGGATTGGGATTGGCAGATCAGATGCCTTTCATGTGTCGGTGCAGACCTGATGGGCCGAAGGGCCTTTTCTGCACTGTATTTTTCTGTGATTTCTGTAATCAGACTCTTGATTTTTGGTCACTAAGGGCAATTTATCATGGCCAATCCACCTAACCTGCACGTCTTTGGACTGTGGGAGGAAACCGGAGCACCCGGAGGAAACCCACGCAGACACGGGGAGAACGTGCAGACTCCGCACAGACAGTGACCCAGCGGGGAACCGAACCTGGGACCCTGACGCTGTGAAGCCACAGTGCGATCCACTTGTGCTTACCGTGCTGCCCAGCTTTGGATGAGCTTAGGTTAATGGAGGGAGTAAGTTTGACCTGAAATGCCAATTCTGTTTCTCTCTTCACAGATGCTGCCTGATCTGCTGAGTATTTGCAACACTTTTGTTTTTTATTTCTCACACGCATGCATTTTGTCACAGGAAACTAATAAAGAGGATATCAACAAGGGTCATCAAGAAATTGGAGTCGTGGGAAAAAGGATGACAGAAGAAAGTATGAAGAAAATGACCCTTAGTGTCTCCTTGAGAAAGGAACGGTCAATATTGGGACCTTTCTGGACTTAAGTGACACAGGGAATTTGTAAAGCCAATGGCTGTGTCCACGCTTATTCAATTCCTAACTAAATTGAAGTACTATACTCTTACCAACATGGACTTTCTCCACCTGGTTACTGTCAGGGTTCCATCTGTATACATTCTGTTCATGGATGTCCACATAGAGTAGCGTTCCATGCTTTTCTTCCCAAACAGGACTTTCGCCAAGCGAGTATTTCTCATTCAAAACACATTTAACTTTAACGGAGGCCATTGTCTGAAACAGAGGAAGTAAAAGCTTCTAAAGTGTTGATTCTTAACTGAACCTTAGAGCCTAGGCCTGTCCACATTCTCCCCGTGTCTGCGTGGGTTTCACACCCATAACCCAAAGATGTGGAGGGTAGATGGATTGGCCACGCTAAAGTGCCCCTTAATTGGAGAAAATAAATAATTGGGTCCTCTAAATTTTTTTTTTTTTAAAAGAGCCTAGGCATGTATTTTCTGCACTGATCAAAATCCTAGAATCCCAGCAGTGTAGAAGGAAGCCAATTGATCCATCAGGTCTGCACTGACACTCTGAAAGAGCACCCAATCCCCTACCCTATCCCCGTAACCCCACCTAACTGTTGGACTTTAGCATGGCCAATCCACTTAACCTGCACATCTTTGGACTGTGGGAGGACACCGGAGTACCCTTGGAAACCCACACAGACACGGGGAGAACGTGCAAACTCCACACGGACAGTGACCCGGGGCGAGGATCAAACCCTGGTCTATGGTGCTGTAAGGCAGCAGTGCTAACCACTGCGCCACCATGCCACCCTTGAGAACAGGAATGTTACACTTAACAATAGCTAACACCTTAATTTAATTTATGTAAACTAACAAGTGATCATGGATTTGGATTTAGGGTTGAATATATTATAAGTGATACAACATTCTCACAGAATTTGAGTGCCTCTGATGTTCCTCTGATATTTATAATGATTAAAACAAAATTTTCATGCCTAATTAATGAATAATCCCTATGTACAGTTTATCCACTCTTATATCAGCATTGACATCACGGTCAATCACCCCAAAGGCCGAGCCAAATTTCTGCCTTGCAGGTATACCCTTTCTTTATATTAAACTAACCCACAGCCCCCAACACAGGCAGATGAGTTCTTGGGTTGCCTTAAAGCCTTGTGTTGGATATCACGCAACTGTGCGTTGGATTTGGAGGCCAGCATTCACATCAGGGTAAAAGTATATTTAAAAGATTAAACCATTCACTGTTGCTATAAACTGTTTTTCTTGACTTTGCAATTCAATTTGTAGACTTTCTGTGATGATACAGCTGGCATCGGAAAGAAACACAAAAAATGGCGTTCCTGGTCACAATGTAGAGACAGCAGCAGCCAATTTACCACTGCTTCAACTCCCCAATTGTTTCTGGTCCTTTAAATTTGATACCCTTCCCTCCTTCACTGTTTCATTAACACAAGGTGTCAAATTTTCAAATGTCTGTGTCATAATCATTGAGTGATAGAGGTCTACAGCACAGAAAAGGCCCTTCGGCCCATCGCATCTGCGCCAGTCAAAAACAAGCACCTAACTATTCTAATCCCATTTTCCAGGATTTGGCCATAGACTGGTATGCCTTGGCATCACATGCGCACATCTAAATACTTCCTAAATGTAACGAGGGTCTCTGCCTCCACCACCCTTTCAGGCAAGTCACAGGTAGAGCCAGTCAGCCCCGAGGGAAATCTTCATCTTCCATTCACCACTCTGGGGGGGATAATAGCTGAACTCCTGATCTGACCTGGTAATAAAATGTTGCCATTCACACTGACCAGCTCACACCATTGCCGGGGGCTGAGTCCTTCTCCCACACCTGAAGCTCGCCGGGCCCCCGTGTGAAAGACTCAGCGACCACTGCTGGTCCCCGACTGGAGAATTAGACGACCCCCCCCCCCCCCCGCGCCCCGCCCCGGCCCGGCCCCAAACCACAAACATATTTGTGGGGGGTGAAACATGTCGCCCGGAAACATACAAAAGGAAAGTCTAAGAGAAAGAGTGAGGAATACCTGGCAGCAGAACTTGTACTTCGCCGCTTAATGTGAGAGATTTCGGGCTGGTTCAATGTCAAAGAGACATTGGTCAATCATTAATCCCAATCGTCCATCAACCCTGTCAGCACTTCATTTTTAGACGTAGCTCTCTGCTGTGCGCAACTCCTGCAGGAAAGTGTGTGTGTCAGAAAGGATTTCTTTTTTTTAAAATATCATTTTTATTGGAATTTTTTACAGAAAATATAAAACATAACGACAAACAATGAAATGCAACAAAATAACCCATAATAACCGTACCACCCCCAGTTTCTTTTGCAGTGAAAATGGGGTTGGCTATCTGGCTCACAATCAAATATCATTCCGTTGGGTAATGAGTCTTTTTGCTTTCCAATTGGGTGGGAGGAATCTGACCAAATTTGGCCGCGTGGGTTCTGGTGTGAAAGCCGCTGTGGCAGTGGCGACTGGGTCTAAAAATATTGGTTGCCAGGAGACAAAGGGGGCCCACCCACAACTACAATGCTATCATTTAATTTTCATAACGAATAAATAAAATTTTCCAAAAATACATACGGAAAAAAGGGTACAATTAAAATTTTTGTGGAAAAAATGTGTATTTCTTAGTAATTACAGTGTACATGTACTGTACATATTACGATGTGGAGATGCCGGCATTGGACTGGGGTGAGCACAGTAAGAAGTCTTACAACACCAGGTTAAAGTCCAACAGGTTTGATTCAAACACGAGCTTTCGGAGCGCAGCTCCTTCCTCAGGATTCACCTAGGAAGGAGCTGCGCTCCGAAAGCTTGTGTTTGAATCAAACCTGTTGGACTTTAACCTGGTGTTGTAAGACTTCTTACTGTACATATTACTGGCAGTAGATACCAAATGTAAATACAGAATGTTATAATTGAGTTTTTAATTTTAATTTTTTTAAAAGTAATTGGTTAATATTTTTAAATAGTTTACAATGTGCACAATTTACACATTAACAGATAGTTCAAAAGCACAATAGAGCATTGCATGCAGTCCACTATATTAAGAGCAATCATTTGTGTTCTCTAGATGATTGTGCGAATCTGCCAATAATTGCTTCTGCATCCAATTCATCTAACAATTCCTTTTCAATGGATAGCAACATGTATGATTCCAAATTCTCCTCAGACAGCGAATTTCTTAACCTTGTCTTTATGATCTTTAGCTTTGAAAATGTCCTCTCACATTGGACTTGAGTAACTGATAGTGTGCAGATGACTTTATAAAGTTCATAAAGGTTATCATATGCCTTGTCATGAAGTCTGTTGGATGCCAGAATTTTTAGTACACACGATGGGCAAGTGCTGCAAATTTTACAATTGTTGCAACTGGAATCCATATTCTCACCATCATTAAGCAATAGCTTTAATACATCAAAGTTTGAAGCAAAAGAAAACAATTCCAATATTACTTGATCTTTGCTGATTTGTGGAAACAGCTTAATAATACCTTCCAATGCTTCATCTTCAAGGCCCTTCTCTGCAATAGTTTTAAACTTTGCTGGGTCCAAGCAGGACAAATCTTTATACAACTGTTTGTGTTGTACAAAGCGTGATTCCAGTGACTGGACAATGCGATCCATTATTAGGTTAAACACATTTACTCGAAAATCAGCTAGAGAATCTGAGGAATTTCTTTCATCATCAATAAGCTCATCTGCCATTCTTTTCTTCCTCTGCCTCTTAACTGGCAATGCTGTTTCCAACGCATCAATTTCCAATGTTTGATTTTCATCCATATTCATCTGTGAAATCCTGTCATTACATTTATTTACAAATTCCAAAGCCTTGCTGTGAACGTTATCAAATGTTCTTGTCTGTTCCTTCAACTTTGTTGTAGCTGAATCTACCAAACTCTATGCAGTAATCATATCTAAACCACTTGTCTGTAGATAACTTGATAACGGGGTTGTAGTTTCAAATATATACAAGTAAGTAAATGCTGTCAATATGGTTTCAAACTTTAGAAGACTTTGAAGTAAAACATTTGCTTCATGTTTTGTTTTTGCATCAAACTTTTCTGAATCTTGTATCATTGATAAGCATGTCAATAGATTTACGAAAGTACTGGCAGCGGCATCATCAAAACGTCCAAATATAGTTGTTGCTGCATTGGATTTTCCTGATCATCTGGTCTCACCAATTAGCTTTAACCATTTCATTTGTCCTAGATGTTTTCCAACAACTTCTATCCATACAGCCATTCTCTTGAATGATGCTTTCACAAAAGTTACTATATTCTGGAGCATATTGAAAAAAGAAACTGCAGGCACACAACATTTTGTTGTTTCAGTTATCACCAAATTCAAGACATGGGCATAGCACCATATATGAACATGTTGATCAGCCACATCAGCAATTTTACTTTGTAAACTATTATACTGGCCATGGTAGCTTGCAGCGCCATCTGTGCTATCAGATAAACATTTTTGGGGGTCAATTTTAAGATGCTGTAATGTTTCAATCAATAGATCAAAAAGTCCCTGTCCTGTACCATCATTACTTGGCACAACTCAAAGTAGTCGCTCACAGATAATACCTTTAAGCACATACCAAATAATAATGCTAAACTGATCGATGGATGAATTATCTTGTGTTGAATCAACCTGAATAGAATAATATTTTGCTTGAGAAACTTCATGACTAATTCTTTCTTGTATCATATTCTTCATAATTTTGATTAACGTGTTTATAGTTGTTTTACTCAGGTATGTAACAAGTCCACCACGGCCTTTACTTTGAGCCTTTCCATGTTGCTCTAATCGTTTGATTCTTTGTTTAGACTTGTTTTGCACTGCAGAAACATGAGCTGCCATAATGGGGTCATATTTTGCCATCAACTGCACTGTAGCTAAAAAATTGCCATGATTCAGAACCTCATTATCTAGAGTGTAGGCCGATTCATTTCTGTGACCTCGAAAAGGAAGTGCTTGCTTGCCTAACATCTTTATGATGTCTATAATCCTCATGACAATACTTCTCTGCTTCAATACTTCTTCTTTCCTTTTAATTAGTGATGCTGCAAAAAATTTATCTAAGGTGCCATCATTAACCACACTGATATATTGCTGAGCATTTCTGAAGTGTTGTTGTCGATTCATGTAAAGTCAAGCTCTGGCTAATACACCTGTAGTCACTAAAGCCACATACGAAGGGTGATGGATTACAAGTGTTGGGAAACTCATGAACTATATAAGCATCTATTTTCTTTGTTATATATTAACCATTTTCTTGGGACTGAGTCATTCATAATTTTCCTCTCATACAAACGAGCATCAAATGGCAGATCATCAAGTGGCTGAAGTGGATGTTCAGCAAAAAACTGTTTTAGGTTTGCTTGTGATGGATATTGGAAGATTCCAGTAATTGATCTTTCATTTTCTTGCGTAGGTTCATTTACAGGATGTGCTTCAGACACCAAGTCATTTATGCTTGAAGGAATATCTTATTCCCTGTCACTAGTTGAAGCTACGTGTTCAGATGTTGCAGCTACAGGCAGTACAGAAGAAATATTGGGCCTGGGTTGATTAGTAATGGATGCACTTGTATTTGTCTCTACATTCAAAGTAGCTCTTCTCTGTTCTTGTAACTCGCATGTCATTGCATCATTACCATGAGCATTGTTTCTTGCTTCTTGATTATTTGTTGCTGAACTGGGTATTGATGTGGATTGTGCTTGTGGTATTATAAACTCTGTAATAGGCCTGCATCGCTTGGCTGATTCCTTCCTTTCTGCTTCTTTTTGTTCTTTGCGTTTTAGTGACCCAGATTTATGCTTTTTCTTTTCCATGCTGGTAGGGGTAATATTCCTGAAATAAAAACTTAATTAAAAATAGCCCACATTGGGAAAAATGAATATTGATGATTGCAAGAATAACTTGAAGGAACGCCAGATAACCCCTACTTGATAAAAAATATAAAATAACTTACTTACACTTCAATAGGCTATGTTTATTAGTCAATACTACTGTGTCCTATGCAGCTTCAGAAGAGGAGACAATCCACTGTCCAGTGTTCACACCAGCAAGCAACTGAGACAACTGTTGAAACTTAGAAGTTTGGTCCGACTATAGTAAGACATTAAGAATGGTCCCACGACCAAAGTTTTTTAAAATAAATTTAGAGTACCCAATTATTTTTTCCAATTAAGGGGCAATTTAGAGTGGCCAATCTACCTACCCTGCACATCTTTGGGTTGTGGGGGTGAAACCCACGCAGACACGGGGAGAATGTGCAAACTCCACACGGACAGTGACCCAGGGTCGGGATTCGAACCCGGGTCCTCAGCGCCGTAGGCAGCAGTGCTAACCACTGTGCCACCGTGCTGCCCCCAGACCAAAGTTAACATGTCCAGTTTGATAACAGTGTAGTGTTACAAGTCGCAACACTTTGAGTTTACTGATCATGGCTTATCACTTCAATATCTTTGACCTCATGATTCACGGTAAAAGGTACCGCTTCTCCTTTTCGGTGACCTCACGACCCTATGTACTGCTTCATATCCTATCAAGTTGCCGACCATCTCAAATCACGAACTGTAACTTTATCTTTAAATTCACACACTCTTGCTGAAAACGTGGATTTCCAACTATGTCCGACCCGGGTGAACCAGCCCCCCCCCCCCCCCCCCCCCCCCCCCCCACCCTCCTCCCTCCACTCCTTTTCACATCCGTTTAACACTGCTTTGTTCCTTCATACACTGAGTGATTATTTGTTTGTTTCTTTATTGCATTTTTATTTGGTATTGCTCTTTTTAAAAACAATTATATTTTATTGAGTTAGAATACAAATCTCAGGAAAGAAGTTGGAGATTTATTTTCTCATTAATTATAATTTTTAAGGGCCCTTCAGAGATTCACGGGTCCCTTCTTGGCTCTCCGGGCCCCGGACCGATGTACCGGCTGAACCAAGACTACTCCTTGATATCCTTTGAAGTTGCCGACCATCTCAAATCACGAATTGTAACTTTATCTTTAAATTCACACACTCTTGCTGAAAACATGGAATTTCCTTAATTATGCCCGACCCAGGGCCCCCTATTCCACATCCTTCCACTACCTCCCCTGCTTCGTTCCTTTTCATGCACTGCTTATTTGTATCCTGTTCTCTCTTTTTTCTTATTCCTTTTTATTACTAAAACAGTTGTCTGTGTTTATTTCTTTATTGCATTTTTATTTGATATAGGGGGCCCACTTCATCAGGGGCCCACTTGCCATCGGGCAAGCTGACACCCTGGCCAGTCCGCCACTGCCGCTGTGAATCCCGCCCGTGCCGGTGGTGGGATATCTCACCCAACGGCCTCCCACTGATTCGCTCCGCCCTGGAGCAAATTAATCTCTGCAATCAGTGGGGACCGCCATATAAACGCCTCCCCATCACTTGATCTATTAGGTGCCGGTGTTGGACTGGGGTGGGCGCAGTAAGAAGTCTCACAACACCAGGTTAAAGTCCAATAGGTTTGTTTGGAATCACTAGCTTTCGGAGCGCCGCTCCTTCATCAGGTGAGTGTATCCGTTAGAGGGAATGGCTACCAGGAAGACAGCATCGCAGTTCACCGAGGGCGCCCTGACCAAGGATTTTGATGGTGTGCAGCAGAGGTGGCATGTCCTCTATCCACAGTCGCGCTGACATCTTTCCAGCAAAGTCACCCCCCGGCCTGGGAGATAGTGACAGCCTTAGTGCCAGCTCACTGTGGAAACTGAATCACTCACTGCAACCCCTCACACACCCCTTACACCTCCAAGGTGATCTCTTACTCAGATACCGCACAGGTTGCCAACACCTGTCACAAGGCCCTCTTCGCTCCCCCCCCCCCATATCTCCATTGGCTCTCGCAGTATCTACTCTGCTCCTCACATCCCCTCTTCCCCCTCAAGTCCCACACACGACACATCTCATCACCACCTGAACTGGCAGGGCTCCCACCGACACCCTCTCCACCTGTCTCTTTACAGGACAAACCAGATCATAACAGTAGTGAACGGGCACAGCCACCTAGAGTCATGCGCAAGCCCAGATGCCTCACCCACTTTGAGGAAAGAGCCCTTGAGGTGACTGCAGAGGAGCAAAATCAGGCCTGTGTGCAAAGCGTAAAATGAGGGTGCAGACAAAAGGAGCGGCACAGTGGTTAGCATTGCTGCTTCACAGTTCCAGGGACCCGGGTTCAATTCCGGCCTCGGCTGACTGTGTGGAGTTTGCACGTTCTCCCTGTGTCTGTGTGGGTCTCCTCTGAGAATCTCCGGTTTCCATCTCACAGTCAAAAGATTGTCCATGATAAATTGCCTCCTAGCGTTCAAAAGGTGAGATGAGATTATTGAGTTACGAGGATAGGGTGGAGGCATGGGCTTCGGTAGGATGCTCTTTCCAAGGGCCAGTGCAGACTCGATGGGCTGAATGACCTCCTGCACTGTAAATCCTATGAACTGAGAACCCTCAGGACACACAGTCATTCTTCGAGCCTCACATAAGTAACCATTGCCCCATCATTGAGCCCCCATGATGCACTAATGCCACCTCCCTTCCCTAGCAGGGCAATCAGGCAACCACCCAGACCATCCTCACGCCCCTTGGAGACCACATACACGAGCAGCTCCAGGGGAGACTTCTCGAACACCCCCATTGAAGTGACGTCACAGCTGTCACCCACACCCTCCACCAACACAGTTGCTCGCATCTCAATGGGATTAAGTAGTAAGCAGCCTTCTGGGGAACTCAGTTGATGATCCACAGCAGGCGGAGACTAGGTGCCTCAGAGAACTAGGACTTGGAGGGATGCCAGAACCCAGGATTCTGCTGAGCCCCTGGCAAGTCCTTTGATCCGGTTGTCCCAGAGCTGATGGAACTGCAAAGGCAGAGTTGCGAACATCAGGAAGGGATGACAGTATTACTCCTTGGAGTACAAGGCTGATTGGAGGAGTCCCATTGCCTCTGTCCAAGGAGAGGCCAACACTGCGAGGGTGGCATCCTCAGACATTGCTGCACTCCATGGCAGGGGGCATCTGCTCCATGTCTCAACCCATGAGTTCCATGGATGAGGGCATGAGCTCCATGGTGCCGGGCTTCAACTGCGTCGTGCAGGAATGAGGCCATGCTGGATGCCATGGAGAGGCGGGCCACACTGTACCCTGGCCCGGGAAGGAGGCTGCCAGCCACCGCCCTTTGCCATGCCTAGGTGCAGGTGGCAGAGGCAGTCAGCACCACGAGTAACCAAAAGACCATAAGATGGCAGCACGGTAGCATTGTGGATAGCACAATCGCTTCACAGCTCCAAGGTCTCAGGTTCGATTCCGGCTTGGGTCACTGTCTGTGTGGAGTCTGCACATCCTCCCCGTGTGTGCGTGGGTTTCCTCCGGTTTCCTCCCACAGTCCAAAGATGTGCAGGTTAGGTGGATTGGCCATGATAAATTGCCCTTAGTGTCCAAAATTGCCCTTAGTGTTGGGTGGGGTTACTGGGTTATGGGGATAGGGTGGAGGTGTTAACCTTGGGTAGGGTGCTCTTTCCAGGAGCCGGTGCAGACTCGATGGGCTGAATGGCCTCCTTCTGCACTGTAAATTCTATGATTCAATGATATAGGAGCAAAATTGGGTCACACGGTCCATCGAGTCTGCTCTGCCATTCAATCATGGCTGATATTTTCTCATTCCCATTCGCCTGCCTTCTCCCCATAATCCCTGATCCCCTTATTAATCAAGAACCTATCTATCACTGGCTTAAAGACACGCAGTGATTTGGCATCCACAGCCTTCTGCGGCAAAGAGTTCCACAGATTCACCACCCTCTGGCTGAAGAAACTCCTTCTCATCTCTGTTTTAAAAGATTGTCCCTTTAGTCTGCGATCGTGTCCTCTGGTTCTAGTTTTTCCGACAAGTGGAAACATCCTCTCCACGTCCACTCTATCCAGGCCTCGCAGTATCCTGTAAGTTTCAATAAGATCCCCCCTCAGCTTTCTAATCTCCAAAAGTACAGACCGAGAGTCCTCAACTGTTCCTCATACAAGTTCTTCATTCCAGAGATCATTCTTGTGAACCTCCTCTGGACCCTTTCCGAGGCCAGCACATCCTTCCTTAGATACGGGACCCAAAACTGCTCACAATACTCCAAATGGGGGTCTGACCAGAGCCTTATACAGCTTCAGAAGTACATCCCTGGTCTTGTATTCTAGCCCTCTTGATATGAATGCTAACATTGCTTTTGCCTTCTTAACTGCTGACTGAACCTGCATGTTAACCTTAAGAGAATCGTGAACAAGGACTCCCAAGTCCCTTTGTGCTTCTGATTTCCAAAGCATTTCCCCATTTAAAAATAGTCTATGCCTAAATTCCTCCTTCCAAAGTACATAACCTCACACTTTTCCACATTGTATTTCAATTGCCACTTCATTGCCCACTCTCCTAGCTTGTCCAAATCCTTCTGCAACCGCCTTGCTTCCTCAATACTACCTGTCCCTCTACAGATCTTTGTATCATCTGCAAACTTAGCAACATTGCCTTCAGTTCCTTCTTCCAGATCATTAATGTATATTGTGAAAAGTTGTGGTCCCAGTACAGACCCCTGAGGCACACCACTAGTCACCGGCTCCCATCCGGAAAAAGACCACTTTATCACCACTCTCTGCCTTCTGCCAGTCAGGCAATCCTCTATCCATGCCAGGATCTTACCCTTAACACCATGGGCTTTTAACTTCTCACAGTTTCCTATGCGGCACCTTGTCAAAGACCTTCTGAAAATCTAAATAAATCAGGCCCACTGGTTCTCCTTTGACTAAATTCCTTGTTACCTCCTCAAAGAACTCTAACAGATTTGTCAGACACGACCTCCCTTTGACAAAGCCGTGCTGTCTCAGTCCTATTTTATCATGCACTTCCAAGTACTTCGCAATCTCAACTTTAATAACAGACTAAAATCTTACCAATGACCCAAGTCAGTCTAACCGGCTGATAATTTCCCATCTTCTGCCTCCCCCCCTTCTTAACCAGTGGTGTTACATTAGCCACTTTACAGTCCTCTGGGACCCTTCCTGCCTCGTGTGATTCCTGAAAGATCATCACCAATGCCTCCACAATCTCCTTAGCTATCTCTGTTAGGACATCCAGTCCAGGTGACCTATCCACCTTCAGACCTTTCAGTTTCCCCAGAACATTCTCCTTAGTAATGGTCACTGCACTCACCTCTACCCCCTGGTTCTCCCAGAGCTCTGGCATTCCACTGGTGTCTTCGACCGTGAAGACTGATAAAAAGTAACTATTCAGTTTGTCTGCCATTTCTTTGTTTCCCATTATTATTTCTCCAGCCACAGTTTCCAGTGGTCCAATGTCTATTTTTGCCTCTCTTACCTTTTATATATTGAAAAAAACTCTGTCTTCCTTTATATTACTAGCTAGTTTGCACTCATACTTCATCTTCTCCCCCCTTATTGCTTTCTTAGTTGTCCTCTGGTTGCTTTTAAAGGCTTCCCAATATGTACTATGACCTCTGCCTGTTTGACCTCCCCCTTCAGGATGCCCGCTACCTGTTCTGAGACACACTGGTCTGTTCCAATTGTCAAACAATTTATTGAGGGTATGCTGGTGGGGAGCGAGTCTCTGGGCGATCCAGATACTTCTCAATTTTTATACCAATTCAAATAGTTACTCAGTCCATCCCGGATGGACACAATCCAGTCATAATTATCATAGATGACATTATTTGATTGGGCCAATGAAATTGATTACTAGGCATCAGGAGACTTTGTGATCCACTCAGGGACAGCTGGGGAATACTCATGGTCTTATGATATCATCTAGACCCCCTTATCTGATGTCCTTGGGTCTCAGGCACACACAGCTCTCTTACCTTAACCCTGCACATGCTGGTATCATCACCATCAGCATTCCACAAGGACATCTGCCCAAAGGGAATCATTCTGCTGCGTGTGCCTTTGTGTATATTTGAGTGAGACAGCCCATCCAGGGAATGTGATCAAGCTGGTCAGCTAGATTCCCATGTTCTCTGATGCCTTACAAACTGTTAGATATGAATATATGTATTTTATATGGAAATACATGTGAGTAATGTAATATTTATCACACTTGCCTCTGCCCTAGGAAACCCACTTCTACAGGAGAAATTACATTTCATTCCGTCATCTAAATCATTAACGTTGCGAATAGCTGGGGTCCCAGCACCAATCTCTGCGGTACCCCACTAATCACTATCTGTCATTTAGACAATGACCCATTTATCGCTGCTCTATTTCCGATCTGCCACCGGTTTTCTATCCATCTCAGTACACTATCTCTAACCCCATGCACTTTAAGTATACACGCTAGAATCATAGAATCCACACAGTGCAGAAGGAGGCCGTTCGGCCCATCAAGGCTACACTGACCCTCCGAAAGAAAACCCTACCTGACCCCCACCCCATCCCTGCACATCTTTGGACTGTGGAAGGAAACCGGAGCACCCGGAGGAAATCCATGTATACACTGGGAGACTTTGCAAATTAAACCCAGTCACCCGACTCCCCGAACATCTGGTGCACCTGTCCTCACCCCCAAAGAACCTACTCATCCTAGTCCCGGACATGTGGGCCCGATGCAGCACCTTAAATTGGATGAGACTAAGCCTCGCACATGAGGAGGAAGAGTTGACTCTCTCCAAGGCATCCGCCCAAGTCCCGTCCTCTATCTGCTCCCCGAGTTCCTCCTCCCATTTAGCCTTCAGCTCCTCCACTGACGACTCCTCCACATCCTGCATTACCTTATAGATGTCAGACACCTTCCCCTCTCCGACCCACACCCCCGAAAGCACTCTGTCCATCGTCCCCCACGAGGGCAGCAAAGGGAATCCCTCTACCTGTCGCCTAGCAAACGCCTTTACCTGCAAGTATCTGAACATGTTCCCTTGGGGAAGCCCAAATTTATCTTCCAGTTCCCCCAGGCCCGCAAACCTCCCGCCAATAAACAGGTCCCTCAATTTACTGATGCCCACCCTTTGCCACCCCCTAAATCCCCCATCCCTGTTCCCTGGGATGAACCGATGATTGCCACCCAATGGAGCCTCCATCGAGCCCCCTGTTTCCCCCCTATGCCGTCTCCATTGTCCCCAGATTCTTAGGGTCGCCATCACCACCGGGCTCGTGGTAAACCTCTTAGGGGAGAGCGGCAACGGCGCCGTTACCATGGCACCCAGGCTCGTACCTCTACATGACACCGTCTCCATTCTTTTCCACGCCGCCCCTCCCCCCTCCATCACCCATTTACGCACCATTAACACATTGGCCGCCCAACAGTACCCCAAAAGGTTGAGCAGCGCCAGCCCGCCTCTATCCCTCCCTCGCTCCAGGAACACCCTCTTCACTCTCGGAGTCCCATGTGCCCACACAAAGCTCAAGATACTAGTCACTCTCCTAAAGAAGGCCCTGGGGATAAAGATGGGCAGGCACTGAAAGAGGAACAAGAACCTCGGAAGCACCGTCATTTTGATGGACTGCACCCTCCCGTCAACGACAATGGCAGCATGTCCCACCTCTTGAACTCCTCCTCCATCTGATTTACAAGTCTGGTGAAATTATGTTTGTGAAGAGTCCCCCAGTTCCTGGCCACCTGCACCCCCAGGTACCTGAAGCTCTCCCCTGCCCGCCTAAGCGGGAGCCTACCAATTCCTTCCTCCTGGTCTCCAGGGTGCACCACAAACACCAACAAATTAAATGTTATTAATAAAAGATGCAAAAAAAAGGGCAGGATGGTGGCACATGGGTTAGCACTGTTGCCTCATGGCGCCTAGGTCCTAGGTTCGATCCCGTTTCTGGGATCATGTGGAGTTTGCACATTCTCCCCGTGTTTGCGTGGGTTTCGCCCCCACAACCCAAAGATGTGCAGGTTAGCTGGATTGGCCACGCTAAATTGCCCCTTAATTGGAAAAAAAATGAATTGGGTACTCTACATTTATTTAAAAAAATAAAAGATGCAAAACAGCAAGAACTTCAAAGTGGGAAAGAATTTGGTATGTACGTGGAGATCCCACATAGGGGACAACGAGTTCTAACTCATAGATGTATATGCATGGAAAAGGTGCTTCCTGATGGAATTTATAATGTCAAAGCCAGGCTGGTGGCACAAGATTTAGAAGAAAACCTGGGTGACCAATATGTAAGGGTAGATCCGCCTACGCCAGGAAAGGTTATTTTGAAGATCTTCTTGGTTCTGTGAGCCATAAATGCTTGGGAATGCAAGGCATTAGATATTAATCTTACAGGGACATCAGCTTCAAAGAGAAATATTTTTTTTGTCCTCTGTGAGAGGCGTTAAAAATGGAAAAGGTACTCTGGAAGTTAAATAAATGTGGATATGGGTTGAATGACACCTCAGAGTTTGATATTTCTCAGTGAGGTTGGCCTTGTTAAAGTTGGGCTGTCTTCAGTTGAAAGCAGACCCTGCGATGTTTTATTGGTACCATGGGGGGGAAACGTACAGGCATTTTAATGTATGTAGGTGATTCTTATTGTGGGATCGTGGTGGCAAATTTGAAAACACTTATCAACGGTCTTAGAATGGAGTTCAAGATTGGAAAGTCAGGCCTCTGGCGCATTCAAATACATTGGGTTATAAATCGGGCAGAGTGGTTCACATGTTACTCTACATCAATAGCCTTACTTGGAGAATATTAACCCCATAGCGATTAATCATGGAAGAGCCTCACAAAAGGAAACGGTGGCTTCTGAGATGGAAAAAGAGGAACTCCATAGTTTAATTGGGCAGCTGAATTGGTTAGCTCGGGGCTGGTTTAGCACAGTGGGCTAAACAGCTGGCTTGTAATGCAGAACAAGGCCAGTTCAATTCCCGTGCCGGTCTCCCCGAACAGGTGCCGGAATGTGGCGACTAGGGGCTTTTCACAGTAACTTCATTGAAGCCTACTTGTGACAATAAACGATTATTAAATTAGACAAATATGACTGGAGGCCAGTTTTGATGTTTTAGAATTAAGCACTAAATGAACAATCGCAAAGTTGAAGAAATTGTTCGAAATTGGCCGCATCCCACACTGTCGGTGAACACCAAAAGGGATTAATGGTTGTCTCCAATCTGAGTTGGTAATTGTGCTTTTAGTTGTTAATCCTGAAGTTGGGAGATTCAATTCCTAATGCAGAATCAGAATTGACAGCAGTAACTGATCTAATAATCGGACAACATAGTGCTTAATCCCTGACCTCTAACCCCTACCCAATTCTCTACTCTACCCAGACTGCAATCAATTAAAGTCACTGAGTTGACGAGAACTTCCCATTTTACGTTGCAATATCGCTGTCAAAACATCACAGTTGGCTTTCAGGCACAAATGCAGCTAATTTCTGCACTGTAACAGCAAATGAAATATTGAACTGACTTTGGGAGCTGGGTGAGGAATATATCTTGCCCAGGACATGGGGAGAATTCCCCTGCACTTCTTCAAGTACCTTGTTCATGTACCATGAGATGTTCTGTATCTACCGGAGAAGGAAAACAGGGGCTCACAGTTTGACACCTCCTCAGGCAATGCAACACCTTTTTAAAAATAAATTTAGAGCACCCGATTCTTTTTTTTTCCAATTAAGGGGCAATTTAACATGGCCAATCCACCTACCTTGCACATCTTTGCGTTATGGGGGTGTGAGACCCACGCAAACACAGGGAGAATGTGTAAACCCCACACAGACAGTGACCCAGAGCCGGGATCGAACCCGGGTCCTCGGCGTCGTGAGGCAGCAGTGCTAACCACTGCGCCGCCGTGCCACCCTTTAGCAATGCATCGGCGCTGAGCTGAGGTGTCAGTTTCGATGATGTACCCAAGCGGGGATTGAACCCATGATGGGAGAGTGCTGCCAGTGAGGCAAGCTGGCACTTACCACTCTATTGGCAGCATGGTAGCATAGTGGTTAGCACAGTTGCTTCACAGCTCCTGGGTCCGAGGTTCGATTCCCGGCTGGCTCACTGTCTGTGCAGAGTCTGCACGCTCTCCCCGTGTCTGCGTGGGTTTCCTCCCGCAGTCCAAAGATATGCGGGTTAGGTGGATTGGCCATGATAAATTGCCCTTAGTGTCAAAAAAAGGTTAAGTGGGGGATACGGGAATAGGGTAGATAGGTAGGCTTGAGTAAGGGCCGGTGCAGAGTCAATGGGCTGAATGGCCTCCTTCTGCACTGTAAATTCTATGATTCACACATTCAACCATCAAAAACAAAATGACACCATACAGAGTCTTGGAAGGAATACTTTTATTGTCTCACAGAAGATCGATTGGTATATTGAGATGACATCACCAACATTTGAGTATTATTCAAATTAACTATTAAGCCAGGATTAGAATATGGGAAAAGTAGAAAAAAAAGATCACGTGGAACAAAAGAGTTTAATGATTTCTCAGTCCATCTGCAAAATGGTATTGTTAGTTTTGTTTGGCTTGCAGTTGATATTGGTCACAGCAGGCGACCAATAACTGCACGGAATACAGGTAGTTAACGGTGTTTTTTATCCTCCATATGAATATGGTGGAAGTCCCTTGACTCCAAGCCCAGTAATCTGAAAGACAGAAAGATGAGGCTCAGCATTAAAGATTATATAACATTGAGGATGTACTCGAGTCCCATGGCGGTGCTTGAACCTACAGTGAGAGTCAAGTTGACACCTAACAGTCTAGTCACAAAGAAGCGACACAGTGCAGATTCTTGAAGAAATTGGTGTTTTTCATAATAAATCCATTTATATATTAAGATGATATTTGAGTAAGTGATGTTAGTCACGGTGATGGAGGAAAAAAAATCATTGAATTATACATGGAAATACCGGACGTTAGAAAGACCTGAGTTTATATTTTAAACCCTGAAGATGGCTGGAAATGTACAATCACTGACAGGAATGGCTGCCGGGTGATTCTCTCAGGGACAAAGGAATCTCTTGCTGATTCCAGACAAGGTACATCTAAAAGCATCCAAAGACTGATTGCCATCTCCTGTAAAGACAAAGGATCGTAATGGCCACCCTATCTCCAAGGTTCCTGGGCAATGTCTGGACTGACTAGTGGGTTCTGGTCTCCACTTGGAATATACAAAGGAGGGGTTAAAAGTTAGCTGGGAAAAGTGTGTGCTAGGAAGATAAGCCGTTGGACGTTTTTCAGACTAAAGGTGGGTGATACAGGAGGAGAAGCAGTACAGCTGCAAAAATAGCCATCTTTTGCCATTGTGCCTCTGAAAAGAGCACTCCACCCAAATCCACTTCCCAACAACCCCTTAACCTAAACTTCACATCCCTGGACACTAAGGGCAATTTAGCTTGGTCAATCCAGCTAACCTGCACATCTTTGAACTGTGGGAGGAAACTGGAGCACCCAGAGGAAACCCACACAGACACGGGGAGAATGTGCAAACTCCACACAGATAAAGTTTGCCAAGGCCCGAATTGAATCCGGGTCCCTGGCGCTGTGAGGCAGCAGTGCTAATCACTGTGCTGCCCTTGAGTCTCTTTCTTTTTCTGACTGTGGAAGTCAAAGCAAGCAGCAAGAGGATCACAACTGGAAAGAGAACTGAATGATTTGACTGCCAAATTGACTGATTCACTATTCACCTCTACTGGAATCACATCGTAATGGTTGCACACTTCATCATTGACTCCTGGCAAGTCAAGGACTGTTTCATACCCCTTTTTAGTTTTATTTTCTACTATTGGACTCATTTTTCACTCATTAATCTGTATGACTATATAGGCATGTGTTTTACCATTATTACTTGCTTTTTAGTTGTTAATAAACTCACTCTATCTTTAACTCAAGAATTCCCAGTTAAATTGGATCATTTATTAAATGTAGCTATTGGGTCTGGAAAAGAGAACCTTGTTAGATTAAACCTTGTTGCTCCCAGCAGAGGGAGGTGTGTTGGGAGGGAGGGGGAAGCGTTGGATAAAGATAGGGGGCGCGATTCTCCCAGACAGGGAGAAATCGTAAGGCTGGCGTCAAATCCGGGCGGGTTTGACGCCAGCCCCCCCCCCCCCCCCCTCCCCGACCGGGAACCGATTCTGGTCCCCGGTCGGGGCTAGTATGCCGCGGCCGTAAACTCCGGCATCGCGGGCTTAAAGAATTTCGTTAAGCCCGCTTGCCAGAGTTTGCGCCGGCTGACGCGTCACATGACGTCAGCCGCGCATGCGCGGATTGGAAGACTCCAACCCGCGCATGCGCGGATGACGTCATCGCGCATTTGCGCGAAACCCGCACATGCGCGGGCCGGGATGCCCCTCAGCCGCCCCGCGAAGTGATATAGCGGGGCGGCGGAAGGACAAAGAGTGCACGGGTATCGGACCCTCTGTGGTACTGCCGTGCCAATCGGTGCCATGGTTTTCAAAATCGGGACTTTACGGCCGTTTTTACGAACGGCCAGACCAGGTGTGTTTGCCGTTCGTAAAAACAGCCGTAAAGGGCTTGGACTTCGGCCCATCGGCCAGCTGAGAATCGCTGCTGGCCGTAAAAAAACGGCGGCAGCGATTCGTGTCGGGAGTTGGGCGTGGGGGGGGGGGGGAATAGCGGGAGGGCGTCAGACTAGCGTGGCCGTAAAATTTTACGAACCCCGCTATTCTCCGCACCGTCGTGAGTGCGGAGAATTGCGCCCAGAGAGCCTGTCCTCCCTCCTCACCTGGGTCTGTAATACTTTGGGGGCATCCCAGCCAGAGAGTGATAAATCGGGCACCCGGACCAGCAATTTTTATGGGAATGTCACCTGGGAGTGATTGCAACACATTTCATTCAATTGCAATCCATAAAATTAAATATCAGGCACTGTGCACAAGAATTGCCCGATCTGATTCCACCTGTTTTTGCACCACAGCCCTGGATGAGTTTCTACTCATTTACCTACGACATTACGGGCAGCACGGTAGCATGGTGGTTAGCATAAATGCTTCACAGCTCCAGGGTCCCAGGTTCAATTCCCGGCTGGGTCACTGTCTGTGCGGAGTCTGCACGTCCTCCCCGTGTGTGCGTGGGTTTCCTCCGGGTGCTCCGGTTTCCTCCCACAGTCCAAAGATGTGCGGGTTAGGTGGATTGGCCATGATAAATTGCCCTTAGTGTTAAAGTAAGGTTAATTGGGGGGGGGGGGGGGGGGGTACTGGTATAGGGTGGATACGTTAGGCTTGAGTAGGGGGTGATCATTGCTCGGCACAACATCGAGGGCCGAAGGGCCTGTTCTGTGCTGTACTGTTCTATCTTCTGAGCTTTCTGCTTTGGATAAGCATTCTACTAGTTTTACTTGTGTGCTAATGTGACTGTACCAATCTGTTTGGTACAAACATCCCATACTAGAGGCTACAGAGGGAAACATAGAAAATAGGAGCAGGATTTGGCCATTCGGCCCTTCGAACCTGCTCTGCCATTCAATGTGATCATGGCTGATCGTCGAACTCAATGCCATATTCCTTCATTCTCCCCATACCCCTTGATGCAATTAAGATCTAAACATTATCTATCTTTTTCTTGAATACATTCAGTGACTTGACCAGCACACCTTTCTGTGGTAGGGAATTCCACAGGTTCACCACCTTCTGAGTGAAGACATCTTCCCTCATCTCAGTCCTAAATCGTTTACCCTGTATCCTGAGACTGTGTCCCATGGTTCCAGACTCCTCAACCAGGGGACACATCCTCCCTGCCAACCCTGTTAGAATTTTATACATTTTAATCAGATCTTCTCTCATCCTTCTAAACTCTAGTGAATACAAGCCCAGATGAACCAATTTCTCCTCATTGGGCAGTCCCACCAATCCCAGTATCGGCCTAGTGAAACTCTGCTGCACTCCCTCTGTGGCAAGTCCTTTCTCAGGTAGGGAGACCAAAACTGCTCACAATGCTCCAGGTGTGGACTCTCCAAGGCCCTGTAGTACGATATCTCTACTTCTGAATGGATGGCATGGTGACTTGTCACTTATGTGATCTCACTGATGTCACCTTCATAGGCCAGCACATTGGGTGGCACGGTGGCGCAGTGGTTAGCACTGCTGCCTTGTGGCACCGGGTACCCGGGTTCGAACCGGCCCTGGGTCACTGTCTGTGTAGAGTTTGCACGTATTCCCCGTGTCTGCTTGGGTCTCACCCCCATAACTCAAAGATGTGCAGGGTAGGTGGATTGGCCGCGCTAAATTGCCCCTTAATTAGAAAAGAAATTGGCAACTCTAAATATAAATTTTTAAAAAGATAGGCCTGCACATCATTGAGCATTAGAAAAATGCTTGAAATAACGACAGATTACAAATTACTCTTCTACGTATCATGTATGTATATGGTGGACATTTTGGCTAAGATCCTGTGCCAGAAAATATTAGAATCGTAGAATTTTACAACAAATAGTTATCAAATAATTATCCACTTTTTAAAAAACCTACTGCAGATTCCGCTTGCGCTATTAGTTCTGGCAGAGAATTCAAGATGGAAATTGATTCTGACCCAATTTTAGGTTCATGGCTTGCAGTCCACTGACTGACAGCATGTCGTGGCACGGTGGCACAGTGGCTAGCACTGCTGCCTCACAGTGCCAGGGACATGGGTTCAATTCCAGCCTTGGATGACTGTCTACGTGGAGTTTGCACGTTCTCCCCGTGTCTGCGTGGGTTTCCTCTGGGTGCTTCCTCTCACGATCCAAAGATGTGCAGCTTAGGGGTGCAGGCTCGATGGGCTGAATGGCCTTCTGCACTGTAGAGATTCTATGGTCTATGTTCCCCAACAGGCAGTGCCAAGGTCTAAAAAGTTCAGAATTATGAAACTTACGAGAAACACTTGTGATTTTGCCAGCTATAACACTGTAGAATCCACCTACCTTAAAAATACCCCCTGCTTCCGGCTGCCTTCGTTTCCACTCTTCGTCCATTGCATCTGCTGCTGTTGTGACATAAAGTTCCGAGTAATCCTTTCCCCCAAAGCAACAAGATGTCGTCTTGTCAACTGGGAGTTTCACTGTCTGGATTCTTTTACCTGAGGGAAATAATTTCATCTGTCATATTTTGTTTTCACTTTAAGACTTCACTCTGTGGCTAAAATGAGGATTTGGATTAGTCGGCTGGTATTGGATTTACTGAAGAATAAATAGGTTAGCAGAGATGCTATGTCTTTCAATCTGTCATAATAAGTTACGAGAGAAATGAAATGAAATTAAATGAAAATCGCTTATTGTCATGAGTAGGCTTCAAATGAAGTTACTGTGAAAAGCCCCTAGTCACCACATTCCGGCGGCTGTTCAGGGAGGCTGGTACGGGAACACACCTATTGTCAATATCCTTAAGTAACCTTCATGTGGTTTCATTATAACCCAATCAAATTAAGTCAACACACCTTCAGTGATGGCTACTCCAGCATCCCTTGCATTTTGGTTGGTTGAATCCCCATGAGTAGCTGCCCTTGACCCTGTATTAATTTTCAAATCTTACCCCTGGATTTTCCCTGTCATCTCTGCAGCTTCCTCCAGTCTTATTTACTGATCTTATAAAATGTATCCTTTCATGGGATGTGGGTGTCAGTGGCAAGGCCAACATTTGTTGCCCATCCCCAATTGCCCTTGAACTATGTGCATTGCTCGGCCATTCCAGAGAGCAGTTTGGAGTCAACCACATTGCTGTGGGTCTGGAGTCACAGTAGACCAGACCAGGTAAGAACATTTGTGATTCAGGTGGATTTTTACAACAATCGATGGGCACCATTCCTGAGACTAGCTTTCAATTCAATTTGTTCACGGAATTTAAATTCCACCATCTGCCATGGTGGGATTTGAACCCATATATCTCCATTAAATGAAATGAAAATTGCTTATTGTCACGAGTAGGCTTCAATGAAGTTACTGTGAAAAGCCCCAAGTCGCCACATTCCGGCGCTTGTTCGGGGAGGCTGGTACGGGAATCGAACCGTGCTGCTGGCCTGCCTTGGTCTGCTATCAAAGCCAGCAATTTAGCCCAGTGTGCATTATCCTGGACTATTTATTGGATTGCTAATGTAGTGACATTAGCACTACATTCCCATCATTCCCTAACACCCTTATACCCCATTTATCCTTCAGCCCTTAGACTTTAAAAAATATATTTTATTCCAAACACAAAACAACAAAAAAAAACAACCAAGTTACAAACAGTTTGTCATTATCCCCCTTTTCACCCCTTAACTACTGCAATACCAATCCCCCCTGCCTCCGCCCAACAGACCCCACACCCACTGGCAACAAACAGATCCTTAAACAGAGACAGAAAAAGCCCCCATCTTACGTAAAATCCTTCTTCTGACCCTCTAAATGTGAACTTAATCTTCTCCAGTTGTAAGAACTCCGCTATATTGGCCAACCATGGCGACACCTTCGGCAGCGCCGACCACCTCCATCCCAGTCAGATTTGCCGCCGGGTGATCAGAGTGGCGAAGGTCACAGCATCGGCCCCCTTCCCCTCTAGTTGCTCCGGCTGCTCCAAAACACCAAAAACCGCCACCAATGGGCACCAATGGACAATCTCTTTTAAAAAATAAATTTAGAGTACCCAATTAATTTTTTCCAGATAAGGAGCAATTTAGCGTGGCCAATCCACCTACGCTGCACATTTTTGGGTTGTGGGGCGAAACCCATGCAAACACGGGGATAATGTGCAAACTCCACACGGACAGTGACCCAAAGCCGGTATCGAACCTGGGGCCTTGGCGCCATGAGGCAGCAGTACTAACCCACAGCGCCACCATGCTGCCCCACCCCCACCATCTCTGACAGCATCTCGAAAATCCATGCCCAGAATCCCACCAACTTCGGGCACAACCAAAACGTATGGACAAGATTCACAGGCCCCCTCGCGCACCTCTCGTATTTGTCCTCAACCTCCGGGACAACACACTCATGCGAGCCCGAGTCACATGGGCCCTGTGCACCACCTCAAACTGTATCAAGCCCATCCTGGCACAGGATGATGTCGCATTCACCTGGTGCATAATTTCCCTCCAGGCCCTCCACCCCCCAAACTCTATCCCCAGCTCCTCCTCCCATTTCAGTCTTCTCCCCTCCACTGGCGCCTTCTCCGTTTCTAGCAACCACCCATAAATATCTGCAATCTTCCCTTCCCCCAGTTCATCCTGAGTTAGCAACTTATCGAGTAGAGTATACTTTGGCAAATGAGGGAACGAGGGGAACTCCTTTTGTATTAAATCATGCGCCCGGAGGTACCTCAATTCACTTCCTCTCGGCAGCTGGAACTTCACCCGCAACACCTCCAGACTCGCGAATCTCCCTTCTACGAACAGATCTCTTACCCACACTACCCCTTCCCTCTGCCAGCTCCTGTACGTCACGTCTATCCCAGCTGGTATGAACCTATGATTCCCGCATATTGGGGCCAGTACCAACATACCCTCTACTCCAAAGTGCCGCTTCAGCTGGTTCCATATCTTGAGGGAAACACCATGACCGGGCTGTTGGCATACCTATCTGGGGAGAATGGGAGGGGCCAGGGCCCTGATGTACGCCCCCACATAGGAGGCCTCCTCCACCCGCACCCATTCTGACCCCCCTTCCCCCCCACCACCGTCTCACCTTCTCCACGTTTGCCGCCAAGGAGTAATATAGCGGGTTTGGGAGCGCAGCCCCTCCAACTGCTGACTTCTCTGCAAAAAGACCCTCTGGATCCTAGACGTCCCAACCATGGGCCACCCATGTTCCCAGATACCAAAACCTTATTGTGGCCAGCTTAAATGACAAGGCTCCCAAATTCTAAGCATTCATGGGAATACCTCACTCTTTGCCACATTCAGTTTACACCCAGAAAAGGCGCTAAACTTCCCTAGTAGGTTCATTATTATCCCCATACACTCTAGTGGGTTTGAAACATATAGCAACAGATCATCTGCATACAGTGACACCCTATGCTCCCTACCTCCCCTTTCAAAGCCCTTCCACTCTCTTGACGGCTGGAGCACAGTAGCCAAAGGCAAACAGCAGCGGGGACAGCGGGCATCCCTTTCTCGTGTCCCTACTTAGTCCAAAATATCCTGAACTCATCGTGGGAGTGTCAGACGGCAAATGCACCCACAGACTGAAAATTGGCCTGAACCGCCCCAGGATCTCAAACTAGTACCTCCATTCTACCCGGTCAAAAGCCTTCTCCGTGTCCATTGATTTAATAATTTCCGGCGCTTTACCCCGAGACGGAATCATTATCACATTCAGCAGGCTCCTGGTGTTGCTCGATAACTGCTGCCCCATAACAAAACCTGTCTGATCCTCAGAGGCCACCTCTGGCACACACCCCTCCAGCCACCAAGCCAGCACCTTAGCATTTAACAGGGAGATGGACCCTTAAGACCCACACACCACTGGGTCCTTATCCTTCTTTGGGATAAAAAGAGATTGATGCCTGAGCCAGCATGGCCGGCAACCCCCCCCCCCCCCCACCAGCAAATCATTACACATCCCCAACTTTGCTGAATACTTAATAAAATTCTACTGGAGAGCCATCCGGCCTCAATGCCTTCCCCAACTGCAACAACCCAATGGACTCAATTGTCTGCTGTATTCCCAATAGTGCCTCCAATCCCTGTCCTTCCCTCCCTCCATCTCCAGGAATACCAACCCATCTAAAATATGTCCCATCTCCGTATCCTCCCCCCGGGGCTCAGATCTATACAGCCCAGGGATAAAAGGCCTTGAATGCCTCATTAAGTTTCTCTGGCGTTGTCACCAACCATCCTCCCCCAGCCCTCACTTGCGCAATCTCCCATGTGGCCCCTGCCGCCTCATCTGATATCTGATATGCAGTCAACTAGCCTTCTCCCTATACTCATAAAACACTCCCCTTGAGCAACGAAGCTGACCCACCACCCACAGTGGCATAGTGGTTAGTACTGCTGCCTCACAGATCCAGGGACCCAGGTTCAACTCTGTGTGGAGTTTGCACTTTCTCCCCAAGTCTGCGTGGGTTACCTCCGGGTGCTCCGGTTTCCTCCCAGGATGTGCAGATTAGGTGGACTGGCCACGCCAAATTGCCCCTTAGTGTCCAAAAGATTAAGTCGGATTACTGAGTTACAGGGACAGGGTGGAGGCATGGGCTTAAGTTGGGTGCTCGTTCCAAGGGCCAATGCAGACTCAATGGGCCAAATGGCCTTCTTCTGCACTGCAAATTCTAAGATTCTATGATTCCCGTGGCCACTGAGTACCGTCGATTCACTTCTACAATGGCATCCAGCAACCTCTGTCTCTCCGCCTTCTCAACTTTGCCCCTGTGGGCCTTGTATGATATAACCTGCCTCCAGACCACTACCTTCAACGCTTCCCAAAACCTCCCCATTCTGGTTAAACTGCACGTTAGTCCTTTATCACCGAGGCTGCCATCTCACAGAATTTCGTGTCTTCCAGAAGCGCCGAATCAAACCTCCACACGGGTCCTTGCGCTCGGCCTGTTTCGAACGTCATGTCCACATAATGTGGCACATGGTCCGAAATCACTATAGCTACATATTCCACCCCCACAATCACCGGGAGTATTGACTTCCCCACCACAAAAAGATCTATACGGGACTTTACCTGATGTACATGGGAAAAGGAAACCTCCATGGATCCACCCCCCAGTCTGGTCCATAAATACCCTCAGGCCCTCCGTCGGTGATTTTACTTGACCTGACCACTGACTTGAGGTTGAACCTATCAATCCTTGGGCCTAACATGCAATTGAAGTTGCCCCCATTAACAGCTGATGTGAATCCAGCTCCAGGATGGATGCCAACGTCTTCTTAACAAAGTCTGCCTTGTCCAAGTTGGCCGCATAGACATTTACTAAAACAACCGGTGCCCCGCCAAGACCCCGCACACCTGCCTCCCGGGTCCCGCACATCACTGGCTCCCACAAATACCACCCTTTTACTAAGCAGGATCGCAACCCCCCTTGACTTAGAGTCAACCCCTACCCTCTCTTTCTTAGCCGCATCTGGTCATTCACCCACAGGTTTGTGTCCTGAAGGAAGACAGCATCTCCCTTTAAACCCCTTAAATGTGCGAACATTCGTGACCGTTTCACTGGACCATTCAGCCCCCACGTCACTATCCTCACTGAGGGTTTCTGAACCCATCCTCGATTAAAGTCCATCATCCCCACTTAGCTCGAAACTCGTCCTACCTCCAGGCTCCACTCTGGTTCGGGCCGCCCCCTCCACTCAACCCCAAAGTCACCGGTGTCTCCAGCACATTCCCCAAAAGCCTCCCCCCTGCCCCATCCCCAAACCCCTCTGCCTTAGCACCATGCCTCCACCTCCTACCCAACCGCTCCCCGCTCCCTGCCCCCCCCCCCCTCCCCCCCCTCTCCCCCCCCCTCTCCCCCCCCTCTCCCCCCTCTCCCCCCCCCTCCCTCTCCCCCCCCCCCCTCCCCCCCCTCCCTCTCCCCCCCCCTCCCCCCCTCCCTCTCCCCCCCTCTCCCCCCCCTCTCCCCCTCCCCCCCTCTCCCCCCCCTCTCCCCCCCCTCCCCCCCTCCCTCCCCCTCCCTCTCCCCCCCCTCCCTCTCCCCCCTCCCTCTCCCCCCCCCCTCCCTCTCCCCCCCCTCCCTCCCCCCCCCCCTCCCTCTCCCCCCCCCTCCCTCTCCCCCCCCTCCCTCTCCCCCCCCCCCTCTCCCCCCCCCCCTCTCTCTCCCCCCCTCTCCCCCCCCCCCTCTCTCTCCCCCCCCTCTCTCTCCCCCCCCCTCTCTCTCCCCCCCCCCCCCTCTCCCCCTCCCTCTCCCCCCCCCCTCCCTCTCTCCCCCCCCCTCTCCCCCCCCTCCCTCTCTCCCCCCCCCCCCTCTCCCCCCCCCCCCCTCCCTCTCCCCCCCCCTCTCCCCCCCCCTCCCTCTCCCCCCCCCTCCCTCTCCCCCCCCCCTCCCTCTCCCCCCCCCTCTCCCCCCCCCTCCCTCTCCCCCCCCCTCCCTCTCCCCCCCCTCCCTCTCTCCCCCCCCCCCTCTCTCCCCCCCCCTCTCCCCCCCCTCCCTCCTCCCCCCCCTCCCTCTCCCCCCCCCTCCCTCTCCCCCCCCCCCCCCTCCCTCTCTTCCCCCCCCCCTCCCTCTCTCCCCCCCCCTCTCCCCCCCCCCTCTCATCCCCCCCCCTCCCTCTCCCCCCCCTCCCTCTCCTCCCCCCCCCCCTCCCTCTCCCCCCCCCTCCCTCTCCCCCCCCTCCCTCTTCCCCCCCCCCTCTTCCCCCCCCCTCTTTCCCCCCCCCCTCTTTCCCCCCCCCCTCTCCCCCCCTCCCTCTCCCCCCCCCTCTCCCCCCCCCCTCCCTCTCCCCCCCCTTCCCTCTCCCCCCCCCCTCCCTCTCCCCCCCTCCCTCTGCCCCCCCCTCTCCCCCCCCCCCAGGCTACCTGTCGCAGCCTCCTCCTCCTCCTCCACACTGCTTCCGTTTACTAGCATCTTCTGCTAGCATAACCACTTCCACCTGGAGATCTACACAATGAACCCCACCTAAACCACCCCTCACCCACTCTGCTTCCCCCACCCCCCACCTTCATCCTTCGGAAAGCCCCTACCAGGCCTCCCCTGCCAGAAAAAAAAAAGACATTTGAAGATTTCTACCGGTGATTTTACAGATCAGAGTCCATAGGGGAGAAAGAAGAGATGGGGTGGTACTTATTTGGGTTGATGTTTCCAGAGGTAGGTGAGGGGAAGAAACAAGGATTGGAAGAGTCACTGGGGCTACAAGAAATAATGGAGGGGGTATGGTTGATACAATCCCGGAAAGCACCAGGGCCAGATGGACTCACTGTAGAGTTATATAAACAGTTTCTGCCAGAACTAATACCCCATCTCCTGGCTATGTACAGTGAATCAATGGCGCAGCCTAAATTTCCAACCACGCTCACACAGGCCTCTATTGTGTTGATACCTTAAAAGGATAAAGGCCCAACAGAATGTGGATCTTATAGACTCATCTCCCTGCTAAATGCAGATATTAAGATCCTGGCCAAGGTACTAGCAAGACATTTAGAAGGTACCGGAGGTGGTCTCGGAGGACCAAACTGAGTTCATTAAGGGGCGGCAACTAGTTAGCAATATCGATGGATGCAGAAAATGCCTTCAACCAGATAGAATGGAGATACCTATTTGAGACTCTAAGGAGGTTTGGATTTGGACCATTATTTATAGCATGGAAACGGTTATTATATACCGCACCCACGGCAAGTGTGAGGACAAATGGGATGGACTCAAGGTATTTTAGGTTACACAAGGCAATGCAGCAAGGATGCCTGAGGTCACCATTGTTATTCGCACTAGTGATTGCACCCCTTGCCATTGTATTGAGACAGTCCGGCGATAGGAGGGATATTGTTAGGGGAGACAGAGTGCATAAAATATCACTCTATGCCAATGACCTACTGTTATACGTATCAAACCTGCTGGAGGCTATGGACAAAATTATGGATCTATCAGGGAATTTTGAGAAATTCTCGGGATATAAGCTAAATCTATCAAGGAGTGCGGTATTTTTTGTGAATACCCAGAGAGGTTTTACCATTCAAACTGGCCAAAACAAGATTTAGATGCTTGGTTATACAAATAACACATGACTGAGACACGATGCTCAAATGGCCCTTGTCCAGTTTGGTTGAGGTAGTGAAAGGGGATTGGAGGAGGCGGAATTCCCTGCCGTCGTCCCTGGCAGGAAGAAGATGCACGTACTACCGAGATTCGTGCATCTCTTTCGCATGATGCTGAAACTCCTCCTTGATGAAATCCACCAACTGCTCCACAGGCAGTGGGGTAGGTGATGACAAAGCTCCCAACTCTGCCATACTCTCAGTTACTGCGGCACCAAGATCCTCCGCCTCTTCAGCCAAGGCTTTACTCGACTTTTACCGGGTGTCGTAGCCCGCCAGCGTTCCACTTTGGAGGGGGAACCAACTCTCTCCACCTATTCTGCACCTTTTACAAACAAAGTGCCCATTAGCTGTTCAGAAAGGGCAAAAACCGAAGCTTCCAAGCAGGAGCCACCTTGTGTGCGACCGATTAGCTCTTGGCCGCCACTGGAAGTCCCGATCCTCAGATGTTTTTACCCTTCACCCACCATTAGTCACTTCGATCTTCTCTCTGCAACACCCTTCCTAAGCCCATCATCTGTCATTTTTTTTCTTTCCGCCTTTAGAAACCTTTTTTAAAAAAAACAGATCATTTTAAATTACACCCCCCCCCCCCCCCAAATTTTCCATGATAAGCATCCATGTCCCATATCTACATCTGTTTGAGAAGTTTTGAGGTGTTTTTTGCCTTAATGGAAATATATAAATTGGTCAGATTTTTACGATTATCTTACAGAATGAACTAAAGGTTTTACCATTTCTTTTTTCCCCTTCCTGTCTTTGAGGACCTCATGGTACTCGGTATTGCAAACTATGCAAGTATCGTTAAAATTTATCCAATGTAGTCAATCAGAACCAGGGTTAAAATCTTTATAGATATACTATATCTAGGATTGTGTGCTTGAAGCAATTCTGATGAACTACAAAGGGCCATTGTTGTTGTATTTATAGATTTGCCTTGGCAAGGAGGGATGTGGAAAAGTGTTACAGAGTCTGACATCGTGGTCTTGTACCCATGACCTGCCCAATCCACCTGCTGCTCACTTCTCCTCATGCCAGTCTATACAGATAAGCCCACCATGCTAAGGAATAACAGCAGAGGCCCTGTGGCAGCAGGAATGTAACAGACACACCACCATTAATTTTCTTTTTCCAATTAAGGGGCAATTTAGCATGGCCAATCCACCTACCCTGCACATCTTTGGGGTGAGACCCACGGGGAGAATGTGCAAACTCCACACGGACAGCGAGCGGGGGCCAGGATTGAACCCGGGTCCTCGGCGGCGTGAGGCAGCAGTGCTAATCACTGGGCCACCGTGCCGCCCACGCCACCATTAAAAATCACCAGATCCCAGAGCCCGCTAACCTGGCTGCAATCTGCCACGCCAACCTTGCGCACTCCTCAACCATTTCTGCACTGGCCAAGGCCTTTGAGTGACAAATTGGTACAAGTGGGGCCTTGCAGGGAACTCGGACTGCAGCTGTGGTGCAACCCAATCAATGACTCACATCATTGAAAACGGCCCCCTGACAGAATTCAGAGGAGGGTTCAGAAAGCTCAATTTAGCCATTGTGAAAGCTGTTGGCTGGCTTGGTGATTACTGCTAATAAGCAAACCATGATGGGCAGCTCGGTGGCACAGTGGTTAGCATTGTTGCCTCACAGCGCCAGGGACCTGGTTCAATTCCGGGCATGGGTCAACATCGTTGCGGAGTTTGCACATTCTCCCAGAGACTGCGTGGGTTTCCTCCAGTGCTCCGGTTTCCTCCCACAGTCCAAAGATATGCAGATGGATTGGCCATGCTAAAATTGCCCCTTAGTGTCCAGGGTTGTGCAGGTTAGGTGGGGGTTGCAGAGATAGGGGAGGGAAGTGGGCCAACGTCAGGTGTTCTTTCAGAGGGTTGGTGCAGACACGATGATCCAAATGGCCTCCTTCTGCACTGTATGGATTCTATGGTTCTATAGTTCTATGATAGCCCGCATGGTGAGTTATCGTTCTCAGTCAAGTTTTCAGGAGGAGTTTCCTCCGGAGTTTTCAGGAAATGGAAAGAGATATTGAACATTGACTTATGGTTTAATGTTGCTTGTGAGTAGATCACCCGTATTACTAATCATAGCCTAACATTGATAATTTGCTGGCACGAGAATATTATGTGAGAGATTAAGGGGAAGTAAAAGTATAATTAATTCTTACACTAGTATTGAGACGTCAAAATAGTAAATGGTTGTAGTTTTCTGAAGCATGATACTGGACACCACTCGTTACAGATTGAATTGATTTACCGGTTTCTGGATCAATACGAAGGACTCTTCCACCATTATAGCAGGCAATCCAAAGCTTCCCTTCTGCATCGATGCACTGTCCATCTGGAATAGCCTCCTCCTGTTCAAGCTTGTACACAAGCCTTCGATTGGCTACAGGGTTATTTGAAATAAATTAAAGACTTATCAATTGGAAAATTAATAAACCCCTTCCCAATAAAGAATTGGAAACTGATATAAGCTTCCCTGACCAGGTTCTTCCCAGTGGGGGTTGAAAGACCTAAGTTTACTATTTATGTCAATTTCTCATGGGTTAATGAGATTATAATAATAGACAGAATAATTTGACTTAAATGTTTTAACCAATGCACATTGTGGATAAAAGAATTTTAGTTGGGTAGGGCAGAATTTGACTTCCTCCACCGGGGGGGTGGGGGGGCTAAAAATGTTGCTTATCCTTTGCATCAGGCTTCCGCCCACTCCAACATTTCCACAATTTCACGCTTGGATGGACAAGGCTATGACAGGCCACCACGCCCTTGCCCCTATGGAGGCCCTTAAGCTGCCAAGTTTGACCACAAGGCCATTTCTCACCCAACCTTAAAATTCTTGGGCTAGTGGGAGGAGTTCAGGGTGGGGGGAGGGTTGGGGCATGGTAAATGTCTCCAGCATCAGCCTTCTTTTAGCAGCAGGCTCCTCCTCCCACAAACAGGTCTGGCACCTACTGGTACTGTCTTCCTATTCTAGCCTCTCCACCAACACTTCCAACTCTGCATCCACTCCCCCACCCTCCCAGACCTCACCTCCCCTCCACATCCGGAGGTCCCACACACTAACCTGGTCCTGGATTCCCGGGACTTAGGCTCAGGAGTTCTGCTTGGTTTTGCTTTAGTACTTGATGAAAGGAGAGCACACTGGCAGACAGCACTCCCTCAGTACTGCACTGAATCCTAACCTGGATGATACAATCACCACCGGTTAACAGCTAGCTGAGCTAAGCTGACATGGCTTGGAAGGGCTGCTGTGAGTGAAGTAAAAAAAAAAATTGAACAAAAGTTTGGCTTAAAAAAAGGTTTACCTGTCACTCACATAAAACCCCATCGTCCTCAACAAAGATTGAATATCTGTCATGGACCAAAGCAAGTAACATAAGCAGAGTTTTGCAATCTTAACGTGTTGCCTAAGACTGACAGGGCTCAGGTTCCAGCACAGAAACCGTGTTGAGTTTCCGATCTGAGATGTGTCACCAGTGAGGCACCAAGGGACAATCAGGCATTTCCTCCATTGGCCTTGAAGAGCAAGCCCAGTATTGTTTGCACAGGGTGGGTCAGGAACAGCCTTACTCTTTCTTACTTCCAGCCACCTATAATGTTCTGCAGAGAAACTGAGAAGGCAAGGACATACTTTTCTAAAAAAAAATATACACATCAACACAGAATGGCTCAATACAACGAGCAAATGTGTGCATTTTGAAATTCACTTACAGATTTTTCCTGACTGCAGGTTGTAGTCAAATGCGTCCACAGCAAATGATAAGCTGTCTATATAATAGAAGACCTTGTGATCCGGTGACCAAGCCAGGCCGTTCGAAATGTCCACTTGGTCAAAGTGCTTAACCACAGAGTGATCAGTCTGCAGGGAATACAATGATCCCTGATGTCTTTCTACCTCAGCTGGACGAATCTCCATTGCCATGGTCCCTGTAGCAGAAGTCAGCATTAGCCCTGTGAACATTGACCATTGCAGTTTTCCAAATGCATCAACCGCCTTCTTTCTGATCCGCATGCCAACTTCCCATTACTGAGACGGCAGGCGTGAATCCACAACCCCGTGCTCCCAATAGGGAAGTCACATTCACACAGAGTGTAAACGAGAGATAATGTAACCAAGGATCAGGCAATAACTATTATTCACTCGGTTATAAACATTAATCCTCATGTCTAAATTTCATGATGTAGCAAGAAAGGACACATGGACAGAGTGGATAGAAAGCAGCTGCTCCCCTTAGTTGAAGAATCAATAACAAGGGGGTATCATTTTTAGATGAAAGGCAGGAGGTTTTGAGGGGATTTGAGGAAAACAATTTTCACCCAGAGGGTAGTGGGAATCTGGAATGCGCTGCTTGGGAGGGTGGCTGAGGCAGGAAACCTCAATCTTTAAAAAGTACTTGGATGAGAGCTTGTAATGTCTTAACGTCCAAGATTATGGGCCAAATGCTGGGAAGTGGGACGAGTAGCTTTTGTTTGACAGTGCAGGCTTGATGGGCCGAAGGGACTCTTCTGTACTGTATGATTCTATGCCTCTGCCAGCACAAAACATGATTCAAAACTTGAGATATAAAACGAATATGTTTTAAGAACATATTTCTGAACTTCATTTCAAGTCTGTTATATAATTTAGATATTGGGTGAGACATTCATAGTCACTGGATAGAAAATTTAGCATCTTGATATGAACCCTAAGATTACAACGTAAAAGATACTATGGTTAAATCTCCTCAACCTTTTGAGTAAATTATTGTCCGAACCAGTTACTTTACAATGAAGAAGGCCAAGGGCAGCTGTGCATGGGGACGCCATCATCGCCCAAGTTCCCCTCAAGTCACATATTATTCTTTTTTTTAAAATATAAATTTCGAATACCCAATTCCTTTTTTTCCAAATAAGGGGCAATTTAGCATGGCCAAGCCAACTAGCCTGCACATCTTTTGGGTTGTGGGGGTGAGACCCACACAAACACAGGGAGAATGTGGAAACTCCACACGGACAGTGACCCGGGACCAGGGTCGAACCCAGGTCTTCAGCGCCTTGAGGCATCAGTGCTAACCACTGTGCCACCGTGCCTCCCAAGGTCACATATTATTCCGACTTGGAAATATATTTGTTGTTTTAACACCGAGTCAAAAACCTGGAACTCCATACGTAACAGCAGCACGAGAGCACCTCCACCACACAGGCTACAACCATTCAAGAATTCCCAAACACATCTCGCACTGAGCAATAAATATCAGCATTGCTGCCATGTCTGAAGAATGATTTATTTTTAAAATTCTGACAATGTATCCCTTGCTGCGTTTATAATTATGGGAATCCCTCAATCCTCAATGCCTGTATTGTTCTAGGGGGTCAAGTATAATGACTGCAAAAGAGGAGTTTTTAATGAGGAAAGCCATTCAGCCCCTCTAGATCATTCTTTAGCACAGGGCTAAATCGCTGGCTTTGAAAGCAGACCAAGGCAGGCCAGCAGCACGGTTCAATTCCTGTACCAGCCTCCCCGAACAGGCGCCAGAATGTGGCGACTAGGGGCTTTTCACAGTAACTTCATTTGAAGCCTACTTGTGACAATAAGCGAATTTCATTTCATTTCAAACGAAAGCCTCCATCTGCCGCCTTCACCCCCCCAAACCTTTAAATCTAAAGTATCCCGCCTGAGGTAGATTAAAGTAGACAAGATCAACACCGGGGTAAAATGCTGAAATTCACTTTCAACTAAGCGACATGTGGACGGAGGTGGGAAATATAAAAGAAATGGATTGTGACAAACCTGAAAAGAAACGGCCAGCAGGATCCACTTTGCCATCATTAAACCTGTTGTTTGCTTTATCCTGGTCGACCGAAGCTATTTCAGTAACTGTCTCCTGTTCCCAGTCCAGGAAGGCAAACCTCTTTCCAACTGCCAGAACGTACCCCCCGGATCTTCGAGGGACCACTGATCCAACAGGACCACCTGCGGAATGACAGGCGCACACAATTCAGTCACGTGAAACATTCTTGGAATTATAGTGCAGAAGGAGGCCATTCGGTCCATCAAGTCTGCACGCGACCCTCCAAAACCCGTGGAGCAACTGGAAGCCCTCTTCCAGAGAGTACAGGCTACTGCCCTGGTGATCAATCTCGCACAGGGTCAGTTCGCTATAGCTAAAGTCACCTATCCAGCACACGTATTGGGTCAAGGACAGATACTGCCCAGGGCCACCAAGGTACAGGCTCCAGCCCAGTTCCCCATTCCCACCACAAAGCAGGAAAGGGGGGGAGGGGGTGAGTTCTACTACAGGTTTGTCCTGAGCTTTAGCACAATTGCCACCCCACTGACTGACCCACTGCAGAAAAAAAGCAACGGTAGTGTGGGCTGAGAAATGCCAGACACCTTTCAAAAAGCTAAAGGTTCCCACCACCCGTGCTTGTGGCCCGGGATTTTAACCAGGCATTTAAAGCAGGCATTGATGTGAGTGACAAACAGCAGGATGAATCCGGAATAGAGACACAAATTAAGTACTGCTCTAAAAAGCATCAGTAACAGTATTCCACAAATGAGAAGGAGACTCTCGGGCAGTTGCTCGCTCTCAAACATTTCGAGACACATGTCCAAAACAGGTACGGTGAGGCCACAGTCTATGCCAGGGGTGGGCAAACTTTTCCGTGCAAGGGCCACATTCAGAAATTCACAATTTTAAAGGGCTGCATAGTATATTAAGTAAAATAATTAATATTTAAAATAGCCAAAATAAAAGGTTTTTAAAGAAAAAAAAAGCAATTAATTTTTATTAATTAATATTTTAAAGTAGAAACTTTACATGAAACACATTTGTTTGAAAAACAAAGTAACTCAGTTTAAAGAAAAAAAAGCAATTAATTTTTATTAATTAATATTTTAAAGTAGAAACTTCACATGAAACACATGTTGTGCCGAGCAATGATCACCCTACTCAAGTCAATGTATCCACCCTATACCAGTAACCCAACAGCCCCCCCATTAACCTTAAAATTTAAAAATAAAATTTTTTAAAATTTTTTTTTATTTTTTTTTAAATGACTTGCTCTTGGTGGGCTGCATAAAGACCTTTGGCGGGCCGCATGTGGCCCGCGGGCCATAGTTTGCCCACCCCTGGTCTATACCGACCACAACCCATGAACTTTTGTGGAAAAGTCTTCCAACCATGTCACTTAAAAACCACCCATATTCCTGGGAAAGCGAACATGATTGTGGACACTGTGTTCAGAACTTAAAGCAGCCCAGTTAGGACAGAGAAGAGATCAAATTGACCATTGCTAAGAGAGTGAATGTGTATGTGAGAGATAGCTCAGTTGGCTGGCTGGTTGATTTGTGATGCACAGCAAGCTAGCAGCATGGGTTCAATCCCTGTGCTGGCTGAGGTTATTCATGATCTTGCCCCTTGCCTGAGGTGTGGTGATCCTCAGGTTAAATCACCACCAGTCAGCTCGCCCCCTCAAAGGGGAAAGCAGCCTCTGGTCATCTGGAACTATACCTGCTGTTTTGTAAAAACAATTTCTCCCTTTTTGTAATGAAATTAGAATGAATCTCATATCGTTCCACAAGGAAGGAAAGTATTATAATTATGGAGATAAAACCAGGGAATTATAAACAGAACTATTGAACATTAAAAAAAGACTGGAGTTATATATTTTAAAATAGACAACGACCCAGAAGATGGCTGAAAATGTGCAGCTACCCTGTGATAGGAATGGACGCAGGGGGTTTAACTTAGGAACAATGGAACACTTCCCTGTGCTTTCAGACAAGGTCATTCTAAACAACTCCAAAGACTGATTACCATCTCCGATAAAGACATAGGAATATAATGGCTGTCACTTCCATAATGGCAATTATGCCATCTCCTATCATAACTGCCTAGACCGACTAATGGGCTCCAGTTTGAATACACAAAGCCAGGGGTTAAAAACTAGCTGAGAGAGCTGTCCAGGGCATGTGTGCGTGTGTGTGTGTATTGTAAGAAAAGCAGATGGAAATTTGCTGCAGCAAAGAGCATACAGGAACCATGGCAGGGCCCCTACAAAAATAGTCAGTTTTTGCAGGAACATCTAAAACTCTCTGAATGTGAAAGTCGATCAGCCAGCAAGAACTGCAGCTCGAACCATAACTGAAATGTCTCTACCAAATATAAGAATATCCGATCTGAAGAATCAGCTACTGGAATCAACTTGTATTGGTTATAACATGTCATCATCTACTCCTCGCAACTCAAGGACTGTTCTGTAAAATGTTTTATTTATGTTTACATACTATGGGACTGAATTCTTACTTTTAATCGGTATGAATGTAGGTGCATGTGTTTTACCATTTCTCCGTATCTTTTTAGTAGTTAATAAACTTAGGCCGGGATTCTCCGTTTGGGAGATGAAGTATTCCCGCCGGGATTTAATAGTGTGCAATTGGCATTTTCATTGGGAGCGCTATTCATTCCGCAATCCTGGGCATGCAAATGGGCCAGCACTCTGCCGGCGAGAATTGGAAGCAATTCCCGGCCGAATGGACAGTGTTACCGCTGGGGCCAGAATTAGTGCTAAAGAGCCTGACAACTGGAGCTGTTGTTAAGAGGTCCACTCAGCACACACTCATTGCAGCCACAAAGATTCTCAGGGAGGACCTGCGCCCAATTTCAGGGGTTTGAAGTGGACCCACTGCTCGATATCAATGAGGAGAGGAAGGACACCCTCTTCCCCAGGGTGGGACACAGACTCAAACCCACCCTCAAGAACAGCGCCCGAGAGGTGGTGGCAGAGGCAGTCAGTGCTGCCAGTCTCACCAGGAGGAGACAGCTCGGGATCCTGGGTTGGGGGGGGGGGGGGGGGGGGGGGGGTGTCACCGGTGAGGCCTCTGCCCCAAGAGGGGCAGAGTACCTGGGAGGGTTATAAAAGCTGCGGTGCAGGTGTCCTTTGTTTGAGGTGAGCTCTGCTAATCCTCTGCTTCCTCTGCAGTGGGTAACTGCTTCTGCCAACACCTGGTGGGCCACTGACAGAACCTGGCCACGCCCATCCTCTTGATGGGGTATGAAGGTTTCCAGAGGGGTGGTCTGGGTGGGCTTTTGATCCATTTAGGTATTCAGGATCCAAAGGGACTATCTGATAAGCTTACATCAGGCTAAGCCACCAAAAGAGGGAAATCTGTTTCTCTGTTAAGACTCCTAGAAGGGCGGTTTGCACGTTTGGAGGAGTTGAGGGTGAGGTTTGGGGAGTTGTGAGGGGAGGGTTTCAGGTACATGCAGGTGCGGGATTTTGTGAGAAAGTCTGCCGACCTTACTGGTGTTACCGTCTTCTCGTTACTGGAGGGGTGTTGTTGGTGATGGGGTTGGAGGGTGGGGTCAGCTCTGCAATTTATGGGAGAATTTTGTAAGAAGATAGGGCTTCTTGGAGGGCGGCTTAGTGGGAAGAGGAGCTGGGGGTGGTGCCGGAGATGGAACTGTGGTGGGAGGTGTTGTGAAGGTTGAATGCCTCAACATTGTGTGCGAGGCTGGGGCTGATACAGCAAAGGGTGGTACATAAAGCGCATCTGACAAAGTCAAGGATGAGCTGCCTGTTTGAGGGAGGTGGAGGATATTTGTGAGCGGTGTGGGAGGGGCCACACAATCACATACATATGTTTTGGTCCTGCCTGAAGTTGAAGAAGCTGTGGGACCTGTTCTTCAGCACCATGTCGGCAATCTTGCATGTGGACTTAGAGCCTGGTCCCCTGGGGCCATATTTGGGGTGTCCGACTTGCTGGAATTGAAGGTGGGAGAGGGGCAGATGTTTTAGCCTTCGCTTCGCTGATTGCCCACAGGTGAGTACTGTTGGGTGGAGGTCAACTCTTCCTCCTTGTGCCGCAGTATGGCTGGGGGATCGAATGGAATCCTTTATTTGGAGAAGGTGAAATTTGCTCTGAGGGGGACGAGTGAGGGGTTTCACAAGAAATGGGTTTTGCATTTTGGCGAGCTGTTTGCCGCCAAATGCGAGAGGGGAGGGGAGGGGAGGATGGTTTGGAGGTGTTTTGTTTTTGTTTGGGGTTGGCTTTATTTTTGTATATTATGTGTTTTATATGTTTAATTGTTCAAATTTGAATAAAAATATATTTTTTTTAAATAAATTGACACAGAGTCCATCATCCCTCCTCACCAGGGTTTGTACAATATGGGGCTATTTCCGTCGGATGGTAACAAATCAACAACTTTTGGGGAACCTCACCCAGGCTGCTTGTAACACTTGTCCGACTTTGCTCTGTGCACAGATTGACTGCAGCATTTGCCTACATAACAATAGTGACCACACTGCAAAGCCATTCATGTGAAGTACTCGGAGTCATTTTTAAGACAAGTGATAAGTCAATAGATAAATTCAAAGTTTCCTTTCAGTACAGACAAGTGTGCGACAAGCTTTAAGAATCAGGGTGGGGGGGGGGCAGACAAATTCAACGGCACAAAACTAGTCTCAAATTGAACATTGTGCACCCCTCTGGTGATTTTAGAGAGATACATGTTGCGTTAATAGTGGGAGTAACAGGTAATGGTCTTCTAAAAGTGAAGGTTTTCACCCATTTTAATATAGGGAAGAAACAATTGTCATATAAAGCTGGAGGTGGAACGGTCCTATTGGAGACAGATCTTTCACTTACCAACATGTACTTCCTTCACTTGATTGGTGACTGTATTCCATCTGCACACCTTCTCGCCAGTGATGTCCACATAGAGAAGGGAACCATGCTTTTCCTCCCAAACTGGGCTCTCTCCAATTCTGTACTTGTCCCTCACAACACACTCGATCTTAATGCAAGCCATTTCCTGTGAAGAAGATTTAAAAGTCTAAGTTGCTTCCCTCCAAAATGGTTAGGTGGGGTGACTGGGTTATGGGGATGGGCTGGGCTTAAGTGGGGTGCTCTTTCCAAGGGCCGGTGTAGACTTGATGGGCCGAATGGCCTCCTTCTGCCCTGTAAATTCTATGACTCTATGGCTCTCTTGATAATCAGATGGGAAATGGAGGAATATTCATCTCCAGGCATTCAGTACAGATTCCATCTTGCTGATCCATAACACTGGATAGTTCCAATCTTCGCATGAATGCATCTAAATGTTTATTCTTTTCTGGGAGTGTAAATATATGCAACAACTGGCTTTCAGATAGCACCTTTGATATAGTAAAACATCCTGAGGCACTTCACAAGAGAATTAGCAAATGCAATTCTGACTCCGAACCAGATAAATAGATATGATCGTCCCAAGACTGTGATGTGCAACCTTTCATTCTCCGATACCACAAGGAAGTGAATCTTTAGTATTTTGAGCTGAGCATGCGGAAGCAATTGTCATGTCAGGCTAGAGGTAGAACTGTCCACTGGAGTGCGAGCTGAGGTTAAAAGGTGCGGCCATTGTAAAGAAGTGAAGATGGAAGAGTTCCTTACACCTTCCTCAGGCTTCAGTTCAGCCACTCGACGTTGTGATCTCCGTGTTGTCAGTGGGAGTTATTCTGGATAAAATCTGCACAACTTAGACACTCCATTCAGAACCTCAACTCATGGTACAATCTGCTGTGGTGGGATTCGAACCTGGGTCGCCAGAGCATTACCATGGGTCTCTGGATTACTAGTCCAGCGATAATACCACTACGCCACTGCCTCACACAGATGGCATTTATATTGAACATCATTTGGAAGAAGGGCACAGAATGTACTGTGAGGGAGGGCATCAATATTCATAAGATCAGTTGGGAATGATGGGATGTTTCAAAGGCATAAGGGGCAGCAGATTTAAAACAGGGTTAAGAAGAATTTACTTCTCTCAAAGGGTCACTAATCTGTGGAATTCACTACCCCAGAGTTCGGTGGATGCCGGGACATTGAGTAAATTTAAGGAGCAGATAGACAGATGTTTAATTAGCAATGGGTTGAAGGGCTATGGAGAATGGGTAGAATTGAGATTGGCCATGATCGTATTTAATGGCAGAATGGGCTCGAGGGGCTGAATTGCCTACTCCTGCTCCTAGTTCTTATGTTCTTATGTTCTTATGCTCTAAATACTAAGCAGAGGAGGTGACAGTTTGAAGATCCGATCCACAGCAACAGCACAGCCCCTGCACTTGGTGCAAATACAAAATGTTGTAGGGAGACAAAAAATGAGGATTTATTAAGAACAATCTATTAGGACAATTAGCACATAGTGTAGGGCAGTGTACTAAAGCAATTTTCATAAAGATGCCAGCTAAAAGCTGCCGTGGCACCAGTTACAGCAGTTAGTACAAGGATCGAGCAACATGTTCCGGTTAAACCAGTTTCAGTGACCTTAAACAGTTTGTTCTTAAGACACAATCTACATTAAAGATTAACAAACATGTTTTTCTAACTCAACCTATGGACCACACACATCCATCAGTGCTGGCATCAAGTAGGAAGGTTAGGGAGGAATCCATAGAAAAACCAAAGGGAGATGATACTCACTCTGCCTGGGAGCACATACGTAACTTGTTTAATGTAAAATTTAAAACAGACATGAAATGAAAATGAAAATCGCTTTTTGTCACGAGTAGGCTTCAATGAAGTTATTGTGAAAAGCCCCTAGTCGCCACATTCCGGCGCCTGTTCGGAGAGGCTGGTACGGGAATTGAACAGTGCTGCTGTCCTGCCTGGGTCTGCTTTAAAAGCCAGCGGTTTAGCCCAGTGTGCTATGATCCAATGTACACAATATTCTTCCGACGTAACCACACTCTGTAACCTACAAAACTACACTCTGTATAAATGTCACCTGATTCTTTGCGTTGGCAGAGTCAGCTCTGGAGGTCTATCTCTGAAGCTATGCTATCCCAACGCGTTGGTCAATAAACGATCGTTCCGTACCCGAGACTCCTCCGATTATTCCATGGAAAAGAGCAAAACCACAACAAAGGTTTACGGCTCATTACTATCTTCAGCCGGAAGTGCAGACTGGATAACCCATCTGGACTCCCATCGTGACAGATGCCAGTCTCCAGCCAATTCTATTGACTCTACATGACATCAAGAAATGACTCAGTGCACTGGACATGGCAAATGCTGTGGCTTTGACAACATTCCAGATCTAATACTAAAGTGCAGTCTCCAGAATGAGCCACACTTCCAGCCAAGCTATCCCAGTACAGCTACAAATTACACATCAACCTGAGAAAGTGGAAAGTTACTCGAGTACGTTCTGCCCACAAAAAGCAGGGCAAATCCAATCTGGTCAATTACGGCCCCAGCTACCCACTCGCAATATTACAATCCCGGACCAGGCCCCAATAGTGGCTAGGCTAATGGACAGAAACCCCAATATTTTATTTTAATTTTGTGAGACTGTGAGGGAAGGATACCTTGCTCCAGGAGTGATTTCACGCAAAATAGGGATATGGCATATTAAAACAAAGTTTATTACAACATAACATTAAAATATCTTTATCATCATGCAAAAAAAAGCTCATTATTATCCCTTAAACAATGCTAATCAATACAGTGACACAATAACCCTTAACTGCTATCTTTACTTTCACTCAAACAACAGAACCATCTAGGTCCAAATTCACTTTTAAATACCGTCAGCACACAGGAGCACTTGCTGTACAAAGATGTCTTGAAATTCCACTTTAAGCAAGAGAGATCTTTTTACACTGCTTTACAGAAAGACCCCGTCTGAACAATGCAGGATCAGTGGCTGAAGTCTTCAGAAACAGTCTTCATATTTTGACTTCCATCTCCCATCTAAACTCTCTGAACTATTTGGAAAGATACTGCTACTGTCTACAAACATCTCTTTAACTGAACTTCATCGAGAGCAGATGCTTGACTTCTGTTCATATCCCAATCTAAAACTTAACTGCTTTTCGGCAAAATGGCTGGTACTCTAGCTCCTCCCATTAGTTACATCATCTTATCAAGCAGAAACTCAATGGGCGGGATTCTCCGTCCTGCTGCACCCGTTTTCTGGTGCAGCGTGCCCCTGCCGGCAGTGTGATTCTCCACCCCTGCAGCCGGCCAATGGGGTTTCCCATTGTGGGACCCCCTTACTGCGCCAAATACATATAATACATATATCTGAAATCCCTTCATTCATCACAGCAAAGTGATGGGAGGCGCTGTCGACAGTGTTATCAAGCAACACCCACACCTACTCAGCAATGGTTCCACCAGGATCATTTAGGTCATGACCGTGTTACGGCCTTCATTCAAAAATGGACAAAAGAGCTGAACTGCAGAGGCAAAATGAGAGCGACTGCCTTTGACGCTGAGACACTTGACTGAACATGGCACTAAGGAACTCTAGCAAAATCAGTCAATGGGAATCATGGGGAAAACTCACTACTTGTTGGAGTCATATGCAGCACAAAAGGAGACGGATGTGATTGATCCAGGCCAATCAACTCAGCAGCAGGACATCATTGCAGGGGTTTCTCAGGGCGGTGTCTAGGGGGCGTCCATCTTCAGCTGCTTCATCAATTACCTTCCCTCCATCGTATGGTCAGAAGCGAAAATGTTTGCTGATAATTGCACAATGTTCAGCACCATTTACAAGTAGTCCACACCCACGTGCAACAAAACCCGTGCAACATTAAGTCTCGAGAGAATAAGTGACAAGTAACATTCATGGCACAATAGTACCAGGCAATGACCATCTTCTGGTCATTTAAAAAAAGAATAACTTTCATTTGTATAGCACCTTTCTCTACCTCAAGACATGTCAAAGCACTTTACAGCTAATTAAGTATGGGGCTGGTTTAGCTCAGTGGGCTAGACAGCTGGTTTGTGATGCAGCACAAGGTCAGCATTGTGGGTTCAATTCCCATACCAGCTGAGAATTCTGATTTCTCCCTCTGTGTACCCAAACAGGTGCCAGAATGTGGTGACTAGGGGCTTTTCACAGTAACTTCATTGCATTGTTAATGTCAGCCTACTTGTGACAATAAAGATTATTAATTATTAATTCACCGTGAAAGAGTTGAATCCCCACATCCTGGGGGTACAATTGACCAGAAACCTAACTTGACCAGCCATATGAATACTTGGCGCTACAAGTATAAATTTAAAGCACACAATTATTTTTTTTCCAATTAAGGGAAATTTAGCATGGCCAATCCACCTACCATGCACATCTTTTTGGGTTGTGGGGGTGAGATCCACGCAGACACAGGGAGAATGTGCAAACTCCACACGGACAGTGACCCAGGGCCGTAAACTGGCTGCTATATTTCCTTCATTACAATAATAACCACACACATTCTCCCCGTGTCTGCGTGGGTTTCACCCCCACAACCCAAAGATGTGCAGGTTAGGTAGATTGGCTACACTAAATTGCCCCTTAATTGAAAATAAATAAATAAATGATTGGGTACTCTAAATTAAAAAAAACAACAGTAACCACACTTCAAAAATACTTAATTAGCTGTAAAGTACTTTGACATGTCTTAAGGTAGAGAAAGGCGCTAAACAAATGGAAGTTATTCTGTTTTTTAAATTGACGATATTGATCAATACACCAATTAAAATATCTAAATCAAGCAGGATGTCGTGAGAGATTTTATGAGGAACGGCACTCACAGGGTAATGCAAAGACTGAGGAGACCACAGATTATAGTCGCTCAGCTCAAGATCCAGGGTGACCAACTTTTCTTCTCTTCATTTCCTTACCACGGTCCCAGCATGACAGCGTTTCCTCCAAACTCTTTATTCTTGGTTGAAGCTGAGGTTATTACTCGCTCCACATACCAAGGATGCAGTTTCTCATGGTCTCGGGACCGCATTGGAACCTCAGGACAAAATAAGCTATCTTATCCATTTTTGTGCACAAAAAAGAATAAACACGAGAGGATTCGCTCAAACCAAGGCTATTTCGTGCGTCAACAGTTATAACCTTACAGATGGGTTGACATTCTTCAGATATCTCTGAAGTGGCTGCTTTTACTCACAACCTTTGGGTGCAAAGTTCAATATGTGGTGCCACATTTTTTGATGGTGATTTAATGCCGCATCTGCCATTGTAGAATGCAACATTCGAACTAATGCCCTCTTTTAACCTGGCACAGCTGAACCGGTGTTCAACAGTAGGAAGGACTCTCCAAACAGTACTATTTAAAGGGATCATCAACTACTTTTGGATCAGTTGTCAGTTGATTTCTAGTGACTGTTTGTCGATATTGTAAACGTGTCTCGTTATTTCTAGATTCCTTCAAAGTTGTTCAAAGTCGACAGGGAGTGGTGTGGCACATGTTGAAGGGTTTTAGCCTGACTTCAAGGATTCTGTATAAACTTCTCTCTCCCCAACATGAGTGTAGTAGTTTGCAATGCCCTTGGCCTATCATCTGACAGGGAGCAGGAGCAGAGGCACTTCAGAGCAGGACTGGTTTTCAGAAGAGAGAGGAGGAAGAGTAGGTGGGCTCTCAGCGGGAGGTAACATCTGTCCCATGTGCCCAGGGAGCAGTTCCACAACCTTAACCTCGTAGTGTGTCGGACATTTCCACTTCACCAATGAGATTCTCTTTGAAATCTGCCACTTTTTGCATCCATAACTGAAACCTCAAAGCAGGGCAAAGACATCTTTGCTGACATATGTGTACAGTAAGAAGTCTTACAACACCAGGTTCAAGCCCAACATGTTTGTTTCAAACACTAGCTTTCGGAGCACTGCTCCTTCCTCAGGTGAATGAAGAGGTATGTTCCAGAAACATATATATAGGCAAATCCAAAGATGCCAGAATTTGTCTATATATATGTTTCTGGAACATACCTCTTCATTCACCGGAGGAAGGAGCAGTGCTCCGAAAGCTAGTGTTTGAAACAAACCTGTTGGACTTTAACCTGGTGTTGTAAGACTTCTTACTGTGCTCACCCCAGTCCAACGCCGGCATCTCCACATCATGGCATATGTGTAGGTAGCGGTGAACTTTCATTGTTACAACGCCGTGGGCTAGGGTGCAGTCAATTCTAGCCCCCCTTGATCTGGCGTCACAACACAATTGAATTAACCAATAATTCTTAGAAAAATACCCAAAGTCTTTGGCCCTTGGCTGCACAACAATTACAGTCACCAGGTTTGTAAGTTTAAACACAATTACTTTCTTATTGTAACAAAACTATGATGAAATATGTAGCAAATACAACTGGTCAACTATTATCGAATTCCTAAACCACCACTTTAACTTTCCCCAACCCTCTATATACACACGCGCACACACACACATAAAGACAAACAAGCACAGAGGGGTGAAAATAATAAGTAAAAGGATAAAGAGTGTTTGTTTCAGACAGTTGTCTTTAAGCACACTTTCCATCAAACGAGGCTTTGAGGTTGAGGTTCCTGTTTTCAGTCCGCAATGGTTTTCACTATCGATCATTCATTCAGGTTCTCTGGAGGTTCATATATACAGCAGCTCACAGCATTTCTGTCGTGATAAAAAGAGGGAGAGCAGGCACCACAGCTCCTTCTTCCTTGAGAGTCCAAGTCATAAATCTGCTTTCCTTGGGTCTCTGGAAATCATCCCACTCGAGTAGGACCCAATCCCCACCTGTTACCAGGCAAAATATTGCCTTTTGGCCAATTCATTGGCTACCAGCCAATCGATCGAACCAAGTCTCACCCCATCTCTCAGGCGCCACAAAGCCTGAGTTCTACTGCTCGGAAACTAGCACCATGTACTATGTTGCAACTTTTAAAATCGCTCTTCTCTCTGCTGCTTCATTTAAAGATACATGCCCATTAAGCATTCATGGCTCAATGATACCAGCAAAAAACTAAAGGGGAAATAAGGGAAAACCCTTACATAATGTAAGGAGGCAAATTTGCAACATCTACCCATTTGCTGTGCACTGTTGCATAAGGGACGTCATTAAGGTACTAAATTCCAAGTGAGCTGAATGCAGTTTATTTTATTTTCCCAAAATGAATTGACTTTGTAAGGGTTTCAGGATCCCCCATTGTGCCGGGTGCCATGTACTGGTGTAAAGGCCCTTCCTCTTGATTCCCTGATTTCTATTTGTTTTATTTTGTCATTGCCATTTTGATCCATGAATCCTTACTAGACATATGCCTTTATGTTGAGCAGGGGAGCTGAGGAAGTCAAAAGTTGCAAAATAGTGTGCAATGAAGAAATTGGATTTTGAACAGAAGAGATCAGACTTTCTGGCACCCAAGAGATTGGAAAGATTCAGTTTGATTGGATGGCTGGTTACCAATGGATTGGCCAAGAACTGTATTCTGCCCGGCAACAGCCATGATTGTGTCCTGCCAGGTGGGGGTTTTCAGAGAACCTGAAAGAAAGCTCTTGGACGCTGAGAGGAGGAATTAGCACTGCTGCCTTACTGTGCTGAGGATCCGGATTCAATCCCGGCCCCGGGTCACTGTTCATGTGGGGTTTTCACATTCTCACTGTATCTGCGTGTGTCTCACCCCGACAACCCACAGATGTGCATGTTAGCTGGATTGGCCATGCTAAATTGCTCTTTAATTGGAAAAAAAGAATTGGGCACTTTAAATTTGAAACAAAGAAGTTGATAACCACCTTGCACCTCAAGGTGAGCTCCTCCTCCACAACTCAACTGGCAAACTTATTTTTTTCCAAATGCAGGAACTCTGCCAAATCTCTCATCCCTGCCTTTGACAGATCCAAGTTCCACCAACACAGCATGATCCGTCTCCGGGCTATCAGGAAGGCAAAGGCCAAGACGCGGCCTCACTTCCCACCTGTACTCCCAGATCCTCTGGCACCCCAAATATCGCCACCTCCAGACACAAAGCTATTCTCCTCCCAAATTCTTTGACATTGTCTGAAAATCCCTTCCAAAATCTCCCTCAACCTCAGACATACCCAAAACATATGTCCATGTTTCGCCAGCCTATCCGCACTACACCGCCCACACCTATCCTCCACCCCTAAAAATAGGCACCTCATCCTGAACACCCATGGAGCCTTCCATGCTCACACAAACCTCAATATCATTCCATTCACCTTCCTAAAAAAGGACTTCAGAACAAAAATCAGGAGGTTCTGGAATACAAACAAAAGCTTCAGCAGTACAGTCATCGTCACCGGCTGCACATGTCCCACCAAAGACAATGGCAAGGCAACACATCCCACCTCATGAAGTCCACCTTCATTCCCTCCACCAGCTGCGCCAAGTTCAGCTTGTGCACCTTGGCCCAACTCCCTCCCACCTGTATCCAAGATAGGGAAAGCTTGACCCCACCACCTGCAATGGCAATTCTCCCAGCCTCCTCTCCTGTCCCCATGCATTAATTGGGAACACCTCGCTTTTCCCCATATTCAGCGGCCAAACTCACCTAGAATCCCCATGATCCTATTGAAGCTCCCAATCGGGTCCAAAACATACAACAGGAGGTCATCTGTATGGGTGGTAATGATCCTTAACTAACTAATAATAATTTTTATTAGTGTCACAAGTAGACTTACATTGACACTGCAATGAAGTTACTGTGAAAATCCCCTAGTCGTCACACTCCGGCACCTGTTCGGGTACACAGAGGAAGAATTCAGACTGTCCAATTCACCTCACAAGCATGTCTTTCAGGTCTTGTGTGAGGAAACCGGAGCGCCTGAAGGAAACAGACACAGGGAGAAATTGCAGATTCCAGACAGACAGTGACCCAAGCGGGAACTGAACCCGGGACCCTGGCGTTGTGAAGCAACAGAGCTAACCACTGTGCTACCATGCCGCCCACTAACCCTCAAATGTTTTGGAGTCGGAGGCATCTGGAAATGTCAGATTCCTAGTTAGGTTGTATGTGCGGGAGCCCTGCAGGCTGCGAGTAAAACTATCTGCTCCTTTTCCTCTCCATCGACTTTATTTGCCGTGAAAAAGTCATGGAGACGCTTTACGTAAAGCACCCATTGCTCCGTGTGGGAGTCGAATGGTTCTAGTTTACCAAAAAGGGGCACTGTCACTCATGGACTGCGAAACGTGTTTGCGTCGATGGAGAGGTTTTCAGATGAGGTCAGCTCATCCGATTTCTGTAGCAACAGGAAGGTACTCCGGTGGATCCTCGTCACCAATGTAATATACTGACAGATGACCAATCACCAGATGGATTAACAAATGAATAATTTATTAGAGTAAGAAAGTATATACAAAGAGTGAGACAAATGCTGCCACTCTCCCAAGACTCCAAAATAATTGGGAAACCAGAGTTCCGCCCTCAGGGTTCACGTGCTCTGGCTAAATGGGTCACATGAAATGAAATGAAATGAACTGAAAACCGCTTATTGTCACGAGTCGGCTTCAATTAAGTTACTGTGAAAAGCCACATTCCGGGCGCCTGTTCGGGGAGGCTGGTACGGGAATTGAACCGTGCTGTTGGCCTGCCTTGGTCTGCTTTAAAAACCAGCGATTTAGCCCAGTGTGCTAAACCAGCCCCTCTGGGGACTCGCTCCCTGAAAGGGGCACATGACAACAACCCCTCAGAATCTTTTCAATCAACCCGCCTCTTATTCTTCTAAAAACAGAATCACAGAATTGTGAAGGTGCAGAAGGAGGCCATTTGAAATGAAAAAAAAAGAAAATCGCTTATTGTCACGAGTAGGCTTCAAAGAAGTTGCTGTGAAAAGCCCCTAGTCGCCACATTCCGGCGCCTGTCCGGGGAGGCTGGTACATTTGGCCCATCGTGTCTGCACCAGCCCTCTTAAATGCCTCGATTAAATCTGCCTCCACCACACTTCCACACTCCAGTGGACACAAGCCTAACCTGTCCAAACTTATTGACTGAAATTTCACATAAATAGCAATTTATGTCATTTGAAAGACGAGGGTAGAGTTCGGCTGATAGTCTCAGCAATCACAGCTAAAATTTATATTTGAACATTTGACATGGGGGGGGGTGCTGATATCTTGTAAATGTACCCCAAGATGATTTAATTCAGCATATAAACTCCACCAATAGTTACCCCAACATCAATTACCCCGGGAGCAAATGCCCCAGGATAAATTCCCCCAACGCAAATGATCCAGCATTCAATTACCCCAACAGGAATGAGTCAAAACATAAAATACCCCAGCATGCAGACCCCTGCAGCCAGAATGACTGCCTCCAGCCAGGGAAGGGAGATATTGGAACACACAATGTATCCGAGACTGTGAAAGTAGAACAATGAGTCACTAGATGTATCTTTTTGGACTTATACACGAGATGTTATAAAATCTACTGACCACCGACCGTAAACAAAAAATAGACGATCTCGATATTCATCCCCGAGCTAATTGATCATCATTTTCCCAGAGGATATTTGCCCGAGGGAAATTGACACAAACTCTCAGATGCCGCTGACTACCTCGCTTCGCTGGGGAAGATTGGGAGAACCCCCGGGAGAATTTACCCCACTTTACCTTGGCAGAAATCACACAAAAAACCTAGTCTCAAAAAATAAACAGGGTTCGCGACTCAGGAGTGGTGGAAATACCTGGTGAGCAGACGGGATCCAGCGCTTGTAGCCAGGTGTGAAGCTGGCACAGTCCAGTCCTTTTTCAAGAAATAAGCTCATTAATATTTAACTCAAACAGTAAACTGGCGGGCGTCGTTGTCAGCAGATCTTCCCCTCTCTGTCAAGCGAGGTAGACCTTTCAAATTGCGCTGTTGGCTGAATTCTGCCCACCTCGTCCAAGCAAAAGTGGAAGGGGGTCGCTGGCCCATTAATGATTTGTAAGATTTCCACAAAGTGGTTACTCATCTCCAGTTGAGTATTTGGTCTGGAATTCCCTAGTTTCACATTTTTCTTCTGCCTAATCTACAAAACAAAGAAGCGGTGCCTGATTAGATTGGATTTTTACTCCAGTCAAAATCCGCAAGGTACCTTCTGGGCAGCAGGGTAGCATGGTGGTTAGCATAAATGCTTCACAGCTCCAGGGTCCCAGGTTCGATTCCCGGCTGGGTCACTGTCTGTGAGGAGTCTGCACGTCCTCCCCGTGTATGCGTGGGTTTCCTCTGGGTGCTCCAGTTTCCTCCCACAGTCCAAAGATGTGCGGGTTAGGTGGATTGGCCATGCTAAATTGCCCGTAGTGTCCTAATAAAAGTAAGATTAAGGGGGGGTTGTTGGGTTACGGGTATAGGGTGGATACGTGGGCTTGAGTGGGGTGATCATGGCTCGGCACAACATTGAGGGCCGAAGGGCCTGTTCTGTGCTGTACTGTTCTATGTTCTAAAAGCAGACTCAAAAAGACTCAGTCAAAAGATGCCGGTGCTTATGTAGTTACATTGTGTACCTTGTGTTGCCCTATTATGTATTTTCTTTTATTTCCTTTTCTTTTCATGTACTTAATGATCTGTTGAGCTGCTCGCAGAAAAATACTTTTCACTGTACCTCGGCACATGTGTCAATAAACAAAATCCAAATCTGAGTCGAAGAGAAGGCACCTGAAAGATTAGGATGGCAGCAGCAGGGAGTGTCATAATATACACATCAGTATATGATGGTGCAGAGACACACACTGACTGACACACTGCAAGACCAATCAACACACACAACACAGCAGCCAATCACCAGTTCGAGCACACTCACTATAAAGACAGAGGGCACTAGTTTTCCCGCTCATTCGGGATGCAGCCTCTAAGAAGGACGAGCTCACAGCTTGTAGCCCAGATCTTTACCATGTGCTGATAGTATAGACTGGTTAGGATAGGCATAGGTCTTCAGTTTAATCTAGCATAGTGGCCACCCACAGTGAAAGTATGTTCAACAGTTTCTAGCTTATTAAAATAGTGTTGTACTATTTCAAGTGTTGGTAGCCTGTATGTGTTACTGCTGAGGTAAACGCAGTCTCCACAGATCTAGAGTACCCAACACATCAGGGGGTCGCATCTCAAGGGAAACGAAGACCAGGGGCTGGTTTAGCACAGGGCTAAAGAGCTGGCTTTTAAAACAGACCAAGGCATGCCAGCAGCACGGTTCAATTCCCGTACCAGCCTCCCCGAACAGGTGCCGGAATGTGGCGACTAGGGGCTTTTCACAGTAACTTCATTTGAAGCCTACTTGTGACAATAAGCGATTTTCATTTCATTTCATTCAAGACCTGTTTCATCACATTTGCTTTATTGTTTGGAGATGAGAAGCACAAGTATTGTGATTTCACACAAAAGGGCGTTTTAAAATTTGTTCGTGGGGCGTGGGCATTGTTGGTAATGCCAGCATTTAGCAACCATCCCCAATTGTCCTTGAGGAGATGAAGGTGGTGGAATGAAATGGATTAATTTTGATTTCACTTCTAAATTAAATAAGGAGAGCTATTTCCTGACTGAGGAACAGGCGCATTCCTGTTTTAATTTTTTTTCAAACAAAACGTCCTGAAACAGTGTTCCCCAGCACCTGTTTTCAGAGATTTAACCCCCTTTATACGAGATATTGTAATCCTTAGTTAAGTATTTGTAACGTGACATTCAAGCACGGGGGCTGCAAGAAGATTATAAAACCAAGATTTTTTTTATTTCACTGGCCGTCAAATCTTTAGACATATTTTTTTAATATAAATTTAGAGTACTCAATTCATTTTTTCCAATTAAGGGGCAATTTAGCGTGGCCAATCCATCTACCCTGCACATTTTTGGGTTGTAGGGGCGAAACCCACGCAAACACGGGGAGGACGTGCAAACTCCACACGGACAGTGACCCAGAGCCGAGATTGAACCTGGGACCTCGACGTCGAGAGGCAGCAGGGCTAACCCACTGTGCCACCGTCCTGCCAAAATCTTTAGAAATATTAATGGACTAGCTCAGCTCAGAGAAATGAACTGTTTACAATGGACATTCGTGGCTGAAGCTCGAGGTCCTCCGGGATACTGTCACGAGCTCAACTCCTAATCTCTAAACAGCTGGACAGCAGAGTTCACATGGTGGAGTTTCATAGAAACAGAAAATAGAAGCAGGAGGAGGCCATTCGGCCCTTCGAGCCTGCTCCGCAATTCATTATGATCATGACTGATCATCAAGTTCAATATTCTGATCCCGCCTTCTCCCCATATCCCTTGATCCCTTTAGCCCCGAGAGCTTTATCTAATTCCATCTCGAAATTACATAACGTTCTGTCCTCAACTACTTTCATAGTAAGTGAATTCACAGATTCACCACTCTTTGGGTGAACAAATTTATCCTTACTCAGTCCTAAAAGGTTTATTCCTTATCCTCAAACTATGACCCATAGTTCTGGACTCCCCCACCATTGGGAACATTCTTTCTGAATCTACCCTGTCTAATCCTGTTAAAAGTTTGTATGTTTCTATGAGATCCCCTTCACTCTTCTAAACTCCAGTGGATATAATCCTAACCGACTTAGTCTCTCCTCATATGACAGTCCCGCCATCCCAGGAATCAGCTGGTGAACCTTCTCTGCACTCCCTCCATAGCAAGAACATCCATCCTCAGATACTTTCAGCTGCTAATTTCATATGGCTGTGTGACCCAGATTACCTCATCTCCCAGATTTTTCCCTCCTCACCTTCTCTCAGGGTGCTGCCCAGGGTGGTCCGCCTAAATCTCCAGCAGTTGTTCGCCCATGCAGCTACTGCTTTCTTGGTCTCAGGACACCATCGGAAGCTTTGGTCTGCCCCATTTGTGACCATGGATCCTCGGCATTGCTGTCTCACCACTCTCAAACCTCTGCTCCAGCTCCATGCTGCTGCCCTGCTCTCTCACTCTCTCCACGGGATTCCTGACTCCATCCAAACCATTTAGCCCATTCCCCTGGCTTCAACCTACACCCCCTCCTTCTACAGCCTGTGCTCCAGGCTCAGCCTGCACCCAACAGCCTGCTGAAGACCTTTCCTCGTGCCTAGTGCCCCGGAGGATATGCCCTGAAGTGGGCAGGGCTCAGCCTCCAGCCCCGCTCTGAAGTCAGATGTGAGGATGCCGTTGGTCCGCTCACCTGGCCGGTTACATATGTCTAAAAGTTCTTTCACTTCTCAAACCTATGAAGGCCAGTATGGTTGTGCACGATAGGTAAATCTGGCGCGACTACAAAATGTTATCGAAACACCAAGATAACGGTGAAGAAATCTTTCATGTCCTCTTGCTATTGTTTAGCAAACTGAGAATGCAAGAATACCTCAATCACAGTGCTGCACCAAGTCAGTGAATTTAATTCTATAATTTGAAGGCTCCTCATTACTTGCGCTAGACAGAAAAGGACTGAAATGAAGTAAAAATTGGAGCTTTCAACTTCATGCTGCGAGCCCTACTTACTTTATATAACAAGATTGGGATACTAACAATGTTCACACTTCAGGGTGCCCTGGCCACTGTCCTAAAGCTTTCTTATAAGAGAGATAGTGCATGTTGATAAAGTATATCAGATCAATGCTCCCCACGCATGTTATGTTGCCCCACTCTTTGAAAAAGTACATTCATTATTCATGAAAAGAGTTTTACAAACAACACAAAGGCCTGCAATTATAAAGAACCGTGGTGTTCTTGCAGGGAGGAAGAATCCAGCTGTTAAGTCTCAGAAACGGAGAATCCGCTCCATGTCTTTTTTGAGACATTTGTCTCAGTTCACAGTCTAGGATGAACTGCCACATGGTGTGGAATCAAAGGGAAAACGTAATCGTATCAACCCCTTAAGTGATTTGGTGTGAATTGATGAGCCGCACTTTTGTGACAAAATCCATCAGCTCAGAAAGGTTTTAGTGCTGAGGCCTTAATCATTTCTCGTATAACAACTTATATTGATATTGCACCTTTAATGTACGGAAATGTTCCAAGGTATTGCACAGAAGCTTCATAAAACAAAGTAAAACACTGAGCCATTGAAGGAGATGTTGAGTCAATGATGAAAAGCTTTGTCAAAAAGGAAGGATTTAAGAAATATTTTGAAAGAGGAATGTGTGGAATTCAGGTGTATAGATTTAGGGGAGGGTTTAGGATTTAGGCAACTGAAGGCAAGTCCTTCAATGGTGCAACAATTATAACTGGGGATGCAAAGGGCAGCACGGTGGAGGTGGTTAGCATTGCTGCCTCACGGCGCCGAGGTCCCAGATTCGATCCCAGCTCTGGATCACTATCCGTGTGGAGTTTGCACATTCTCCCCGTGTTTGCGTGCGTTTCACCCTCACAACCCAAAGATGTGCAGGGTAGGTGGATTGGCCACACTAAATTGCCCCTTAATTGGAAAAAATGAATTGGGTACACTAAAATTAAAACTGGGGATGCAAGAGAGGCCAAAATTAGAGGAATGCAGATATTTTGGAGTTGCAAGGTTGGAGGTGATTACACAGAGGGATTTGAAAGCAACGATGAGACTTTCAAAATCAAGACATTACCTGGTCGGGAACAAGTGTAGGTCAGCGAGTACAGGTTGGCAGGGGAACAGGACTTGCTGAGAGTTATGATGTGGAGAGCACAATTTGGACTTCCTCACGTTTATGGAGGGTAGCATGTGGGAGACCAGCCAGGAGCGCTTTGGAAAAGTCAGGTCTAAGATAACTACAGGCATGGATGAGGATTCCAGCAACTGATGGGCTGAGATGAGGGTGAAACTGAGTATTGTTAGGCGATAGAATTAGGTGGTCTTAGTGACAAGATAAATAGGAGATTGAAAGCTCACCTCAGGCTCAAATGTGACACCAAGGTTGGGCACAGACAGGCTTACTCTCAGACTGTTGCCAGGGAGAGGGATGGAGTTAGTAGTTGGGAAACAGAGTTTGGAGTAGGGGCTGAAAACAGTCTTCCCAATATTTAAGTGGAAATTTCTGCTCAGTGAGTACTGGGTATCATATCGGCTAGGTGCCGTCAGCACGTTAAAACTTAATGCTTGCCTTCAGATGATGTCACTGAGGACAGCATATAGATGAAAAATAGGAGGCGTCCAGGACAGATCCTTGTGTTGGAGGTGGTCAACAGAGGTAATAGTGAGAAAACATGATGTGGACATGCCGGCGTTGGATTGGGGTGAGCACAGTAAGAAGTCTTACAACACCAGGTTAAAGTCCAACAGGTTTGTTTCAAACACGAGCTTTCGGAGCACTGCTCCTTCACCTGAGGAAGGAGCAGTGCTCCGAAAGCTCGTGTTTGAAACAAACCTGTTGGACTTTAACCTGGTGTTGTAAGACTTCTTACAGTGAGAAAACAAGAGGAGAAACCATTGCAAGTGATTCTCTGGCTTCAACTGGATCGATAGAAATGGAACCACAAGAGCAATCCCACCCAGCTGGACAACAAAGAGGCAACAACACTGACATACTCAAGAGAACTTTCCAACTGGAAATATTGATAATCGGGCCAAAACTTTCTGGATCCCCAGTATCGGGGTAAGGGTTCACATGGCAATTGTCCAGATGCACTAACTTTCCCTGGACAATTGTGTTATGCCTGGAATCATCCAATTTAAATCACTAACTTTGCATGGTTCTGCCAGTTTTACACTCATAGTTACTTTAAAAGAGCTAGAAGGAAAACAAACGCTTCCAACTTAAGTGTAACTATTTTAAAGACCCAGACCGAGCTGTGCATGGGACATTGCCTCCCGTCCACCCCAACTAAGCACCCTACATCCCATGGTATTCCCTCCCATCCCCACACCCCTCCAACCAGGCTGGACCCAACACCCGCCCGTCCCATCCCCAACCTGAAAAACCATCCCCACAACTCGACCCTGCCCCGCCCCACATCCGTGCCTGGCTTGATGTCCAAAACCCCCCCCCCCGCCATTAACAATGTCTGAATCCCCACCCATGGCCAAACCACCAGTCCACATCCAAATCACTTACCCTCCCCTTTCAATGGGACCTCTTTAAACTCACCTACTTTGCAACAGCTGATGCTGTCTTCTCCTTTGCTCAGCTTCCGTTACACTTCACCGCTGGAGCCGGGGTCACGCTTCGCTTCGTCAGTCCCACCCGGCCTGAGTCAGGAAGGTCAGGCGAGACGCGCTTTAAGCGCGGGTAAGTGGATAAGGAGTGGTGATCTGCTGCCGATTGCCACTCCGAGGGAGTTACAGTTATCCCACTTGCAAACTTTTGTATTCTTAGATTTGAGTATATTGACTCCTTTTAAAACTGTAACTACAAATGTGCTGATGCAGCCTGCCTGTAAAGAGGAGAACGAAAGCAGCAATAAGGAGTTTTTAAAAAAACTATAGTAAAGTTTAAAATTGCTCTGCTGGGAACTATTATAATCCCCCACAGAGGTCAAGGAATAAGAATGACCCGATTCCCCATGGTCTCCACTGAAGTCACAGTAACTTCACTGCAGTGTTAATGTAAGCCTACTTGTGACAATAAAGATTATTAGATGAACTTCCCCAGTAACAGGGACGGGGCATCCCCTTAACAAAGGAAGACCTCCCTGGTATAAAAACCTGACCTGGTGCAGGTCAGGGAGGGAGACCCTTAGGGGAGGGGAGTGTGAGATTGTATTGATAAACCTTGTTCAGCGGTTTCTACCTGCTGTTTCGGCAGATTCAACAGGGACAAAGTCCTTCTACGATTACAGAATAACCCAATTAACAAGCTTTGAACAATTCATTAACTGATGCATAGTAATTTTGCTCTGTCGAGTGCAGTAATATCTGATCTATGTTGTCATTGAAAAACTAGCTTAATTGTTAATTTTGTGAATGAGTTTTCAGACTGCTTTCCAAATACCAGCGAATTCCATTTAATAAAGTAATCATTAAGAAGAAAAACAAGACATTGAGGAGCCAACCTTGGAAAATTGAAAAAGTCAGTAAAATAAGCCCAATGTTAAGCTATTTACTTATTTCTAGCCTTGGATTGAGATGAGGCGGGGGGGGGGGGGGGGGGGGGAAGAGAGAGAGAGAGAGCGAGTGTGCAGAGTGAAGTTTTCTTGGTTAAAGCTAAGTGCGAGGAAGAGCTGGAGGCAGCACTGGAGGAGGGATTGTGGTGTGAGATGCTGCGGGGAGTAAGTGCCTCGGCTTTGTGTGCGAGGTTTGGGCTGATACAGCTGAAGGTGGTGTAGTACAGGGCACACCTGACAAAGTCAAGGATAGCCAGCTGATTGAGGGCGTGGAGGATTGAGAGGGTGTCTGTGAGTGATGTGGGTGGGGCCCTGCGAACCATGTACAGATGTTTTGGTCCTGCCCGAAGCTGGAAAGGTTCTGGAGGGTGGTTTTCAGCACCATCTCGGGGGTTTTGCACGTTGATGTGGAGCCCAGTGCCCTGGAAGCCATATTTGGGGTGTCAGACCAACCAGAGTTGTGGACGGTGCGGGGGGCAGATGTTTTAGCCTTCATGTCGCTGATTGCTTGCAGGCTGACTTGTTGGGGTGGAGGTCAGTCTCTCCACCCTGTGCCTCAGTGTAGCGGGCGGACCTGCTGGGATTTTTAGCCATGGAGCAGGTGAAAATTGCTCAAAGCGGGGTGAATAATGCGTTCCACAGAATTTGGGATTTGTTCATTTTGCAATTTTGAGTGTTGGTTACCGATGGCTGTTAAGGGATTGGGGGGGGGGGTGGGGGAGGTTAATGTGTCGGGTGGGTTTGCTACTATTGTAAAATGTAAAAATTGTGAAAATTTGGAATAAAAATACTTTCTTTTAAGAAGTCACATTCGTCGACAAAAGTACCAGGCAATGGCTACAATGACTATCTCCAAAAGAGGAGAATCTAACCATCAGAAGCAGCACGGTAGCACAGTGGTTAGCACAGTTGTTTCACAGCTCCAAGGTCCCAGGTTCGATTCCTGCTGGGTCACTGTCTGTGAGGAGTTTTCATGTTCTCCCAGTGTCTGTCGGGATTTCCTCCGGGTGCTCCGGTTTCCTCCCACAGTCCAAAGATGTGCAGGTTAAGTGGATTGGCCATGCTAAATTTCCCTTAGTGTCCAAAAAGTTTGGGTGGGGCTACTGGGTTACACGGATAGGATGAAATGAAAATGAAAATGAAATGAAAATCGCTTATTGTCACAAGTAGGCTTCAATAAAGTTACTGTGAAAAGCCCCTAGTCGCCACATTCCGGCGCCTGTCCGGGGAGGCTGGTACGGGAATCGAACCGTGCTGCTGGCCTGCTTGGTCTGCATTAAAAGCCAGCGATGTAGCTCAGTGAGCTAAACCAGGTCACTTCTCAAAAAGAGCCGGAGGCTTTTCACAGCTATGTAGAATTGTGGGCCTTTCATGTTTAATTCAGTCTTTAGGTTTAAAAAAAAAAAAAATTGTTGAAGTTTTTCCGTTTTATAAAACAAAGCAACAAAACCGCAGGATTGGTACAGCACAGCAAAAATGTCTCAGCATACATAGATACAGAGGAGGACAGAAGAACAACAATACAGTTGGCTCAGTGCAAACACTAAACCCGACTTGATGCCTCTCTACACAACACTAGAGAACACAGGGGGTATCGATAACACGCTGTGACATCCTCCCCTTGGATATCAGACCTGTCTCGAACCTTGCAGGAGCCAGAATTCTTAGTCTTTAGGTTTAATGTCGTCAATAGGCCTATATAGGTTACTGGCATCGATACAACATCTTTGAGATTTTCCAAAGCAATTTACAGCCAGTGAAAGACTTGAGAAGTGTAGCCACTCATGTAACAGAGGGAAATGTGACAGCTAATCCGTGCACAGCAAGATCCCACAAACTGTAATAAAACTAATCACCAGTGAGCGCTGTTGATTGAGGGTAAAATGTTGCCCAGAAAGGGAACCTCCCAGTTCCTATTCAAATATAGCAATGCTATGTTTTACATTCATCTCGGAAGGCAGAGAGAACCTTGTTTCAATACCTATAGAAAAGGAAAATTACATTGTCCATTACCTGCATAATACTCTTGTCCATTACATGGAATTCTTCTTGGCAGTCACTCCGGGTTGAGGATGACTTGCTTCCACTCTGGGGAGGTGGGTTGCGCGATGGTTGAATAGTCCAATCCTGGATCTGCAGACTCTGCCACAGTTTTGGCAGGTGGTGTTTAATGAGGTGGGTGGGTGGGACGCATTCTGCGCTCTTCACGCTGTCTATGTTTGGTCTCCGCGTGCTCTACCCTGTAACGCTCAAGGCGATTGACTCCTTTGCGGATGCTTTTTCTCCAGTTTGTACATTCTAAGGCAAGCTATTCCCACGTGTCGATGGGGATGTTGCATTTCATAGAATTTACAGTGCAGAAGGAGGCCATTCAGCCCATCGCGTCTGCACCGGCTCTTGGAAAGAGCACCCTACCCAAGCCCACACCTCCACCCTATCCCGATAACCCAGTAACCCCACCCAACACTAAGGGAAATTTTGGACACTGAGGGCAATTTAGCATGGCCAATCCACCTAACCTGCACAACTTTGGACTGTGGGAGGAAACCGGAGCACCCGGAGGAAACACACCCATTTATTTAGGGAGACTTTCAGAGTGTCCTTGTAGCATTTCCTGCGCTCTCCTAGTTATTGCTTGCCACTGTGGAGCTCCGAGTAGACCCCTTGTTTCAGGAGTCTCGGGTCGGACAATGAGGCCCACCCATCACAGCTGGTCAAGCGTGACCAGTGCCTCGATACTGAAGATATTGGCCTGGGAGAGGACGATCACATTGGTACACCTATCCTGCCAATGGATTTGCAGGATTTTGCAGAGGCAATGTTGGTGATATCTCGCTAGGGATTTGAGGTGTTTGCTGTACATTGTCCATGTTTCTAATGCATACAGGAGGGCAGGGACCACGGCTGCTCTGTAGACCATGAGCTTGGTGCTGGGGTTGAGATCTCGGTCTTTGAACACTCAGTTCCTTAGGCGTCCGAAGACTGCACTAGCGCATAGGAGTCAATGCTGGATTTCATCGTCAATATCTGCTTTTTAATAACCTTTATTGTCACAAGTAGGCTTACATTAACACTGCAATGAAGTCACTGTGAAAAGCCCTTAGATGCCACATTCCGGCACCTGTTCGGGTACACAGAGCGAGAATTCAGAATGTTCAATTCACCTAACAGTACGTCTTTCGGGACCTGTGGGAGGAAACCGGAGCACCAGGAGGAAACCCACACAGACACAGGGAGAACGTGCAGATTCCACACAGTGACCCAAGTCAGGAATTGAACTTGGGACCCTAGCACTGTGAAGCAACTGTGCTACAGTGCTCGCACTGAGAAGAGGCTCCTGAGGTATGGGAAATTACCAACATTGTCCTGGGGCTCACCGTAGATCTTGACCCAAGTTAACCTATGCCAGTCATGCGAAAATTCAATTCCAACTGCATTGTTCAAAGAGTCGTCCCACAAGATTCTTTCCTCAATTGATACTGCAAAAAACAGTCCGTCATTCACATAATTCTAGCTCCAGGATTGTGCTGATCTCAAAATGTCTGCATGACATTGCACTTGAAGTTTCAATATATCAGTGGCTGTTTTTCTAATATTGTTCACTTCCTCCCAATATATTCAAGCATTGCACCGACAGCTGCTAACCTGCTGCTTGTGTTAAACTCAGTCTTGTTCTCCATTATAACTTTTGTTCTGCTCTTTCATACCAACATTGTGATGTTTGCTGTGTTGTTAAAGGAACTCATTTCATAAAAGCAGTTGGCACCATGTTTGGATGGCAGTCTAAAAAGGTTTAATCATTAACCCCAATAATGAGTCAACTGGGATCCAGTCAATCCTTTCACTGGGTAATTAGAAAATTTCACAGCAGTTCAACATCACTTAGAGACAATCTGTTAGGAAAGGCAACAGAGGTGCAGTTGTGTTTAAATCAATGACACTGTCTACAAGACGTCTGCATGCTAAAATCAACAGACTTGCAGACATTTAAAAACTACATTCAGAATCTGTAATAACTATGTCTTCATCCACACATAAAATTATAGTACCAGTAAAATTGAAGTGCATTTTTGAAAGAAAAATACGATCCTGTACCAGACCCCAACAGTGGCTAGGATATTGGACTGAAACCCCAATATTTGAGTTTAATTTTAGACTATGCGAAAGAATGATTCGCTTCAGGACTGATTGCATGGAAAAAAAATAGGGCTTGGGTAGCTGGGGTATTTTTGTTGGGGTGTTGTTTATATAAGCCAAGTTGACTGGTTTTGGGGCGTCTGATTGTTCATTAAAGAACAAAGGAAAGTACAGCACAGGAACAGGCCCTTCGGCCCTGCAAGCCTGCGCCGACCACCTGTACCGGTGTCCATATCCCTCTATTCCCATCCTATTCATATATTTGTCAAGATACCCCTTAAACGTCACTATCGTCCCTACTTCCACCACCTCCTCCGGCAGCGAGTTCCAGGCACCCACTACCCTCTGTGTAAAAAAACTTACCTCGTACATCTCCTCTAAACCTTGTCCCTCGCACCTTAAACCTATGCCCTCTAGTAATTGACCCCTCTGCCCTGGGAAAAAGTCTCTGACTATCCACTCTGTCTATGCCCCCCATAATTTTGTAGTCCTCTATCAGGTCGCCCCTCATCCTCCTTCGTTCCAGTGAGAATAAACCAAATTTATTCAACCTCTCCTCATAGCTAATGCCCTCCATACCAGGCAACATCCTGGTAAATCTCATCTACACCCTCTCTAAAGCTTCCACATCCTTCTGGTAGTGTGGCAACCAGAATTGAACACTATACTCCCATGTGTGGCCGAACTAAAGTTCTATACAGCTGCAACATGACTTGCCAATTTTTATACTCAATGCCCCGGATGAAGGCAAGCATGCCGTATGCCTTCTTGACTACCTTCTCCACCTGTGTGGCCCCTTTGAATAGCCTGTGGACCTGTACACCAAGATCTCTCTGACTGTCAATACTCGAGGGTTCTACCATTCACTGTATATTCCCTACCTGTATTAGACCTTCCAAAATGCATTACCTCACATTTGTCCAGATCAAAATCCATCTGCCATCCCGCCGCCCAAGTCTCCTAACGATCTAAATCCTGCTGTATCCTCTGAGTCCTCATCGCTATCCGCAATTCCACCAACATTTGTGTCGTCTGCAAACTTACTATTCAGACCAGTTACATTTTCCTCCAAATCATTTATACAAATTTAGTACGAACAGCAAAGGTCCCAGCACTGATCCCTGCAGAACACCACTATAGTCACAGCCCTCCAATCAGAAAAGCACCCTTCCATTGCTACTCTCTGCCTTCTATGGCCTAGCCAGTTCTGTATCCATCTTGCCAGCTCACCTCTGATCCCGTGTGACTTCACCTTTTGTACCAGTCTGCTATGAGGGACCTTGTCAAAGGCCTTACTGAAGTCCATATAGACAACATCCACTGCCCGACATGCAATCATCTTTGTGACTTCCTCGAAAAACTCTATCAAGTTAGTGAGACACGACCTCCCCTTCACAAAACCGTGCTGCCTCTCGCTAATACGATTAGATCCTGTCTCGAAGAATTCTCTCCAGTAATTTCCCTACCACTGCCTAAGGGTCACCGGCCTGTAGTTCCCTGGATTATCCTCGCTACCCTTCTTAAACAAAGGAACAATGGCTATTCTCCAGTCCTCTGGGACATCACCTGAAGACAGTGAGGATCCAAAGATTTCTGTCAAGGCCTCAGCAATTTCCTCTCTAGCCTCCTTCAGTATTCTGGGGTAGATCCCATCAGGCCCTGGGGATTTATCCACCTTAATATTTTTCAAGACGCCCATAACCTCGTCTTTTTGGATCTCAATGTGGCCCAGGCTATCTACACACCTTTCTCCAGACTCAACATCCACCAATTCCTTCTCTTTAGTGAATACTGCTGCAAAGTATTCATTTAGTACCTCGCCCATTTCCTCTGGCTCCACACATATATTCCCTCCCCTGTCCTTCAGTGGGCCAACCCTTTCCCTGGCTACCCTCTTGCTTTTTATGTACATGTAAAAAGCCTTGGGATTTTCCTTAACCCTATTTGCCAATGACTTTTCGTGACCCCTTTTAGCCCTCCTGACTCCTTGCTTAAGTTCCTTCCTACTTTCCTTATATTCCACACAGGCTTCGTCTGTTCCCAGCCTTCGAGCCCTGACAAATGCCTCCTTTTTCTTTTTGACAAGGCCTACAATATCTCTCGTTATCTAAGGTTTCTGAAATTTGCCATATTTATCCTTCTTCCACACAGGAACTGACATTTGAAAGTCTCCCACATGTCAGATGTTGATTTACCTTCAAACATCCACCCCCAATCTAGGTTCTTCAGTTCCAGCCTAATATTGTTATAATTAGCCTTCCCCCAATTTAGCACATTCACCCTCATCCTTGTCCACCAGCACTTTAAAACTTACTGAATTGTGGTCATTGTTTCCAAAATGTTCCCCTACTGAAACTTCTACCACCTAGCTGGGCTCATTCTCCAATACCCGGTCCAGTACAGCCCCTTCTCTAGTTGGACTATCTACATATTGTTTTAAGCAGCCCTCCTGGATGCTTCTTACAAACTCTGCCCCGTCCAAGCCCCTAGCACTAAGTGAGACCCAGTCAATGTTGGGGAAGTTAAAGTCTCCCATCACAACAACCCTGTTGCTTTTACTCCTTTCCAAAATCTGGCTACCTTTCTGCTCCTCTATCTCCCGCTGGCTATTAGATGGCCTGTAGTAAACCCCCAACATTGTGACCACCCTTCTTATTCTTGATCTCGACCCATATAGCCTCGCTGCCCTCTGAGGTGTCCTCCCGCAGTACAGCTGTGACCAATCGCCCTAACCAGTAGCGCAATTCCTCCACCCCTTTTACATCCCCCTCTATCCCGCCTGAAACATCTAAATCCTGGAATGTTTAGCTGCCAATCCTGTCCTTCCCTCAACCAGGTCTCTGTAAGGGCAACAACATCATAGATCCAAGTGCTAATCCACGCTCTAGGTTCATATGCCTTACTTGTTATACATCTTGCATTAAAACATATGCACTTCAGGCCACCAGTCCCGCTGTTTTCAGCAACATCTCCCTGTCTGCTCTTCCTCAGAGCCATAGTGGCCCTATTTCCTAGTTCTCCCTCAATTTTTTCACCTTCTGACCTATTGCTCCGGTACCTACTCCCCTGCCATACTAGTTTAAGCCCTCCCGTGTGACACTAGCAAACCTCGTGGCCAGGATATTTATGCCTCTCCAGTTTAGATGTAACCTGTCCTTCATATACAGGTCACACTTGCCCCGGAAGAGCTCCCAGTGGTCCAAATAACTGAAACCCTCCCTCCTACACCAGCTGTTTAGCCACGTGTTAAGCTGCTCTATCTTCCTAGTTCTAGTCTCACTGGCACGTGGCACAGGGAGTAATCCAGAGATTACAACCCTTGAGGTCCTGTCTTTTAACTTTCTGCCGAGCTCCCTGAACTAGTGCTGCAGTACGTCATCCCCCTTCCTGCCTATGTCATTAGTACCAATATGTACCACGTCCTCTGCCTGTTTGCCCTCCCCCTTCAGGATGCCCGCTACCCATTCTGAGACATTCTGGACCCTGGCACCAGGGAGGCAACATACCATCCTGGAGTCTCTTTCACATCCACAGAAGCTCCTATCTGTGCCCCTGACTATAGAGTCCCCTATGACTATTGCTCTTCTGCGCTTTGACCGTTCCTGCTAAACATCAGAGCCAGCCGAGGTGCCACTGCAGTGGCTGCTGCTGTTTTTCCCTGATAGACTATTCCCCCCCGACAGTATCCAAAGGGGTATACCTGTTCGGGCCAACCACAGAGGATTCCTGCACTGACTGCCTGCCCTTTCTGGTGGTCACCCATCTCTCTGCCTGCACCTTGGGTGTGACCACATTTATATAACTGCTATCTATGACGTTTTCCGCCACCTGCATGCTCCTAAGTGCATCCAACTGCTGCTCCAACTGAACTATGCAGTCTGTGAGGAGCCCCAGTTGGGCGCACTTTCTGCAGATGAAGCCATCCGGGACGCTGGAAACCTCCCGGATCTGCCACATCTCACAGTCAGAGCACTGCACCCCTCTAATTGACATTGCATTAACTAATTAGTAAATTAAATTGAAAAATACATTTAAAAAAAAAGTTACTGTTAATTATATATTTCCCAGCATTAGATTTCTACTATAAATAAATGCTAAATACAGTAGTCTCCGGTCTCTGGCTTAGATACCCCTCTAAGTTATGATTAAGTAATTAATTACGTTTAATTAGTTTAACAATGTTTAATTTTTAAAATTAAGGGCAGCACGGTGGCGCAGTGGGTTAGCACTAATGCCTCACGACGCCGAGGTCCCAGGTTCAATCCAGGCTGTGGGTCACTGTCCATGTGGAGTTTGCACATTCTCCCTGTGTTTGCGTGGGTTTCGCCCTGACAACCCAAAGATGCGCACGTTAGGTGGATTGGCCATGCTAAATTACCCCTTAATTGGAAAAAATTAATTGGGTACTCTACATTTATATAAAAAAAATAGAAAACATTTAATTTCACACCTGAAAAGAGTAGTTTACAATTACCCCTGACCACAACTAAACAATTTCCCACATACAGCTCTTAATCCATCTTAAAATTAGCAGGGCACAGAGTCATACTTGCTTTATAAAACAGATGTGGCTCCGAATGGAACCCCTTCAGACTTCAACTGCTTCAATAGGTGCTTCAACTAGCTTGTTTTAGCACAGTGTTTTTCAGACTCTGGCTGAATATTTTCAAATAGCTGCTTCAACTAGGTGTTTTAGCGCAGTGTTTCTTTCAGGCTCTGGTTGAATATCTTCAAATAGCTGCTTCAACTAGGTTGTTTTAGTGCAGTGCTTTTTAAACATTTTTGCCCAGGACCCATTTTTGCCAATCGCCAATCCTTCAGGACCCACACTAGCCGACCACACTGGCTGACCTCTGCGACCCATCATTTTTGCTTATCTTTAATGTGACGGGTGAGCCTGCTTGGTCCTCATGATCTCACTTGCTTTGTTATTTAACATTTTTGATGATGACTTCAGCTGATGATTAAAGATCTCATTGCATCTGTTGAAAAAAGTCAAGAGATTTATCCTTGATCCTGGCATGTTTAGTCTTCAAATGTCTTTGAATCGGGCCCGGTAATCCTGGATCACCAGTCCGGGGAAGACTCCGACTTCCTGTCACAGTTGTCTTTAACACCCTCCACCATCGCCGAGGCACTCACCTGGGTTGGGCACTTCAGTGACGAGGCTCCTGGGATGTTATCTGGTGTGCACCACACACGTACAGCAATACAACAGGTGGAGGTAGAAACCCCTGAGGGGCGGATGGCCCGAGGGCGGCCTGACCCCAGGGACTAGCTGCCGTCCAGGCGGGTCGCGGGCTTCTGGAAACAGCTGTCCCACTGGTGTTGGAGATGCAGACACAGAGCCGGGGACTACACGAGAGGCTGTCAGCAATCATCCAGCGCCTGCAGGTGCAGCTAGAATGCAACAGCCTGCAGGGGCAGGAGGCAGTACCGACAATGCGTGCTACCTAAGCCAACATTGCACAGATGGCGTCCGCGGTGGAGGCCTTGGGGGCGAAGGTATCGGCCATGGGTCAGGATGTCCAAGGCCTGGAACGCTCTGTGCGGGGGTGGCTGAGGAACAGGAGAGGGCTGGTTGACACAGGCAGCTATATATCAGGGGCACCTGGTAAGGATTGTGGACATGAGAGGGGGTGGTTGGCTGGGGCAGGGGGGTTTTGGGGGAGGGACGGGATGTTCTCCTGCCGCTAGCCAGACCCCTTAGTTGGCGAACCTGGAGACGATCAGAGCATCCCATGTACACCAGCCCTGGCACACACATTGTACGGCCTCCTGTGCATGCCTGGGCCCCATGCCCTGCCCATCCCAGCTCTCCCCTGCATCCTCCTCCTCCGGCACGTCGCCCCTGTGCTGTGTGATGTTGTGGAGGACGTAAGCCACCACGATGCAGGAGGCTCTCTTAGCACTATACTGGAAGGAGGCCCCAGAGCAGTCCAAGCATCTTCAGGACCCCAGTGCACCGCTCAACCATGGCCCCAGTCGCAGCTTGGGCATTGTTGCAGCCGGTCTTCACTTTGGTCTGAAGTCTCCGGATTGGCGCCATCAGCCATGACCACAGCGTATAACCCGTCGCCCAGGACCCAACCCCTCACCCGGGGGTGCACCTCGAAGATGTCGGGAACCGTTGAGTGTGTCAGGATGAAGACATCGCGCACGCTGCCTGAGTATCGGACACAGACATGAATTATGTGCACCTCATGGCCACACACCAACTGCAAGTTCATCGAGTGGAACCCCTTTCAGTTTGTGAAGACCATATGTCTCCCTGCTCAGCCGGAGTCTTCGATGACACGCCCGGTCCGCAGGTCCTTGAATGACAGGTGCTGCCGGTACACACGAGGCCTGATGCGGTGCCTCCTTCCCACCTCCTCCTCTGTGGACCCCGTCTGGTTCCCTTCTGTAGGGGATACCATGGGCTTTCCCGTTGGGTATGCCGCGTGATGTCCCGCTGGCGGTTGTGGACGGGGTGGAGGGAGGGCTTGGGAGTGGGGCGGATGCATCCATACAGCCGGTGTCACTCTATGCAACCACGGGCCACGGTGAGCGGTCAGTGGGGTGGGCAGCAAGGTAGCTGTGTTGCAGGCTGTGGCAATGGTGGCCCATGTCTGGACACCACCCTGGTCCTGGGGGTCACCCCAACACCACAGCCAAACCCCCGGCCCTGGCAAAGCTCCCAGAAACCAGCAACCCATGGTCGCGTCTCTGGGAACATCTCCTATCACCTCTCTCCCTCACCAGCCTGGTACTTGATTTTTATAAGCCACAAATGAATCTCACCATCAGTAATTCTTCGTGGTGGAGGCGGAGCATGGCAGAAGCCCCAGAGAATACCGCGTCGGGCCAGTTCATGATATGCCAATGGCATTTATTATACATGCAGGGGAGAATGCATTGACGCTGCTGTTGAGGCACCAGATCATGGCGTTCCGTCAGGCACCCAGCACCAGCCACGATTTTCGGCTCACATGCAATTCTCCGTCCAATCACGTTTTGCAATTCCAGCGTTGCTGGATGGAGAATCCCACCCATTATCTCTACAGGCTGCAATAGAACATCAACTCCCCAGGCACCTTTCCAGTCAAACCACAGTCCAGTAGTCCAGACTGAAAAACACATTCCTTGTCAATTTCACCTTCCGTTTACTCGGAGCAAAACAACATATTTTTTAAAACCCTGACCATTGCAACCAAACACACTATACCACCAGGCTTTTAACTCTTAACTTGTGCGAATATTTAAAGGCCAATTTTTCTAAAACCTTCCTATCGTCAATACTCAAGTCACAATTTTTCTTTATCAAAATCAGGTTTTAATTGCTTGCTGATACATGTCTGGGGCTGGTTTAGCACAGTGGGCTAAACAGCTGGCTTGTAATGCAGAACAAGGCCAGCAGCGCAGGTTCAATTCCCGTACCAACCTCCCCGAACAGGTCCGGAATGTGGTGAATAGGGGCTTTTCACACTAACTTCATTGAAGCCTACTTGTGACAATAAGTTATTATTATGATGATCATTCTTTTGGATCTCACTGAATGGAATAAAACTGCTATTAAAAATTTTCAGCAAATGCTGATCAAATTCGTACAGACCTAACTGAATGACCCACAGAAGAACAGCAGTATGGGACATGAATTAACCTGCAGCGCTATTAAATAGGAGGGAAATGACAACAAGTGTGAGCAGGAATGAGCGTATTTGGGAAAGCCCAATAGAGACGACCAATTGTCTGCTGACACGCACCGTTTGGTTCCAACAGATCCAGATAAGCAAACCACTCATGATCTCTTCAATTCTACATAAGAAACTCGGTCTTGCTTTGTAATGTTGCAAATACAAGATCATAAAATATAGGAGCAGAATTAGGCCACTCGGCCCATCGAGTCTGCTCCGCCATTCAATCATGGCTGACTTTTTTCTCATCCCCAATCTCCTGATCTCCTTATTAATCAAGAACCTATTTATCTCTGTCTTAAAGACACTTAGTGATATGGCCTCCACAGCCTTCTGCGGCAAAAAAGTTCCATAGATCCACCGCCCTCTGGCTGAAGAAATTGCTGCTCAACTCTGTTTTAAAGGATTGTCTCTTTGGTCTGAAATTATGTCCTCTGGTTCTAGTTTTTCCTACAAGTGAAAACATCCTCTCAATGTCCACTCTATCCAGGCCTCACTGTATCCTGTAAGTTTCAATAAGATCCCCCCTCATCCTTCTGAACTCCAACGAGTACAGGCCCAGTCTCCTAACCATTCTTCATACGACAAGCTCTTCATTCCAGGAATATTCTTGTGAACCTCCTCTGGACCCTTTCCAAAGTAAGAAATGGCAGACGAACTGAATAGTTACTTTGCAACTATTCTATGAAACACAACAGGATATAGATAGGCTGCAAAATTGGGTAGAGAAATAAGGGGCAGCACGGTAGCATAGTGGTTAGCACAATTGCTTCACAGCTCCAGGGTCCCAGGTTCGATTCCCGGCTTGGGTCACTGTCTGTGTGGAGTCTGCACGGTCTCCCCGTGTCTGCGTGGGTTTCCTCCGGGTGCTCCGATTTCCTCCCACAGTCCAAAGATGTGCAGGTTAGGTGGATTGGCCATGCTAAATTGCCCTTAGTGTCCAAAATTGCACTTAGTGTTGGGTGGGGTTACTGAGTTGTGGGGATAGGGTGGTGGTGTGCGGTTGGGTAGGGTGCTCTTTCCAAGAGCTGGTGCAGACTCGATGGGCTGAATGGCCTCCTTCGGCACTGTAAATTCTATGAATCTATGAGACTTCACGCTGGTAGACAGTGGGATGCTAGAACTCCAGGAGGATCAGGGGGCAGAGGTGAGTGCAGTGACCATCACTAAGGAGAAGGTTCTGAGGAAACTGAAAGGTCTGAAGGTGGATAAATCACCTGGACCGGATGGACTACACCCACGGTTCCAAAAGAGATAGCTGAGGAGATTGTGGAGGCATTGGTTGCGACCTTTCGGGAATCACTGGTGGCAGGAAGAGTCTCAGAGGACTGGAAAGTGACTAATGTAAAACCGCTGTTTAAGAAGGGAGGGAGGCAGAAGACGGGAAATTATAGGCTGGTTAGTCTGACTTTGGTCATTGGTAAGATTTTAGAGCCTATTATTAAAGATGAGATTGCGGAGTATTTGGAAGTGCATGGTAAAATAGGACCGAGCCAGTTGACTTTGTCAAAGGGTGGTCATGTCTGTTGAGCTATTTGAGGTCGTAACAAGGAAGTTAGACAAAGGAGAACCAGTGGACGTGGTTTATTTTGATTTCCAGAAGACCTCTGACAAGGTGCCGCATAGGAGACTGTTAAATAAATTAAGAACCCATGGTGTTAAGGGTAAGATCCTGGCATGGATAGAGGATTGGCTGACTGGTAGATGGCAGACATTGGGATTAAGGGATCTTTTTCAGGATGGCAGCCGGTGACTAGTGGTGTGCCTCAGGGGTCTGTGCTGGGACTACAACCTTTTGCAATATACATTAATGATCTGGAAGAAGGAACTGAAGGCACTGTTGCAAAGTTTGCAGATGATACAAAGATCTGATATGGGAGTAGTATTGAGGAAGCAAGGGGGCTGCAGAAGGATTTGGACAGGCTAGGAGAGTGGACATGAAGTGACAGATGAAATACAATGTGGAAAAATGTGAGGTTGTGCACTTTGGAAGGAGGAATCTAGGCATAGACTATTTTCTAAATGGGGAAATGCTTCGGAAATCAGAAGCACAAAGTGACTTGGGAGTCTTCGTTCAAGATTCTCTTAAGGTTAATGTGCAGGTTCAGTCAGCAGTTAGGAAGGCAAATGCAATGTTAGCATTCATGTCAAGAGGCTAGAATACAAGATCAGGGATGTACGTCTGAGGCCGTAGAAGGCTCTGGTCAGACCCCATTTGGTGCATTGTGAGCAGATTTGGGCCCTGTATCTAAGGAAGGATGTGCTGGCCTTGGAAAGGGCCCAGAGGAGGTTCAAAATTCATGTATCGCCACACCTGGTCAGCCAAATAGCCTATCTCCCATATATGTTGACAAGACGACTTTGGAATATGTTGAGTACTGCTCACAATTCGGCAGCAAACTCTCTCAAAAGGCCACCTTCGACAAGGAGATCCAACACTGGATTAGCTGCACCAGCTTAGCCCTCTACAAAGTACAACAAAGAGCTCCGCAAGTCAATAAAAGTCCCAGTGTACAGAGCAATTGCTATCTTTATGCTCCTGTTTTGTAGAGAACCATAGACAGTGCATCAGCGATATATAAGAGCACTGGAGAAGTTCAATCAGCGATGTCTCTGCCGCATGTTCCAGATTCAATGTGGGGACCATCGAACAAATTCCTTCTTGAAGACAGCTTCATGAACATTCAGGCAAAACTCCGAAAAAATCAACTTCGATAAACTGGACAGTCTCCGAATGGCTAAAATCCAGCTTGCCCATTAGGTCCTGTTCTCATAGAATTTACAATGCAGAAGGAGGCCATTCGGCCCATCGAGTCTGCACCGGCCCTTGGAAAGAGCACCCTACCTCAGCCCACACCTCTACCCTATCCCCGTAACCCAGTAACCCCACCTAATATTTTTGGAAGCTAAGGCCAATCCACCTAAGCTGCACATCTTTGGACTGTGGGAGAAAACCGGAGCACCCGGAAGAAACCCACGCAGGCATGGAGAGAACGTGCACACTCCGCCCAGATAGTGATCCAAGTCGGGACTCAAAGCTCGGACCCTGGAGCTGTGAAGCAATGTGCAAACCACTGTGCTACCGTGCTCAACTTTCCAAATGGTCAACTTCCAGAAGATGAAGAATACCATGATCATAGGTCATAGAATGTACAGTTCAAATGGAGGCCATTCAGCCCATTGAGTCTGCACCGGCCCTTGGAAAGAGCACCCTCCCGAAGCCCATGCCTCCATCCTATCCCGGTAACCCAGTAACACCACCTAACCTTTCGGACACTAAGGGGTAATTTAGCATGGCCAATCCACTTAACCTGCACATCTGAAGCTCTCCTTAAAGTACGACAGCATTGACATCAACGACTGGGAGAATTTTACTACAAATTATTCGAAGATTTGTCCATCAAGCTGCATTGAGTAACTTTGAGTCCCTACATCTTAAAGATAACATTGAACATAAGACCGAGGAGTAGGCAATTCAGCCCCTCCAGCATACTCCGCCATTCAATATGATCATGGCTGATCTCATCTTGGCCTTGCCTCCACTTTCCTGCCCACTCCCTATCACCCTTCATCGCGCACTAATTAAATACCTAGCTAGCCCCTCGAATTTATTTGGCGTTCCAGCGCCTACTCACTCTGGGGTGGAGAATTCCACAGATTAGCGACCCTTTGAGATAATTCTTCCTCATTTTAATTTTAAATCTGCACCCCTCTAACACAAAATGACCTCTCGTTCTCGAATGTCCAACAAGGGGAAACATCCACTCTATATCTACCCTGTCAATCTCCTTTAGCATCTTATATACCTCAATTAGATCTCCTCTCATTCTTCTAACCCCATCGAGTATAGGCCTAAACTGTTCAATCTCCTTCATCCCTGGAATCAATCTAGTGAACATTTTCTGAACTGCCTCTAATGCATTTACATCAGTTGCCATCTCACCAATACAGTTGCAACATCAAATTCCTACTTTAATACTCTATTCCAAGATTCCATTTGCCTTCCTTATTATCCACTGCACCAGCATATTAACTTTCTGCGATTCATGCAGGGAGACATCCAGATCACTCTGCGCTGAAGCATTTTGAACAAAGAAAATTACAGCTCAGCAACGTTCAGATAGTGAATTGCCTTTTTATTCCTCCAACCAAGATGAGGCAGTGACAGCAGAGAAGGAAAGAAACGCAAAGTCTGCACTCTGGATCCACCACCTCGTAGGACATCCTGCTCCATGTGTCCAAGCATGAGGTTGAGAATTGGCCTGTTCAGTCACATGAAGACCCATGACAGAAATTCATGACTCTCCGTAGACGTCATTATCGAAAAAGGACAATGTCTCCTCTGGACCTGCAGCTCAGAAGTCTGCATTTTCAGTAGATGAGGGTTTTTCCCTCATTGTTTCACGCCAAGTGAAACAATTAGTCAGAATTTCCTGAAGAGTACCTAACCGTATCTGCTCCTAATTAGACTGGCACTCGTTTTACTTCTGTTAGAGCAGGCATTTTCAAAGTCGGGGTCGCGGCCCACGGATGTCGGGATGGCTCCTGATTGTGCAAATTTGCGAGCAACAGCCACAGCAGCCAGCTTTTAACAATGCCGGCTATAGGCAGCACGGTAGCGCAGTGGGTTAAGCCCTGCTGCCTCACGGCGCCGAGATCCCAGGTTCAATCCCGGCTCTGGGTCACTGTCCGTGTGGAGTTTGCACATTCTCCCCAAGTTTGCATGGGTTTCCCCCCCCCCCCCCCCCAACAACCCAAAGATGTGCAGGCTAGGCAGATTGGCTGCGCTAAATTGCTCCTTAATTGCAAAAAATTAATTGGGCACTCTAAATTTATAGAAAAAAAACAATGCCGGCTGTGAGTTGCCTTCAAAATAACGGCCGCGACCATATAAAAAGATACGGCCGAATTTGTGATCTTGCTGAGAATTTAAAAGTCCAGATTATTTCTCGTTTAAAATCAGTTTAATCGTTTAAATTAAAATCTCAATACAACTGGATGAAAGTACAGACATTTCAGATTGTGAAACTTTGCTACCTTACGTTAGGTATGTTTGGCACAATGAATTTGTTGAAGATTTGCTGTGCTACCTGACTTTACCAACCCACAAGACTGGCACAGAAATTTTTGAACCTTTGAATAGTTTTGTGGTTGGAAAGTGCGTGCTCGACTGGGTTCTTTGCAGGGGAATCACAAGTGATGGAGCAGTCAACATGACTGGGAAAAACAACAGAGTTATAGAAAGGATTAAGGAGGCATCTGGTCAGGACATTGTTTGGAATCATTGTTTTATTCACCGTGAGGCATCGAAAGGAATTCCATCCGATCTTGAAGTGGTGATGAAAGGAATTGTGAAAGTTGTGAATTTCATTAAACGCAGCTCACTCAATACCAGACTTTTTGACACTCTGATCCGATATGGGGGCTGAGCACACACATTCAATGTTCCAAATGGAAGTATGTGGGCTTTCAACGGCTCAGGTGTTACTCGGAGTTTACGAACTGAGGTACGAATTCCACCTCTTTCCTCCTCAAGAAATTGTCCTCTCTGGCTGATTCGTTTACTGATGAAACTTGGATGCTAACAATGTCTTACCTTGCAGTAATCTTTTCAATTCTAAATGACTGAACCTCAAATTGCAAGGAAAGGATGATGATTGCTTTTGGCATTGTGAAGAAATTGAAGCTTTCCATAAGACATTGAAAGTTTGGTAATTGCGAGGGCAAAGCCAAAACTACGACAAAACTTTGACACGTCGAAGAAAACAGCATTAGTAAGGAAACTGTAAATGGACTGGCAAGCCTTATTCAGTCGCATCTGGCTGCGCTGATCAACAATTTTGGTCGCTACTTTCCAGAGGAGAAGTTTAAGATTTTGACAGAGAAGAGGTGGGTGAAAAATCCCTTTGAATTTGAGACCCCGGAATCAGTTCTTAACTTGCATCGGACTCCTAATTAAGAAACTGAGCTTCTGCGCCTCAACTGTGACAGCATATTAAAAACACGGCGCAAGTCAATGAAACTGTCAGCATTCTGGAGTAGTGTCTCTGAGGAGTAAAACAAACATTTTCTTGCTTTTGCCCTTCACAACGATCGACACGTGCAAGGTTGGATTTTCCGTCCTCACAAAGATGAAGACGTCACAAAGGTGATGTGTTATCTGTGTTGGTCTAACATCGACTGCAACTGGATGCAGTAAAATGAGAAACAGGCTTCCGACACAGGAGATGGTCCAACACTGTTTTATTGAACCTGTTGATTGCTGTACATAATCTGCTGTGGGTTGACACTCTATTAACCTAACTGATAACCTTCTACTGGCTTGACCAGACTAGCTCTCCATCACATGGTGATGATGTTCATTGGCCTCTGCACTGCGACTATCTCCATGGCAGTGTCCTGTGAGAGAGGGAAAGCCTTAATGCCCTGTGGGCTTTATAGTGGTGGTGTCCTGTCTGGTGATTGGTTGTTCTGTGTCGTGTGTGTTCATTGGTTATCCTGTGTGTCAATCACTGCCTGTCTGCATCTCATGATATACATGAGTGGATATTATGAAAAAAGGAACAGGCCGAATCCTGCCCCCGCTATGTGCATAGCCCTCTCCTCCTGCAAACCTGATTGGAGGAAGATCGTAAGGACCAGGGAGGCTCACCTCTCACACTAAAGGTAAGAGAAAATGGTGGGTTGCAAAGGCCGGCCGGCGTGGGTCTCAAAGGTTGGCCGGTTGGTAAAAATGGGTCCCCAGAAAAAAAGTTTGAAAAACACTGTGTTAGATTACAGTTCCATAGGGGCCAACACAGTCTGATGTTATATCTAGGCAATTATTCTTTATATCTGTGACTCGGCTATTTGACCAGTAGGATTTTCTCCTCCACTGAACACAGCTCAATTATAATCGAATTCAACATCCATATACATGCACTCTGTGCAGCTCAGAAGCAAAAACTGTTAGTGACATGGAGGCTGATAATAACACTGACAAAGAGTCATCGGATTCAAAACATTAGCTCTTTTCTCTCCCTACAGATGCTGCCAGACTTGCTGAGATTTTCCAGCATTTTCCCTTTCATTGATAATAACACTCCCTCTGCTCGCTCAGCTGAGGTCAGGGACTCAAATAAGGTCAGGTTTCGAACTCGTGAAAAGCAAGAGAGCAACCAAAAAGTTTTAGCTGAACTGCAGTAAATTAATCAAACTCAAGATGTCAGTATTGCACAGGGCTGTCACCCGGACCTGACCCATTTCACAGTCGGTGCTCATCACTCAGTTCGCCCAACATTCTGCACCGTGTGTCAGAATGGAGACTACTCAAATGTTTCAATTTATTCTTGCACTGGTCAAATGAGGAATTTTGGTTCAGGGAAATGCAACTTTTAAAAAATAATTTTGGGTCGCACAATGTTGCCATCATGTATTTGCAGGTCAGGTGTATAGCAGGAACAAAATGCTAGCAAGCTAGTGGTGTCCTCACACATCCATATTCATTTTTTCCAATTAAGGGCAATTTAGCGTGGCCAATTCGCCTACCCTGCACATCTTTGGATTGTGGGGGCAAAACCCATGCAAACACGGGGAGAATGTGCAAACTCCACATGGACAGTGACCCAGGGCCGGGATCAAACCTGGGACCTTGGCGCCGTGAGGTAGCAATGCTAACCACTGTGCCACCCTGCTGCCCCTAAAGGCACAAGCTGCTCAGAGAAGAGAACTTCTTATAGAATGCAATATGAAAACCATCCGGACCGGGGCTTTGCCAGATTGCATCAATCCAAGACATTTTAAAATGTCATCAGGGTGTAATGGGGATTCTAACTCACCGCTTCTCTCCATCTCAACAATTGGGATGGGTAGGCCGTCCTGAAAGTCATACATGACTGATCCAGGCGCAGGAAGCCCCGATTTTTAGAGATCGCGGTAAAAAGATCTAAAAGCCGCATTAACCCGAGATGGGGCAGAAACGAAGTTACTGCTCAAATTCCGTATTTGTGTGAAAATCCTAGGAGGCCGCCTGCCACTTCAGCTGATGAGCTAAAAGATAATGGCTTTCTGCCTGTATTCATAGAACATACCTCTTGACGTTGCAATTGGTTTACCGCCCTGTTAGTCGACAATAGTTCGAACTGTGTTAGCAATTTTTTTCCTACTCGCCAGCAACCCTGGGGGTAGGATCAAGCGAGTACTGGTGGAGCACCTCAAGAATGGAGTCCACCAGCCTCTGCTGCTCCAACCTCGCTTTCCTCACCAAATGCGCTCTGTAGGAGATAATTTCCTCCCTGAGGACCACGTTATGGGCTTCCCACAGCGTGGAAGAGGAGACTGACTCGGTTTTGTTAAATTTTAAAGTCCTCTATGGCAGTGAAGATACACTCATAACATTTTGTATCTGCTAATAGTGTTGCATCTAACCTCCGTGGTGGACGCTGGGTGGGGCCAGACTCTAGTGACAAATCAATGAAGCGCTGGGCATGGTCCAAAATAACAATTGCTGAGTACTGAGCCGCCACCACTGAAAGGAGGAGGCGCCTAACTGGAACAAAAAAAAAATCTGCGTATATGCTTGATGGACATGCAAAATTTAAAAAAAAATCTTTATTGCTTGGGTGCAAGAAGTGCCCCCATCTGCATCATGAACGACGACAAAGCCCGGGACCCTCAATGGTGCAAACGATTTCAGTCTGGAACAATCCAATCTAGGGTCCAAGACACAACTCAGGTCCCCACCGAAAATAAACTGATGCGAGTCTAAATTGGAGAGGGAGACCAACAGTGTATTAATAAAATTTGCATCACCCCAATTGGGCACGTAAATGTTAACCATGATCACCGGGGTGCCCACCAGGAAGCCGGAGACAATAACGTATCCATTGAGATCAGCTATAATCTTAAGAGGCTGAAAGCTGAACCATTTTATTAATTAAAATCACTGCACCCCTGGCCCCACCATCGAAATCCGAATGAAAGAACTGTCCTACCCACCCCTTGACTCGCAAATGGGTCAGAGTTTAAACTCTTAAGGTGAGCAAATGCCCTTGAACTTTTCACTGAGCCATTCAAACCCCTAACGTTCCAGGTGACCAAACAAATTAGAGGTCTCCCACCCCTCCTCAATCTTTGTCAGCCATTTTCACCAAGATGGTGGATGAGGGTTTCCACCCCAGAGATACTTAAAAGGTAAAGCAAAAGGATCCACCCAAGATGGCCATCAAACTAAGTCAAAGGACTGGACAAAGAAAAATCTACAGACACCACCTGCAAACTACTCCCACTCCTCCCCCAATGTCATTGCCCTGAATACAACCACACCCAAATAGAATCAAGGCAAAGAAAAACTACTAAGGCCTACATCAAACAAACCCAAACAGAACAAAAATTCTATGCTCATTATCTAAAAAACTGCTATAATGAGCTGCAGCGAACCCTTCAAATCTGCTCCCGTTAGCTAACTCTTTAGCAGGGAGGCCCCCGATTGGAGGAAAAGAAAAATGGAAATAGAAATAAACAACAAAATACCAAAACCTCATATGCCTTATACACCAACAGGAAACTTTATATCATAATGAACTAAACTTCACATTATGTAAAACCCTAAATTTAAACAAGAACTATAAGAACTCAATCCCAACAAGTAAAAAACAGAACAAACATGAAACCCCAACAATGTAACAATTTAACACGCCCTACGATAGAACCAAAGAACCGAATTGCACCGCACCCAACTGTGTCTTTTAACAAAAGAGTTCCCCCCTCCTGGCACGAAGAAATATTCTTTTACCTCGAGAAGTAACTCTGAGCTGAGCTAGTTATACCACACTAGATCGGACTCCTCTCTTCTACAGGACTCCATTGAACACCTCTTTTTTGCTAGCTCCACACTCGAGTTTTGATAAAAACTAATGGTGGCCTTCCCACTTAAAGTCTGAATGCTCCCTTGCCCATTGCAAAACCTTCTCCTTGAAGCAGTGGAACCTCACTATCACTGCACAGATTGGATCTTCAGGACGAGGCCTCAGCCGAAGTTTACGATGGGCTCGGTCCAATTCAGGAGGGAATGTAAATCCACCCTCACCCACCATCCTGCCAAGCATGCCTGAAAATACTCCGTGGGCATTGGGCCCTCCTTCCCCTCTGACAAACTCCTACAATCTGAATATTTTGCCTCCTGGATCCTTTCCTAGGTTATACAAGATGGCTTTCAACGATCTATGCTTTTCGATCACTGAAGACAATTCCGATTTCAGAATGGGCGTTGGGTGCGCCATCCCCTCTGGCAACCCCGCAACCGGATATTTTGCCTCCTGGACCCATTTCCTGGATCATTCAACTTGACTCTCAACGATCTGTTTGCTTTGATCACCAAGGACAAATCAGATTTCAGCGAGACAATCCGATCGCGATGGCTCGACAAGGCCACCTCCATATCTTTGATCGTGTCATTCTGGGCTTCAACAGTCTGATTCGTTTTCCCCAGAGCCGCTTGAATGGGGCCAGGGCCTCTTCAATTGATTTCTTGAGGTCTTCCAACACAAGTAGTCGATGCTTTTAGAATTCCTTCGCCAAGGTACTAGAAAACACCTCGGCCGTCAGTGGAGTGAAAGAAGCATCAGAAAGTGACTCCGCCATTTTTCTTGCGATGAGCTCTGAAGGGCCTTAGACTCCGTCAATGAGTTTCTGCTCCCAGTCTTTTCCTTGATTTTTTGGGGCATTTCAGTCATACATGACCTTTATTACAATAACTACGTGGGTTTCCGAGAGTAAACACTCTATGGGACTAAGGCTAAAAGTACAGTACTCCAGCGGAACCCACCTCGTGTTCGTCTTCCCCCTTCGTTACGCCACCAGAACTCTGGGGAATTTCAGTTCCGAAGAGAGGCTGGTGAGGCTGTGATTGTTCTCCTTGGTGCAGAGAAGGAGGGGTGGGGGAGGGACTCGATTGAGGCGTACAAAATTCTGAAAGACATGGATAGCAATGAACTTTTCCTTTTAGTTGAAGGGGTCAATAACCAGAGGGCATAGATTTAGGGTAAGGGACAGGAGATTTAAGAAAAAACTTTTTCACCCAGAAAGTGGTGGGAATTTGTAACTCACTGAAAATGAAAATGAAAAATGAAAATTGCTTATTGTCATAAGTCGGCTTCAAATGAAGTTACTGTGAAAAGCCCCGAGTCGCCACATTCCGGCGCATGTTCGGGGAGGCTGGTACGGGAGGCTGGCACTGCCTGAATGAGTGGTAGAAGTGGAACCCTCGCAACATTCAAGAAGCATTTAGAGCAGTGTTTTTCAAACTTTTTTTCCGGGGACCCATTTTTACCAACCAGCCAACGTTCGGGACTCACTCCGGCCAACCTTCGTGACCCACGCCGACCGACCTTCGTGACACACCATTTTCTCTAACCTTTAATGCGAGAGGTGAGCCTGCTTGGTCCTCATGATCTCATCAGGTTCACAGGAGGAGAGCGTGGATTTCGTACTTCAGTTCATAAACTCGGAGTAGCTCCCCTGTTGACTGATCATTACAGTAACGCTTCAAGCGGAGGAAGTCCACCGTCATTGGGATTGACTGGTCACTGTTGCGATTCAATACTTTAATGTAGTCGAAAAGGTCAGCAAAAAACTTATAGCCACCCTTCAGTACACAAAGAGGGTGGCAATGTGATGATTTCCCATGGCTTTCCTTATATCCCTTCTGTCCATGATTGAACCATAAGGAATATATACTCCAGATCATTTGAGTAATGTTTAGGGGTGCAAAACAGATCAAGCTCATGCCTTGTTCATCATCGGTAATCACCACGCAAACAGCTGCCAGCATGCCACGATCGCACTTTGTCCCCGGGTTCAGGTCCCAACACACCCGGCCCACATGCGCACTGATGAGCGGACATGCGTGTGCGGTGCGCCCGCATTTTTTTCGGTGGTTGCGGCCGTCATTTTCAAAGCCATTCGCAGCCGGCATGGTTAAAAGCTGGCTGCTGCGGCTGTTGCGCAGGTAAAGAAAACACATCCTGAGTGAGTGAAGGCATAGCTAGAGTGGGAATTGGAACTTGGTAATTTGGGGCAGTGTGGTAATTCGGCAGGGAGTGGGAAGAGGTGCTGTTTCCCTTTTTGTTCTGTTTCCTTCGTTTGGCTTTGTAACTGGTAATCAGCAGGTAAACAGCAGGGAGAGATCCAGAGTGCATTCCGGGAAGCAGGGAGAAAACCAGGGAGCACCCTGGGAAGGTAGGTGATATAAAATCTTAACCTCAGGTTCCAGCGGCCTTCATTTTCTGGAGCAGGAGACAGAGAGAGAGCCAGGGAGCAGCATGGGAATAGGTAAGTGATAGATATTCTGCTATTTTGAGTGATCTGACTGGATTTAATCATAAATTAGAGGGGTATCTAAGCCAGAGACCGGAGATTACTGTATTTAGCATTTACATTTATTGTAGAAATCTAGTGCTAGGAAACATATAGTTAATAGTAACTTTTTAAAAAATGTATTTTTAAATTTAATTTACTAATTAATAAATGCAAGTCAATTAGAGGGGTGCAGTGCTCTGACTATGAGATGTGGCAGGTCCGGGAAGCTTCCAGCATCCCGGATCGCTTCATCTGCAGAAAGTGCACCCAACTGGAGCTCCTCACAGACCCACCTGAAGGTGGCGGGCCAGGTTCGTCTGAGGAAAGGGTGGGTGGGGCAGGTTTTTCACTCAGGATTGGACGCGAAGAACCGGGGGGTGGTGATTCTGGTGGGGAAAGAGGGTGGCGTTCGAGGCGGCTGAGGTGGTGTCGGACAAGGAGGGCAGATATATTATGGTGAAGGGTAGGCTGCAGGGAGAGAAGGTGGTGCTGGTTAATGTATATGCCCCGAATTGGGATGATGCTGGCTTCATGAGGCGCTTGTTGGGCCGCATTCCGGACCTGGAGGCAGGGGGCCTGATCATGGGGGGAGACTTTAACACAGTGCTAGATCCCCCACTGGACCGGTCCAGTTCAAGGACGGGTAGGGGACCGGCGGCAGCCAAAGTACTGAGGGGATTCATGAACCAGATGGGAGGGGTGGATCCCTGGAGGTTTGGGAGACCGAGAGCACGGGAGTATTCCTTTTTCTCCCATGTCCATAGGGTTTATTCACAAATAGATTTTTTCATCCTGAGCAGGGGATTGATCCCGAGGGTGCAGGATGCCGAGTATTCGGCCATAGCGATTTCTGACCATGCTCCGCACTGGGTTGATCTGGAGATGGGGGAGGCGCGGGACCAGTGCCTGCTCTGGCGCCTGGATGTGGGGATGCTGGCTGATGAGGAGGGTCCGGAGAAGTATTGAGGGGTACCTTGATGCCAATAACACGGGGGAGGTCCGGGTGGGGATGGTCTGGAAGGCTCTGACAGCAGTGATCCAGGGGGAGCTGATCTCCATCCGGGCCCATAGGGAAAGGAGGGAGAGGATGAGAAGGAGAGACTGGTGGGGGAGCTCCTGGATGTGGACAGGAGATACGCGGAGGCACCGGAGGAGGGGTTGCTGGGGGAACGGCGTAGTTTGCAGGCCAAATTTGACTTGTTGACCACCAGAAAGGCGGAGACACAGTGGAGGAGGGCGCAGGGCACGGTATATGAGTATGGGGAGAAGGCGAGCAGGATGTTGGCGCATCAGCTCCATAGGCGAGATGCTGCTAGGGAAATTGGTGGAGTGACGGATGGGGGTGGGAATGTAGTGCAAAAGGGGACAGAAGTAAATGGGGTCTTTAGGGACTTCTACGAGGAACTGTACCGGTCGGAACCTCCGATCGGGAGAGGGGGGGGGGGGGGGATGGAGAGCTTCATGAACAGGCTATGTTTCCCAAGGGTTCAAGAGGAGCTGGTAGAGGGGCTGGGGGCACTGATAGAGTTGGAGGAGCTAGTCAGGGGGATTGGACAAATGCGGTCAGGTAAGGCCCCGGAGCCGGACGGGTTCCCGTGGAATTTTATAAAAAGTATGCGGATCTGGTGGGCCCCCTGTTGGTGCGAGCCTTCAATGAGGCATGGGAGGGGGGGGGGGGCTTTGCCCCCGACGATGTCGCGGGCACTGATCTCTCTGATCCTAAAGCGGGATAAGGACCCCTTGCAGTGTGGATCATACAGGCCTATCTCGCTCCTCAATGTTGACGCCAAGTTGCTGGCGAAGATCCTGGCCACGAGAATAGAGGATTGTGTGCCAGGGGTGATACACGAAGATCAGACATGATTTGTCAAGGGACGGCAGCTCAACACGAATGTGCGGAGACTGCTAAACGTTATCATGATGCCGGCAGTGGAGGGGGAGGCGGAGATAGTGGTGACGCTGGACGCAGAGAAACCGTTTGATAGAGTTGAGTGGGGATACCTGTGGGAGGTGCTGGAGCGGTTTGGATTTGGGGAGGTATTCATCAAATGGGTGAGGCTGCTCTATGCGGCTCCGATGGCGAGTGTAGTTACAAATGGAAGGAGATCGGAGTACTTTAGGCTCTACTGTGGGACCAGGCAGGGGTGCCCCTGTCCCCCTTGCTCTTTGCACTGGCGATTGAACCTCTGGCTATGGCGTTGAGGGAGTCAGGGAGATGGACGGGTCTGGTGCGGGGTGGGGAGGAACATCGGGTATCGCTGTATGAGGACGACCTGCTGTTGTATTTGGCGGACCCAGAAGGGGGAATGCCGGGGGTGATGGAGCTGTTAGCGGAATTTGGGGGCTTCTCGGGCTATAAGTTAAATTTAGGCAAGAGCGAGGTATTTGTAGTACACCCGGGAGATCAGGAGGAGGGAATTGGGAGGCTCCCGTTTAAGTGAAGAGTTTCAGATATCTGGGGGTGCAGGTGGCCAGGAGTTGGGGGACTCTCCATAAGCTTAATTTTACCAGGCTGGTGGAGCAGATGGAGGAGGAATTTAAAAGGTAGGACATGGTGCCGCTATCGCTGGCGGGTAGAGTGCAGTCCGTCAAAATGACGGTTCTCCCGAGGTTCTTGTTCCTCTTCCAGTGTTTGCCCATCTTTATCCCTAGGGCCTTTTTTAGAAGGGTGACTAGCAGCATCATGAGCTTTGTTTGGGCGCATGGGACCCCGAGGGTGAAGAGGGTCTTCTTGGAGCGGGGTAGAGATATGGGGGGGGGGGGGGGGGGCTAGCGTTACCCAATCTCTCGGGGTACTACTGGGCAGCCAATGTGTCGATGGTGCGCAAGTGGGTGATGGAGGGGGAGGGGCAGCATGGAAACGGATGGAGTGGGCGCCCTGTGGAGATACAAGCCTAGGGGCCCTGGTAACGGCGCCGTGGCCGCTCCCTCCTACGAGGTATACCACGAGTCCGGTGGTGGCGGCTACCCTCAAGATTTGGGGGCAGTGGAGGCGACATAGGGGAGAAGTGGGGGGCTCGATGGAGGCTCCGTTAAGGGGGAACCATAGGTTCATCCCGGGGAACATTGATGGGGGATTTCAGGGTTGGCACAGAGCGGGCATCAGACAGCTGAGGGACCTGTTTATTGATGGGAGGTTTGCGAGCCTGGGGGAGTTGGAGGAGAAATTTGGGCTCCCCCCGGGAAACATGTCCAGGTATCTGCAGGTAAAGGCATTTGCTAGTCGGCAGGTGGAGGGATTCCCTTCGCTTCTCGCGAGGGGGGTGAGTGACAGGGTGCTTTCGGGGGTCTTGGGTCGGAGAGGGGAAGATATCTGATATCTACAAGGTTATGCAGGAGGTGGAGGAGGCGTCAGTAGAGGAGCTGAAAATAAGTGGGAGGGAGAACTGGGGGAACACATCGAAGACGGGACATGGGCTGATGCCCTGGAGAGGGTTAATTCTTCCTCCTCGTGCGCGCGGCTTAGCCTCATCCAATTTAAGGTGCTGCACCGGGCCCACATGACTGGGACGAGGATGAGTAGGTTCTTTGGGAGTGAAGACAGGTGTGTCAGGTGCTCCTGGAGTCCAGCGAACCATGCCCATATGTTTTGGGTATGCCCGGCACTGGAGGAGTTCTGGAAGGGGGTGGCGAGGACAGTGTCGAGGGTGGTAGGATCCAGGGTCAAGCCAGGTTGGGGACTCGCGATTTTTGGGGTTGGGGTGGAGCCGGGAGTGCAGGAGGCGAAATAGGCCGGTGTTCTGGCCTTTGCGTCCCTAGTAGCCCGGCGAAGGATTTTGCTACAATGGAAGGATGCGAGGCCCCCAAGCGTGGAGACCTGGATCAATGACATGGCGGGTTTTATTAAGCTAGAGATGGTCAAATTCGCCCTGAGAGGATCGGTACAAGGGTTCTTTAGGCGTTGGCAACCTTTCCTCGACTTTCTGGCTCAACGATAGGGTACTGGGACAGTAGCAGCAGCAACTGGGGAGGGGGGTAAGGGGGAGGGAGAAGGGGGGTGGGGGAGGGGGGGACGACGATGACTATGTTTGGTTATTTAATTTTAATTTATTTTTAATTTCTTTTGTTGGGGTTGGGGGGATATGATACATGCGTTGAGGCGGTCTGGGGGGTTTTACAGTTGTTATGGGTTATTTTGTTGCATTTCATTGTTTGTTGTTATATTTTATATTTTCTGTAAAAAATTCCAATAAAAATTATTATAAAAAAAAGTTTTAATGATGATTACTAGAGGTAATACGGTAAGGCTCCTGTGATACAGGTACGGGGGTAAATCCCTGCCTGCTGGTTCTGCCCAGGAGGCGGAGTATAAATGTGTGTGCACAAATGAGCTGCTTCCATTCTGGTAACAGCTGCAGGAGGCCACACATCTCTGCTTAATAAAGCCTCGATTACTCTCTACTCCCGTCTCGTCGTAATTGATAGTGCATCAATTTATTAAGCAGAGCTACCAACACCAGCCGCAGCTCGCCTCCATCACGCTCGACCAGTCCCGGCCGCACAACCTGGCAACCGCGACGACGACGGTGAAAGTCGATGGGCACAAGACCTCCTGCCTTCTTGACTCCGGGAGCACGGAAAGCTTCATCCACCCCGCTACGGTAAGGCGCTGCTCCCGCGCAGTACACCCCGTCAACCAGAAAATCTCCCTGCCTCCGGATCCCATTCCGTGGAAATCCGGAGCGGCTGCATCACCTCCCTCACCGTCCAGGGCGTAGAGTTCAGCAACTTCCGGCTCTACGTTCTCCCCAACCTCTGCGTTGCCCTGTTACTCGGCCTGGACTTCCAGTGCAACCTCCAAAGCCTAACTCTAAAATTCGGCGGACCCCTACTACCCCTCACCGTTTGCGGCCTCACGACCCTTAAGGTTGACCCACCTTCTCTGTTTGCAAACCTCACCTCGGATTGCAAACCCGTCGCCACCAGGAGCAGACGGTACACTGCCCAGGACAGGACCTTCATCAGCTGCGGGAAGGCATCATTGAGGCCAGCAGCAGCCCCTGGAGAGCCCAAGTGGTAGTAGTAAAGACTGGGGAGAAACACAGGATGGTCATTGACTACAGTGAGACCATCAACCGGTACGTGCAGCTCGACGCGTACCCCTTCCCACGCATATCTGATATAGTTAATCAGATGGCACAGTACCGGGTTTTTTCCACAGTGGACCTGAAATCTGCCACCAGCTCCCCATCCGTAAGGCGGACCGCCAATACACTGCGTTCGAAGCAGACAGCCGCCGTTACCATTTCCTTAGGGTTCCTTTCGGCGTCACTAACGGGGTCTCGGTCTCCCAATGTGAGATGGACCGAATCATTGACCGGTACAGGCTGCAAGCCACCTTCCCGTATCTAGATAACTTCACTATCTGCAGCCACGACCAGCAGGACCACGACGCTAACCTTCTCAAATTTCTCCACACCGCCAAACTCCTTAACCTCACATACAATAAGGAGAAGTGCATGTTCCGCACCAACCGCTTAGCCATCCTTGGCTATGTTGTGGAAAATGGGGTTCTAGGGCCCGACCCCATGCGCCCCCTCATGGAACTCCCACTCCCCCACTGCCCCAAGGCCCTGAAACGATGCCTGGGGTTTTCCTCCTATTATGCCCAGTGGGTCCCTAACTATGCGGACAAGGCCCGCCCACTCATCCAGTCCACAGTTTTTCCCCTGACGGCTGAGGCCCACCAGGCCTTCAACCGCATCAAGGCAGACATTGCCAAGGCGACGATGCACACGGTCGATGAGACCCTCCCCTTTCAGGTCGAGAACGATGCATCAGACGTCGCTCTGGCAGGTGGAGAGGGAAATGAAAATGAAAATCGATTATTGTCACGAGTAGGCTTCAATGAAGTTACTGTGAAAAGCCCCTAGTCGCCACATTCCAGCGCCTGTTCGGAGAGGCTGGTACAGGAATTGAACCACTGCCCCAAGGCCCTGAAACGATGCCTGGGGTTTTCCTCCTATTATGCCCAGTGGGTCCCTAACTATGCGGACAAGGCCCGCCCACTCATCCAGTCCACAGTTTTTCCCCTGACGGCTGAGGCCCACCAGGCCTTCAACCGCATCAAGGCAGACATTGCCAAGGCGACGATGCACACGGTCGATGAGACCCTCCCCTTTCAGGTCGAGAACGATGCATCAGACGTCGCTCTGGCAGGTGGAGAGGGAAATGAAAATGAAAATCGATTATTGTCACGAGTAGGCTTCAATGAAGTTACTGTGAAAAGCCCCTAGTCGCCACATTCCAGCGCCTGTTCGGAGAGGCTGGTACAGGAATTGAACCGTGCTGCTGGCCTGCCTGGGTCTGCTTTAAAAGCCAGCGATTTAGCCCAGTGTGCTAAACCAGTCCCTGTAATGGGGAAGTAATGGGAAAATGGGACGGTCTGGAAGGCCGCCCTGCTGGCCCGGAGGTCTAAAAATCTCCCGGTCTCCCGCTGGCAGGAGGTCCTCCCCGACGCGCTCCACTCCATCCGGTCACTACTTTGCACTGCAACTAACGAAACCCCCACGTACATCTCCTTGCCTTCCCAGAAAGTCGACCTCCGGGGCTTCCCTCCCAACGCGGCTGGCAGCTCCTGGATCCGTCCTCCTCCGCAATCACGTGCGGATCCACAGGGCGGACCCGTTGGTCGAAAGGGTACAGCTACTGCACGCAAACCTGCGGTATGCCTACATGGCCTACCCCGATGGGTGCCAGGACACAGTCTCCCTCCGGGACCAGGCACCAGCTGGATCCCCACCCGACACCCCCCCGTCCGATTGCCCCGACACCACTCACCCTCCCCCCAGCGCACCTCACCTCAGCCCCCGACCCAGGACGATCCGTCCTCCCACTGGTTCCACCCGGGGATGAAGACGAGGACCATACGCTCCCGGAGTCACAGATGACCAAGTCGGCACCTGCATCAGCACCGGGACTGAGGCGCTCACAGCAGAGGATCAAGGCACCCGAATGGCTGAACCTGTAAATTCTTCAACCAAACTGTAAAAATTTTTTTCAAACCAAACTGTAATTTTTCCACCACTCCCACTGGACTCTTTTTTTAACAGGGGGTGAATGTGGTAGTCACCACTGATTGTATAATAAATTGCAATGATGATTACTACAGGTAATACGGTAAGGCTCCTACACTACAGATACGGGGGTAAATCCCTGCCTGCTGGTTCCGCCCAGTAGGCAGAGTATAAATGTGCGTGCACATCCGAACTGCTTCCATTCTGGTAGCAGCTGCAGGAGGCCACACATCTCTGCTTAATAAAGCCACGATTACTCTCTACTCTCGTCTCGTCGTAATTGATAGTGCATCAGGTTGGAGCAGCAGTTAGATGCACTTAGGAGCATGCAGGTGGCAGAAAGCATCATAGATAGCAGTTATATAAATGTGGTCTCACCCAAGGTGCAGGCAGAGAGATGGGTGACCACCAGAAGGGACAGGCAGTCAGTGCAGGAATCCGCTGTGGTTGTCTCCCTCTCGAACAGGTATACCCCTTTGGACACTGTCGGGGGGGAATAGCCTATCAGGCGAAAACAACAGCAGAGCAGTGGCACCACAGCTGGCTCTGATGTTCAGCATGGCCTGATGGGATCTACCCCAGAATACTGAAGGAGGCAAGAGAGGAAATTGCTGAGGCCATGACAGAAATCTTTGGATCCTCACTGTCTGCAGGTGATGGCCCGGAGGACTGGAGAATAGCCAATGGTGTTCTTTTGTTTAAGAAGGGTAGCATGGATAATCCAGGGAACTACAGGCCGGTGAACCTTACGTCAGTGGTAGGGAAATTACTGGAGAGAATTCTTCGAGACAGGATCTACTCCCATTTGGAAGCAAGTGGTCGTATTAGCGAGAGGCAGTATGGTTTTGTGAAGGGGAGGTCGTGTCTCACTAACTTGATAGAGTCTTTACGAGGTCACAAAGATGATTGATGCATGCAGGGCAGCGGATGTTGTCTATATGGACTTCAGTAAGGCCTTTGACAAGGTCCCTCATGGCAGACTGGTACAAAAGGTGAAGTCACATGGGATCAGAGGTTAGTTGGCAAGATGGATACAGAACTGGCGAGATCATAGAAGGCAGAGAGTAGCAATGGAAGGGTGCTTTTCTGATTGGAGGGCTGTGACTAGTGGTGTTCCGCATGGATCAGTTCTGGGACCTTTGCTGTTCGTAGTGTATATAAATGATTTGGAGAAAAATGTAACTGGTCTGATCAGTAAGTTTGCAAATGACACAAATGTTGGCGGAATTGCAGATAGCGATGAGGACTGTCAGAGGCTACAGCAGGATTTAGATTGTTTGGAGACTTTCATGGCGAGATGGCAGATGGAATTTAATCCGGGCAAATGTGAGGTAATGCATTTTGGAAGGTCTAGTACAGGTAGGGAATATACAGTGAATGGTAGAACCCTCAAGAGTATTGACAGTCAGAGATCTTGGTGCACAGGTCCACAGATCACTGAAAGGGGCAACGCAGGTGGAGAAGGTAGTCAAGAAGGAATACGGCACGCTTGCCTTCATTGGCCGGGTCGCCACATTACCAGAAGGATGTGGAGGCTTTAGAGAGGGTGCAGAAGGGATTTACCAGGATTTTTCCTGATATGGAGGGAATTAGGTAGAAGGAGAGGTTGAATAAACTTGGTTTGTTCTCACTGGAACGAAGGAGGTTGTGGGGTGACCTGATAGAGGTCTACAAAATTATGAGGGGCATAGACAGAGTGGATAGTCAGAGACTTTTCCCCCAGGGTAGAGGCGTCAATTACTAGGGGAATAGGTTTAAGGTGCGAGGGGCAAGGTTTAGAGGAGATGTACGAGGTAATTTTTTTTAAAACACAGAGGGTAGTGGGTGCCTGGAACTTGCTGCAGGAGGAGGTGGTGGAAGCAGGGACGATAGGTGATTTAAAAAAATATATATTTTTTTATTCTCCTTTTTCACATTTTCTCACGAATTTACACCCACCAACAACAAACAATAATCAACAACAAATATGTCAAACCCCATAACAATAACAACGATCCCATCCTCCCACCAACCCCCAAACATTAGCCCGCATATTTACATAAACAAATGACAAAAAGGAATCAGGGATTACCCATAGTCATCCTTAACATACACAGCCCCTCACTTTGGGCTTCGGCCTTAATGACTCATGAGCTCGGTCTAGCTCGTACTGGGAGGGGTTCTCACCCTCCCCCATCAGCTCCGCCAACTTCTTAGCCGAGTATTGTGTTGGCCTTGGGCCCTCTGTCCCTTCGGGCAAGCCCACAATTCTCAAATTGTGCCGCCTTAAGCCGTTTTCCAAGTCTTCAAGCTTTGCTCGGAGTCCTCTGTTACCTCCACCACCCTCCGCAGCTCGTCCCCCATCGAGGTGACCTGGTCGCTGTGTCATGACACGGCCTCCTCCACTTCCTTCATCTTCTCGCCCTGCTCTCGCATCTCGGCCGATGCCTTTGCCACCGCCACCCTCATCGGGGCGATTGCCTCCTCCACCAATGACTTTAATGCGACCGCCGTCTCCTTCCTGAAGGCCTCCATGTGCCTCGCAAAGTTTTCCCAGCTCCACCACCATCACCTCAGTCATCTTCTCCATCGTAAGTAGTGCGGCCCCGCCTTGCAGTTCGGCTTCCGCCGTCCTGTCAATACTTTTGCTCGTCTTCTCCTTCAGCGGCGAACCCTTTCCTCCTTTTTTCGACGCTGCTTTTCGCATCCTTTAGCGGCTTATTGTTTTTTAAATTTTCTTTCTTTCCTCCTCTCTCCCCGCCACCCTCCTGTCCTTCATCAATCCGAATTATTCTTTGGGGGTGGGGGAGAGAAAAAAAACTTTCACCAAACTTCCTTAACTCTTCTTTCTTTCTCCGCTGCATTCAGCCAGAGCTCCCCTGGGACTTTCTTCCTCCTAGGTGGGAGCCATCCGATGTGCGACACCCCACCTACATCGTGCCCTGGCCTCGGGTCTGCCACCTCGGCCTCCTCGTAGCTCCGTCCCTGCTGCTCTGACCTCGATGCCGCGCTGGGCCCAGCGCCTCAGCCCCGCCATCCGATACCCGCGCGGGGGTTCTTCGCCGGTTTTTAAACCGGCCCCACTGGCTGCTCGTGAAACCCCCAAAGGCCGACGATATTCGGGGGGTGCGTGAAGACTCGGGGATCTCCCCGAAATCGGCGCGAATCGTGGCCACCGGCGGGAGCTCTTCTCGCTGCGGCCGCCCTGCTCTCCCACGCCACCGGAAGTCGGACGATAGTGATGTTTAAGGGGCATCTTGACGAATACATGAATAGGATGGGAATAGAGGGATACAGACCCAGGAAGTGTAGAAGATTTTAGTTTAGACAGGCAGCATGGTATGCAGAGGCTTGCAGGGCCGAAGGGCCTGTTCCTGTGCTGTACTTTTCTTTGTTCTTTGTTCGAGTTTCCACTGCAATAATGATTGTATAACCGTCATTAGACTTTTAATTCCAGATTTTTAGGGAATTCAAATTTCACCATCTGCCATGGTGGGATTTGAACCCAGGTCCCCAGAGCATGACCGTGGGTCTCTGGATTACAGGTCCAGCGACAATACCACTGCACAAACACCTAGCCATAGCCCTGTAATGTTTTTCCCTTCAATTATTACACTTGTAACATGAATCATTTCACAAATATAGAGGACAAGTAATTCATAACTGATATTAGAAACCTCAATTGAGCGAAATGAACCAAATAATTGCCTGTATGATATTGTATTTGCATTTGCTTTTTCATTGATGCTGCAACTGTAAAGTCAGTATGTTTCCAATACACTTGGTAACAAGGAAAGCTGACAACATATTAATATGTTTACTCCTAGAAAGAGGAGTTCTACTTGTTACAATGGATTTTAACCCACGATGGTTCGTTTTACAGCTTTATTTAAACTGGGCAGGATAACCTGGAAGCTGCTCAAAGTTGAAGAGAGCAATTAATATGAGTGAGCATTAGTCCAAGGTCAGTGGGCGGCACGGTAGCACAGTGGTTAGCACAGTGGCTACACAGCTCCAGGGTCCCAGGTTCGATTCCCGGCTTGGGCACTGTCTGTACGGAGTCTGCACGTCCTCCCAGTGTCTGCATGGGTTTCCTCCGGGTGCTCCAGTTTCCTCCCACAGTCCAAGGATGTGCAGGTTAGGTGGATTCGACATGCTAAATTGCCCTTAGTGTCCAAAAAAAATTAGCTGGGGTTACTGGGATAGGGTGGAGGTGTGGGCTTAAGTAGGGTGCACTTTCCAAGAGCCGGTGCAGATTCGATGGGCCAAACGACCTCCTTCTGCACTGTAAATTCTATGATCAGTAGAGTGCCAAGGGGCTGAACCTTTAGGCAGTGATGGGGTGAGCGGAGAGGGCAGGAAGGCTGTTTATTGGCCCTCCAGCTTGGAGTTCACCCACCCTGCTGGCCATTAACTAGTCAATTTAGGGAAAAGCGTGGGTTCCTGACCCCTATGTGACAGGATGGTGGAGTTTTGAAGTCTGCAAGAAAACTCCTGACAAAGGATCTGGATCAGTGGGGGTCAAGAGGGCAAATGGTTTGTCATATGAAGAAGTGTTTGATGGGGGTAACAAGAGATCAAGGCAATCGATCTGACAGGATTGAGGGGAAGTGATAGAGTGGACAGGATAAAATTGTTTCCCGTTGTGGAGAATTCTAGAACCAGGGGACACAGATTCACGATAAGGAAGGTGTAGAGGAGACATAAGGAAGAACTTTTTTTTTTACGCAGGAGGAGAGTATAAGTGTGGAATTCGCTGCCCGAGTTGGTGGTGGAGGCAGAGACCCTCAACTCTTTTAAAAAGTACCTGGATCTGCACCTTAATTGCTGTAAACTACAGGGCTATGGATCGAGTGCAAGAAGGTGGGATTCGAAAGGACATCTGGGTGTCCTTGGGCTGGCCCAGGCAAGATGGGCCAAATAGCCTCCTTCTGTGCTGGAACTTTTCTATGGTTCTGTTAGGAAACAAAATGAATGCTTTACATTCGGCATCCGAAGCAAAGACAGACTTGGAGCCATGTTCAAATAATCAGCACTTTCTTCTGACGCTGTCTCAACATTAATTAATTTGTGCAGTAGAGGGACAGCACTCTCGAGAAAATCAAATGTGTAACCTATAGAGGTTTTCAAAAGAAACCTTTAACAAAAGAAACCTGTAACATTCAGTTTCAGCATGTTTCATAAAATCTTCCAGATTTCCTATTTTATTGTCTTTTTAAAAGATACTTTATTCCAAACATTAACAAAATAATCCATCGAAGCACAGTGAGCAGTTTGCAGTTTTTCCCCCTTTTAAATCCTCCACCTCCATGATGAACAGCTCCTCAAATAAATGGATGTCCTCCACCGCACCTCAAAACCCTCTAACCCCCTCAACTCGAACTTAGCCTTTTCCAGCTGGAGAAAGCCGTACAAGTCCCCTAGCCTGTCCCCCAGCCTGGGCAGCGTATCCGACCCCCAATTCAACAGGATCCTTCGCGGGGCAATCAGAAAGGCAAAGGCCACTACATCGGCCCCCTTCCTCTCCAACAGCTCCGGCTCCTCCGAAACCCCAAAGATCACGGGCAGCACGGTAGCATTATGGATAGCACAATTGCTTCACAGCTCCAGGGTCCCAGGTTCGATTCCGGCTTGGGTCACTGTCTGTGCGGAGTCTGCACATCCTCCCTGTGTGTGCGTGGGTTTCCTCCGGGTGCTCCGGTTTCCTCCCACAGTCCAAAGATGTGCAGGTTAGGTGGATTGGCCATGATAAATTGCCCTTAGTGTCCAAAATTGCACTTAGTGTTGGGTTGGGTTATGGGGATAGGGTGGAGGTGTTGACCTTGGGTAGGGTGCTCTTTCCAAGAGCCGGTGCAGACTCGATGGGCCGAATGGCCTCCTTCTGCACTGTAAATTGTGTGTGTGATCACCACCATAGGGTCGAACCTGACCTCAGCCCCCACTATCCTGGGTAACATCCCAAACACTGTCTCCCAAAAGATCTCCAGCTTCTCACAACCCCAGAACATTTAAGTGTGATTCACCAGCTCCAGCCCACTCACCGGTCACCCCCTGGAAGAACCCACACATCCTGGCCTGGGTCATGTGCACCACCTTGAATTTAATCAAGTTCATCCTCGCGCAGGAGGGAGTTCACCCACCACATGAATTCACACCAGAGTCCCCAACTCCTCCTCCCACTGATGCCTTATCCTCACCCCGTGCCTTGCCCGCTCCCCCAACCATCCGGAGATGTCCCCAATCCTATCCTCCTCCAAATCATCAGGGAGCAGCAGTTGATACTCCGCTAACTGGGGGAACGTCTGCCATTCCTTTCACACAAAGTCTCACTCCCGCACGTACCTAAACGCGCTTCCCTCAACAGCTCAAACCTCTCTCAGCTCGTCCATCCCCACAAACCTCCCCTGCAAGGGCAAATCCCTAACCTGCTCCAGCCTCCTCTCCCTCCACTTTCCATACATCCAATCTGTTCCCCCGGCTTAAACCTGTGGTTCCCACATAGTGACATCAGTAGACATTTTATCCAACTTAAAATGCCTCAACTGGTTCCATATTCTGATAGTCAACTGCACCACTGGACTCCCCAAATACCTCCCCAGGGCTAACGGCAACAGGCCCATCGCCAGGGCCCTCACACTAGAACCCCTGCAGGATTCCCCATCCAATCTGATCCACTCCAACCTCTCCACCCACCCACCAAAGCCTCACCTTCTCCACATCTGCTGCCCAGAAATAATACATCAGTTCAGGACTGCAGTCCCCTTTTCTGTCTCTGTAGCAGCACCCGCTTTGTACCATCCCTGCCCATAAACTCAGTGCCTCCAACCTGCAGAAGGCCTAAGAGAGAAAGATCGGGAGGGTCTGGAAGACAAACAGGAACCTTGACAGCACATTCATCTTTACCATCCGCACCCTCCCTGCTAACATCAAGTGCAAAGCATCACACCTCTCGAGATCCCCTTTAACCTCCTCCACTAATGCTGTCAAGTTCCTCCTGTGCATCGCAGCCCACTCATGCGTTACCTGGGCCCCAAAATAGCAGAACCGCTCTCTTGCCATCTTAAACGGTAGTACCCCCAAATTGGCCCCGCCCCGCTGCATCGGTTTTCTATTAATACCGGAAACAAGCATTAGCCAACCTGAAAGATTTGATGTCGTTGCTTCCCTCTCGTATTTTATGAACACTAATTTTTCAGAATGATTCTCAGTTCCCCTTGCTAGGTTTCATGCTTGACGTTTTATCAGATTGGCTTCGGCTGAAGGCACAAATGGAAACAAAAACTCTGAAGGTGAGCAAACCAGACATGTTGTTGTAATATTTCACATTGCAGTCATTGGGACAAATGCAAGAGTGCCAAATTTCAATTGAGCACAACAATTTACACTACAACACCAAAGGGTGCAAGTTCTGTTGTAACCATGGTGATGATGGCCGATTTAAATAAGCTTCAGGCCAGTGATATCGCCACAATGTTTGCTTTTATAAATTTAGAGTACCCAATTATTTTTTCCCAATTAAGGGGCAATTTTAGCGTGGCCAATCCACCTACCCTGCACATCTTTGGGTTATTACCAGCCACAGTGACATTACCATGACACCACTGCCACCCGAACCCCCCCCCCCCCCCCCCATGGGATATTATAATAATAATCATTTCTCAGCCCTTTGGTTCAGATCAAGTGTAGCGTTTCTCAGCCTTTTGGCCAAGATGAGCGTGGGATCAGGTATAATGCCTGGATCTGGTATGTCTCTCTTGTGGAGACCATGAATTGGATTCAATTTGAATAGGTTTTTGGAGCAGGCAAGGAGTTGGATTAGGGGTTCGCCCCTGTCCACACTGAGCTCTGGCTTTGTTTCTCTCGGGCAGCACACATGGCTAGCACTGTGGCTTCACAGCGCCAGGATACCAGGTTCGATTCCCGGCTGGGTCACGGTCTGTGCAGAGTCCGCACGTTCTCCCAGTGTCTGTGTGGGTTTCCTCCGGGTGCTCCGGTTTCCTCGCACAGTCCAAAGACGTGCAGGTGAGGGGGATTGGCCATGCTAAATTGCCCTTAGTGTCCAAAAAAAAAAGGTTAGATGGGGTTATTGGGTTATGGAAATAGGGCAGAAGTGAGGGCTTAAGTGGGTCGGAGCAGACTTGATGGGCCGAATGGCCTCCTTCTGCATTGTATATTCTATGATCTATGTATCTTTGTTAGTGTCACAAGTAGGCTGACATTACCACTGTGAAAATTGCCTAGTCGCCATACTCCGGCGTCTGTTCAGGTACACCGAGGGAGAATTCAGAATGTCCAATTCACCTAAAGAGCACGTCTTTCAGGACTTGTGGGAGGAAATGGGAGCACCCGGAGGAAACCCGTGCAGACAAAGGGAGAACGTGCAGGTTCCGTACAGACAGTGACCCAAGCGGGAATTGAACCCAGGACCATGGCGCTGTGAAGCAACAGCGGTATCCACTGTGCTACCGTGCCGCCGTTATTAATTGTGTGTACATTCTGATGAATGCTGTGTATGTAAATCTTTTCCACAAAAGGAATGAAGGTTTTGATTCTGAGATCAGATATAAAATTCAAGACAGAGGGGAATGCAGGTTCTGTTCTTTGGGGATGAGAATCTCTGAACGGATGATAGTTGACTGAATGACCAATCGAGACTGTAATAATTGCATGCCAACAAACTGGTCAGGAACACAAAAGGTAATTTATTAATAAGAAAAAGCTGTAACCGAGCCCAGCAGCCCCTACATGTGTTCTGGTTGTCCTCTGCCTAAGACAGGACTCCACCCTCTGGGGTGATTACCCACTCTTGAATCCCAATTGGTCCCTCAAACCAGGTGACCCTCTTCTGCTGTGTTGCCCTGGAAGGGACAAACACCACAATGATCACACTCCTCCCACTTTAACTTTTTAATACAATTTTCAATAATTAGCTTACTCAAGCCCAAAATCTAACTAAACATTATACACAAGTTGAGCAACTATAAATAGAGTCTTCCTGTATCTTGTGATGGCTCATTGATGAGATTTTGAGGCTTGTGTATGTAAACTGAACATTAAACACTTTTCCTGGGAAGCTTTAATTATGTAGTTCCAAATATGATCTTGCATGGAACTCTTCCATACAGACTTGCTGCTTCTGTCCTAGGCTGTTCGGACCATATGACTACATACATCACTGTGGGCGGTGCCACTCTCCTGTCCCCCGTTGACCCTTGCTCTGCCGAGCACTTTATATTGTAACTCATGCAGGCACATACCATCTCAATATAACAAAGTCTTATGTCTTGGATTGGATTTGTTTATTGTCACGTGTACCGAGGTACAGTGAAAAGTATTTTTCTGCAAGCAGCTCAAAACATCATTCAGTACATGGGAAGAAAAGGGAATCAAAGAAAATACATAATAGGGCAACACAAGATATACAATGTAACTACATAAGCACTGGCATCGGGTGAAGCATACAGGGTGTAGTGTTAATGAGGTCAGTCAATAAGAGGGTCATTTAGGAGTCTGGTGACAGTGGGGAAGCAGCTGTTTTTGAATCTGTTCGTGCGTGTTCTCAGACTTCTGTATCTCCTGCCCGATGGAAGAAGTTGGAAGAGTGAGTAAGCCGGGTGGGAGGGATCTTTGATCATACTGCCCACTTTCCCCAGGCAGCGGGAGGTGTAGATGGAATCAATGGATGGGAGGCAGGTTCATGTGATGGACTGGACGTTATTCACGACTCTCTGAAGTTTCTTGTGGTCCTGGGCCGAGTAGTTGCCATACCAGGCTCTGATGCAGCCCGATAGGATGCTTTCTATGGTGCATCTGTAAAGGTTGGTAAGGGTTAATGTGGACATGTCGAATTTCCTTAGTTTCCTAAGGAAGTATAGGTGCTGTTGTGCTTTCTTGGTGGTAGCATCGACGTGGGTGGACCAGGACAGATGTGCACCCCTCGGAATTTGAAACTGCTAAACATCTCCACCGTGGCCCGTTGATGTTGACAGGGGTGTGTACAATACTTTTCTTCCTGAAGTCAATGACCAGCTCTTTAGTTTAGCTGGCATTGAGGGGGAAGATTGTTGTCCTACACCACTCCACTAGGTTCTCCATCTCCCTTGTCTTGACAGTTCTCTCACAATCTCGATGTGTCACGTGTGAAGGAATAGTCATGGGACTCGGTTCCTGGTACTTGGGTTGTGAGATGAAGTATCTTATCTTTTCCGCATTGGGGCGGCACGGTGGCACAGCATTGCTGCCTCACGTCGCCAGAGACACGGGTCCGATTCCGACTTCGGGTGACTTTGTGGAGTTTGCACATTCTTCCCTTGTCTGTGTGAGTGTTCCGATTTCCTCCCACAGTCCAAAAATGTGCAAGTTAGGTGGATTGGATATGCCATATTGCCCCTAGGTGCAGTTATGGGGATAGGATGGGGGGGGGGGGGGGGGGGGGGGGGGGGATTGGTTGATTGATTGATATTTATTGTGGCATGCACCGAAGTACAGAGAAAAGTATTTTTCTGCGGCCAAGGGAACGTACACAGTGCGTACATAGTAGAAAAAAGAATAATCGACAGAGTACATTGACAGTGGTGCATCAACAAATAGTGATTGGTTACAGTGCGGAACAAGGTCAAACAAGATCATAGGGAGAGTGTACTTTCGGAGGGTCGGTGCAGACTTGACGGGCCAAATGGCCTCCTTCTGCACTGTAGGGATGCTATGATTGCAATTGGCATATTTTTCATCGACCATTTTATCATATTGGTTCTTGTGCTTTTCCATTCGCATGACCATTTCAGCAATCTTGTTCTGGCACATAATCTGTTTCTTTCACTGAATTGTTGATTCTGCTGTCAATGTTAATGTTTTTACATCTTCAGTTAATTTCTCATTGTCGAGCTTCCTTTTTCAAGTTCTTATGCGCCGATTCAATTCTTCATTGAACTTGTTGCTTTTTCATTTACTTCATCTTATTCACCATGGTCTTCTTGAGCTCTAATTTTGTAAATCTTTGCAACTTTTTTTCTCGAATTTTGCCGTCAAGTCGTTTCATCTTGTTTTAATGTCTTCTCGAGAGCTTTAATTTTTTTTTTTGCTGATTCCTCTTTATGTTCAACAGCTTCTAATTTCTTTTGCCGTATTTAATTTCTGCGTTTCGTCCAAGGTGAATCCATCATGTTCTTTGTGGACATGTACATTTCATAAATGAAACCTTCCTTTCTATTTGTCTTAACTTCACTAACCGTCTTTTTATTCCAATTTTCAACATTTTACAAAAAAAAAACTCAACATATTAAATTACCCACCCAATAAGAAGCCCACTCCCCCCCCCCCCCCCCCTTAACAGTCGACAATAACTAACTCTCCAAAATGCAGAATAAACAAACTCCAATCCTTGTGGAACCCATCACCCGTCCCCGTTAGGGCAAATTTCACCTTCTCCAGGGATGAGAACTCCAATAGGACCCGCCGCCATGCCGGGGCACAGGATGGTGAAGCTGACCTTCACCCCAATAGGACCCACCTGCGAGTAATCAGCGAGGCAAAGGCACCTGGCTGATTCGACACCCCAAATATGGTGTCAGGGGACCGGGTTCCACATCTACTTGTAAAACCGCAAAGGTGGTGTTGAAAATGGACCTCCAGAACCGTTCCAACTTCAGGCAGGAACAGAACATTTGCACATTAACAGGACCCCTCCCACACCTCTAAGCGATATCCCCCACCCCCTCAAACATCCCACGCAATCTGGACTCCGTCAGGTGCCCCTGTAACCACTGTAATCAGTCCCAGCCGCGCAGACAAGGTCGAGGCATTCACCCTCCGCAGCACCTCACACTACAATCCTTCCTCCAGTGTCGCCTCTAAACTTCTCTTCCCACTTAGCCTTAATCCACCTCATCCTCCTCCAAAATCCTCCTGTAATTCCCCAAGACGACCCCCCTCTCCAACCCCCTGCTGACAACACCTCCTCCAGCGACAAAGTGGCAGGTGCCATCAGGAAGGTTGGAAAGACCTTCGTCGCAAAGCCCTGAACCTGCATGTACCAGAAACCCTCCTCCCGCACCAGCCCAAACTTCTCATGCAACTCCTCCAAGCTCACGACTGCTCTACTAGAAACAGATCCTTCTTCCCCCTGATTCCCGTCTGCTCCCATCCCGGAACCTTGCATCCATCCTCCCCGGCTCAAATCCGCAATTCCCCCGATCGGCATCACCCTCAACCCAGCTCCCAACCTGAAGCGCTGTCGGAACTGCCTCCAAATCTTCAGCGTGGCCACCACCACCGGACTTCCCGAACACTTCCCTGGCGCAAACAGGAGCGGCAGCGCTGCCAACGCCCGCAACCTCCTACATGAACCTGCCTCCATCTTTACCCACAAAGCCTATGCCTCCCTATTCCAACCCATACCTTCGCTGCATTTGCCACACCATAATAAAACATCAAATTCAGGCCTAACTCTTTATCCTATCCCCCCCCCCCCCCCCCCCCCCCCACTGCTACCCTTCTGTAGTACCACCTTTCCTTACCCTGGCCACCTTCTCTGCCCAGATATACAAAGAAATCAGCCTGTCCACCCCGTTGAAAAACACCTTAGGCAAAAAAGAGCGGTAGGCACTGCATTTTAAAAAAAAAGCCACGGTAAAATGTTCATCTTCACCCAGCCTGCCAATGACAGAGGAAGATTATCCCACCTCAACAAATTTGCCTTCAGCCTCCCCACCAAACCTAAAAACTTCAACTTCTGAAGACCTGTCTAATCCCGAGCCACGTGCACCCCCAGATACCCAAAAAGGGATGCTACCACATGGTATGGCAGCTCTCTCACCCCAACCCCAGTCCCTGGAGAGGAAACCACATAAATACTTGCTTTGCCCTCAAGTTCAGCTTATACCCCCAAAACGTCCCAAATCTTTGAAGCAAACCCATCATGTCCCCCAATGAGAAGCCCGGCTTCAAAATGTATAACAGCAAATCATCCACGTGTACAAGGCCACCTATGTTCCACACATCCCCTGCGCCCCCCCCCCCCCCCCCCCCCCACTATCACCTTCCACAACTCCAAGCTCCGCAGCACAGTGATCATGGGCTCTATCGCCAAGGCAAACAGTAGGGTGGGGGTAGACCGGGGGGGGGGGGGGGGGGGGGGGGGGGGGGGGGAAGAGACGGGGGGCATGGGGCACCCCTGCCTCGTTCCCCGACACAAAGAAACAAAGAAAAATACTCCAAATTCATATCATTTGTGCGCACGCTTGCCATAGGCTCCTTATACAACAAACTTAGGCCCGATCCCAATCTTCTCCAACACGGTAACCAGATAACTCCACTCCACCCGATCAAACACCTTCTCCCATTCAATGCCATCACCATCTCCAACTCCCTCCCCTCAGCCGGAGAAAGCACAATATTCAGCAGGCGCCTCACAATCAATGACAACTGTCTGCCCTTAATGAATCCCATCTGATCCTCCGCAATCACCCTCGGAAGGCACACCTACCACCTTAACACCAGCACCTTTGCCAATCTCTTGGCATCTACATTCAGCAGAGATATGGGCCTCTGTGACGAACACGCCACCGGGTCCTCACCCTTCTTTAGTAGTAAAAAGATGGAAGCCTGGCATCTTTTGGCAAAACCCCCCTAACCATCGCACCGTTGAACATTTCCAACAAGGGCACCCGCTTATCCTTAAATTTCTTGTAAAACTCCACCGGGAACCCATCTGGCCCAGCCACCTTCTCCGTCTGCATCTCCCCAATCGCCACCTTCACTTCCTCTACCCCAGACTCCTCGGCCCTGCCTTCTCCATTTCACCTACACATGGGCACTCTAACCTCCTCAAAAACCCCTTCATCCCCAGATGATTCTGAGTTCTGGACAGCAAGGTAGCATAGTGGTTTGCACCATTGCTTCACAGCACCAGGGACTGAATGTGTGGAGTCTGCACGCTCTCCCCGTGTCTGCGTGGGTTTCCTCAGGGTGCTCCGGTTCCCTCCCACAAGTCCTGAAAGACGTTCTTGTTAGGTGAATTGGACCTTCTGAATTCTCCGTCTGTGTACCCCAACAAGCACCGGAGTGTGGTGACTGCGGGATTTTCACAGTAACTTCATTGCACTGTTAATGTAAGTCTACTTGTAACACTAATAAAGATTATTGAACAATTCACTACAAAACTCAAGTACCTTATTAATCAGCTCCGCGGCCACCACCAGCTCACCCGCCCTATCCCAAACCATCTCCCTCTCCGCAGTTTGCCTGCAGAGCTGACCTGCCAACAAACGACCAGCTTTCTGCCCATACTCATAGATAGCCTCCTTCTCCCTTCTCAGCTGAAGCATCACTTTCCCCAGATCAAATTTGTCCTGCAACCCCTTCCTCTTCACCAGGACCTCCCGTCCACTTCCAAAATCTCTGGCGTTCCTCCCTGTCCACATTAGCCTTGAACAAATTTCACCCCCCTCTCCCACCCCCACCACTGCCTCTGAAGCCATCAACACCGAGACTTCCCCAGTATAGTTAAACCCCACATACTCCTCAATCGCCTTCCCCATCTTATCACAGAAACCCTGGTCTACCAACAACCCCACATCTAGCCTCCACCCTGGCTTCTGAGCCAACCCCTTCTCCAGGACCACGTCTATCCAACATGGAGCGTCATCCGAAATCACAATTACAGAGTACTCTGCCCTCTTAACTCCAGCCAACAGCGCCTTGCCCACCACAAAAAAAAATTATTGAGAACACCTTGTATACTGGGGAAAAGAGCGAATACTCCCAATCCCTCAGGCGTAAAAAGCTCCACATGTCAACCCCACCCATCTCCCTCATAAGTCCAGCCAATGCACCTCTCTCCACAGGGTCAGCGAGTGCGGCTGGGACCTATCCACCCTCAGTTGCAGCACTGTGTTCCAATTTCCAATCACCCCCACCCCCCCCACACAAAATTAACTCATGGGTATCCAGATTCAGAACGGCAGCCAGTGTTTTCTTCATGAACCCCGCGTCATCCCAATTCGGGTTATATACACTAACACCAACAACCTCCCCTCCAGCACACACTTTACAATCATGGATCCTCACCCTCTTGCCGACCAAAATCGCCACACACCCCTGCGCCCTACTATGAAACCCCTAATGAAACACGAGTCTCACCGAACCCTTCCTAAACCTCATTGGTCCATCACCCTCAGATAGGTCTCTTGCAGTATCACATCAGCCTTCAAACTCTTCAAGTGCGAGAAAACACTCGCTCTCTTCACCAGTCCCCCCCAATCCCTTCACACTCCACGTCACCATTTTGACCGGGTCCGTCAAAACCTGCCCAACCAGGCTCCAAAGACCACGGCCCCTCCCCCCACCACACTCCCGTTCACTAGCCAACCTTCGTTCGTTAGCACGGTGACCACTGCCAGAGCCCCCTCCTCCCAATCACACCCATAGCAACTTTGCCCCCCCCCACCCCTCCCATGCCTAGAATACCCATACTCCCACCAAAAGCAAACCTCCATCCCTCCAACCATACAGTCAAGAGTGGGGAGACTACATCCACCAAACAAAAGAGAAACACACCAATGAAAAGAACAAAAATCCCAGTGGAAAAAAAATCAAAGAAAAAGATCAAAGGAAAATCCCAGTCCACATCATCCAAGTCCAACTCCCAAAATTCATCTCATTCCCAGTCCTTCACGAACGCCCCATGCCATCTCAAAATAGGAGTCCTTTGAATTGAGTCAATCTCCGCTTCGCTGGTAGACCACTCCAAACCTCACCTGCTTCACCCGTCCAAAGGCTGCTCGCCTTCCCGCCAACTCCGTTATAAGATCTTGGTATATACGTATACCAACACCTTTCCACTTCACATCCTGTTTCCGCTTCGCCCAATCCCAAACCTTCTCCTTCACATGGTTACTGTGGAAGCAGACTATGATTGCCCTTGGTGGCTCATTCGTTTTAGACTTTGGCCGGAGCGACCAGTGGGCCCTGTCCAGCTCAGAGGGAGGGCACTTCCCCCTCCCCATCTACTTGGCAAACATATCCTCAAAGTATTCTTTTAAAATAAATTTAGAGCATAATTATTTTTTTCCAATTAATGGGTAAAATAGCATGGCCAATCCACCTAGCCTGCACATCTTTGGGTTGTAGGGGGTGAGACCCACGCAGATACGGGGAGAATGTTCAAACTCCACATGGACAGTGACCCGGGATCTTACCCAGGTCTTTGGCACCGTGATGCAGCAGTGCTAACCACTGCGCCACCTTTCGACCTCCTGCTCTCCACAACCTCTGGCAAGCCCACGATCCTCAAATTCAGTCTCCTTGACCTGTTCTCCACGTCCACCACTTTGGTTCTTATCCTTTTATTGACCGGCAGCACCCTCCACAGCTCCTTACCCATCGAGGTGAACTAGTCGCAATGCTGCAACAATGCCTCCTCCACCCCCTTCGTCTTCTCCCCTTGCTCCCCCAGCCCCATCGACGTCTTGGTCAATGAAGCCTTTATCGGGGCAAGCATCTCCTCCACTCACGCTTTGAGCAAGATCATCATCTCCCTCCGATGCACCTCTAAATGCTTGACGAACAGCCTTTCGACTCCCCCGGCACCACTTTGGTTAGAGTTTCAACCAAAATGGGAGCTGCAGCATCCAATTAACCTGCACTCAAAACCTTTCCTCCTGTCGGACTCACAACAGCACTCGACGGCAGACTTTCGCTCGCCCCCTTCCTTTCAACATTCCACCAATTCCGTAGAACTTCCCACACCAGCTTGTCCAAAAAGTACCTCTGAGACCAGGCATAAAGATCTGAAAAATCTAGCTGAAGTTCACATCTTGGCTCCTGCTACATGTTGCCACCGGAAGTCCTTCAGCTAACTGTTTTAACTTCCATCAAAACTTCCTTTTGCTTCACTATCTGGCCAGGTCAGTCTCTGGTGTAGTCATCTAAGATGGCCACCTGCAAAGGACCACGGGAATTATGGCCAACTGCAGACAGATACAAAGCCTATGGGTATCTGAAACACAGGTAACCAGGCCTGATCGAAAACCCCCGCTCGTTTGCATTTTAATGGCCCATTTTCCCAGGACAATAGAACTCCAATCAAGCAACCGGTACAGCCACAGACTGATCAGCGCTACTCCCTTTACTCAAAGCCCAACTGCCAAGGTCAATGACCACTAAGGACCCGCCCAGCTACCAAGGCACCTGCTCCTTTATTGGACGAAATCGAAGAGAGTGATCAGAGCCCTGTTGAACTATTGGGTCCAAGGTTAATGACCACCCCAAAGCGCCTGAAATCCCAGAGGGATAAAAGAGAGCACAGCCATATGTTCTGTCTCTTTTGGATACAGCCTGTGCCAGCCCAATTGCAGCAGGAACAGCCAGCTAAGTTCAAGACCAACGATCGCTACCTGACGAATGAGCCCAGCAGAGACAGAGCCGCATTCTTCGAAACAGCCAAGTGAAATCCAGATTAAGGCCTCATCCATTTGCACAGTACCGGTCGCCATGAAGTAAAGTATAGGTTATTGTAGCTGATAGGTGTAGTTTAACTCATAGTAGATATGGTGTTTGCATGTCGAGGTAACTCTTGTGTATGTAAATAAACCATCTGTTGAACTAACTAACTGGTTGTGTGGTCATTTGATCGATAGAAGGGAAGGCTTGTGGTTCACCAACATTTTTATCATTAATATTAGCAACAGTATTGGCGACGCTGTTGGGATCAAAATGGGCAACAATATTGGCGACTCTGGTGGGATTCGATTAGGAGTGACTTTATCACTCCGAGAGAACCCACAAACTTTGAATCCAATTGTGAGAAAGAGCAAGAACCACAAGTGCAAGTCCCATATCGACCAAATAACCGAATTTCGGAAGTGTGTACTAACCCGCATGCGTACCTAACAGGAAGAGTTAGGTAAACTTGTTAGAATTGTGTACAACTATCGAGGGATCGTGAGCCGGAAAATAGCTTAAGCCATACCCGCTGTTCAAATCGCCCCTGTCCCAAATTAAAAGTAGAGAAAAAGATAAGAGAAGTAATGGCCACTAAAGCAATGGAAAGATTGATGAATCCACAGGAACCAGAGGTCGCAGCGACCAACAGAGCAGAGCAATGCCCCATAAGGAAGAGTTTTTTTTGTTGTTTTTTTTTAATTTAGAGTATCCAATTAATTTTTTCCAATTAAGGGGGCAATTTAGTGTGGCCAATCCATCTAACCTGCACATTTTTGGGTTGTGGGGGCGAAACCCACGCAAACACGGGGAGAATGTGCAAACTCCACACGGACAGTGACCCAGAGCCGGGATCGAACCTGGGACCTCGGCGCCGCGAGACTGCTGTGCTATCCACTGAGCCACCGTGCTGCCCCAGAAAGGAAGAGTTAAGGAAATACTTAAAGGGGAAAGGATGGTCCCGTTGGTCGAATTGCGCGAATGATGAATCAGATCCAGGAAAGATAGGATAAACTTGGTGGGAGAACCAAACAAGGTCCAGAAGAAAAATGTAGGGAAAGTCAGAAAGCCGATGACAATCGTGTCCTGTTTGGCACAGTTCTGAGGCACAGAAGAGGTGGTGAAGTCGCTCCGTAGGCAGTTCTTTGAGAAGGTAGAAAAGAACGAGGGAAACAGTAACGATAGCGAGAAGAGAATTGAGCAACCCCGGGAACAGTTAGCAGCTAAGGATAAGAAAATGGCCGATGTAAAACGTGCACATCAATCTTGTCTAGTTCACCGTAGTAGCTTCCAGACCCAGTATGATAAAGCCTACCAAGATACACAGTGTGCAGTCCTGTTAAGAGAGAAAACAGAACAGATCGCCCAGCTAACTAGCAAATGCACAGATTTAAAAGCAGCTTTGAGAGCGCTCCACAATTCCACTGAGGAACAGAGGCAGAGTACCGTTGACCATGCTAAATGCTGACAGACGATAGAAAAGTTACAGTCGTTACTCTTACAGAATGGCTTCAGGTACACTTTCGGGCAGGATTTAGATAAGGAAGATGCTCCCGATTGGCAAGAATTAAACAAAAGTGCCCAAAGATACGTAGAGGACATGCTAAATCAAAATCGAGCCCCCCACGCCCCAAAAAGAAAAGCACCCGCACCACCGACTGCACAGCAGACATCCCCACTCACAATTCAACCCCCATGAATCCGGTTCCCACACAACGCAAGTCATCGGATCAGGATGATCCTGATATTGTTTACACCACCCCACTATTAATAACCAAATTAAGAGAAGCTTACATGAAAATTATTCCATTCCAGCCCACTGCAGACCCGCACAGCTTCTTTGAGGAGGTATGCCAACAAAAGGTTATGTACGGCCTAGATGAGAGCGAGGAAATAAAGCTAATAGTTATGAGCCTTAGCCAGTCCGTAAGATCAGCTTTGCCAGAACCCCAAAATGTAGCAGGAGGAACTCTACAGGAAATGAAAACAGCCATATTAGTTGCCATCAGGTATAACAAAGGAGATCCAGTCAAGGGTTTAAATCACTGCAGGCAAAAGAAGGGAGCGCATCCGACCGCATTTGCTGGTCGCCTATGGATTCATTTTATGGCAGTTTACAGACAATTGAACCGCGCGCACCTAAATGAGGATACCACCAAATGGTCCCGCACCTTAGTCTCGCACGCCACAGGTCAAAAGGCTTGTGTAAACTACGACCCCGCAGACCACACACACACACAATGAAGTTGGGTATTGAAATGACTTTCCAGAGCATGGGAACAAACCCTACACTGACAGACAGATCAGGATGCGATCGAAGCAAACATGCACCCAGTTAGGATTAGCCAGGACCCAGCATGGATAAACGAGGTTAGACACAAGGGACAGCACCCCAGAGCATAGGCACCACGAAGTTGTTACAATAGTGGCCACATGGGAGATTACGGCCGTGATTGCCGACAAAACCCCCCCCAAACCAGCACCGATACCAACAACTGAACACCCCATCTAGGAACAATTTTAGGCCCATGCATAATGTTAGTACCCGTTCAGACGATTGAGGGTTTAATTCCACAGATTGACAGTGTTCAGACTCCCCACGCTGAGACAAATCAGGCAGACCAGTAGTTACAGGTGCAGTCAGAGGACATACAGTCGATTTTCTGTGGGGCACAGGAGGATCCCGGACCACTTTGAACTCCTCCACCATGTTTCAACGGGACAAATGGCCCACCACAGACACCATCACCCTGAGTGGATTCACTGGCCACATACAGCAAGGATATATCACAGCTCCCGTACCCATTCAGATAGGGAACATTATCATGAGACATCCTGTCGTTTTAGTTGACTTACCCCAAACAGCAGAGCACAATTTTTTGATTTTATGAGCTCCCATAACCTTTCGTTTGATCCAGTAAACAAATGTGTATGGCGAATGGCCAAAACAGCTAGGGCTCCCACTACGCGATTATTAAAACAGGATTTGCTCGGTAGGGGACTATTGGTTTAATCCGCAAATAATTAGTGCAGACCTGACGATTAGAGAGGTCTTCATAAAACACAAAGCTTCGTTCGCACAACACAAACACAATTGTCGGAAGATCCCAGGTACAATAAAGATTTCAGGTCCCGATCCAAATCCGCAAAAGCAATACGGTTTCCCACATCAAGCCGAGGGTGAGATTTTGAAGGTTATTACCAGTTTGTTAGACCAAGGAGTTATTCGACCCATAGCGTCCACAAATAATGCCTCAATTTAGCCTGTAAAAAAGCTGGATGGTTCATGGTGACTAACGATTGACGACCGAGAACTTAATAAGGTAACCCCTTTAGCAGCCCCCACCGTTGCCACGAGTCCCGAGACCATGCTAAAACAGGGGGTACAGGCAAAGTACTTGACAGTGCAGGACATCAGTGATGGCTTTTGGTCCATCCTGTTAGACAAGGCCTGCCAGTATAAGTTCGCGTTTACGTTTCAAGGGCAGCAATACATGTGGTCATGCCTCCCACAAGGATTCCATAACTCCCCCTCCATTTTCCAGACAATTGGCCAACGGACTTCCTAAATTTTTTTGACCCGAATGCCTCATACAATATACAATCTGCTCTTGCAAACGGACACAAAAGTGGAACACGTTGAGCTTTTATCGGAATCACCACACACAAAGGACCATGGGAATTATGGCCAACCCAGGACTCAGACAGATACAGAGCCTATGTGTATCTGAAACACAGGTAACCAGGCCTGATCAAAACCCCCCGCTTGTTTGCATTTTAATGGCCAATTTTCCCAGGACAATAGAACTCCAATAAAGCAACTGGCAAAGTGTTGTTTCCATTTTGCAATTCACTTGCTACCCTACATTTGGTAGTTTAGTGCGTTTCGGTGCCCACTTCTGGGATCTTCCCTCCTTTGCAGTCTTCATTGTCCCTCCTCCGAAGTCCCACATTGCCTCCTGAGGTCCTGCATTGCCTCTTCGCAGAGGTCCCACGTTGCCGCCTCTGAAATCTTGCATTGTTTGGGGACCTTTTTTGTTTGCGATTTACCCTCTATTTGGGATCCTCCAATTTTTCTGTCCATTGCCCTGTTTCTTGTGGTTGCTGCATTAAATGCATTACCACTTTTAAGCAGTCATTTTTTAAAAAACTGTTAGCAGCTGCCTGTTCTCCCTCTGTGCTTTTCCCGCACTTGCTGCTCCTCTTCCAAACCTCCAAAACCTCTCTCCACAACTGAAAAGCCTTTCCTACGATCGCTGCATAGAGAGTCTGATCTTCTGCCTCTTTTGATGTGCCCGTTTTTGTTGGTGACCGTTATTTAAAACTCTTTAACTTTTCTCTTTTTGAAGAAAAACAGGTTGGGGACTTCACTGATCCCAAAACTCCAGGACCTGTCTGCTGGAAGTCCCTCAGCGCAGATACCGTCACGGATGTTGCAGTTCCTTGGGGTATTTTTCCCTCGTTACTTAAAATCACAGCTCTTGCTTCTGAGGATTATTTTCTCCCTCCATACATTTTAAACTCTTGACTGCACTCTGGACTTGGCCAATCCAGGCTTACTCCGCATCTGTACCTCGGGTACTGTCAACATCTCACTGGGTCTATTCGCCCAAAGCAGGTAAGTATTTTCTCTTCTTCAGGCTTTGAAAAAAAAAGGATACTCCACATGTCGGGTCACAGGCAGTCATCAATAATCCACCCCATCCTTGTCGTCATCATAATAATTGCACGCTAGCAGGCTTCGTCAGGAATAAAGGTAATTTATTAATATGGTACAGCCGTACAGAGGCTGGCAGGCCACAGATACCCTGGAGCAGCCCACCGGCTGCACCAGTCCCTGTATGCCTTCTGGCTGTCTTCTGTCTAAGAGAGGATTCCACCCCCTGGGATGATCACCCACTCTGAACCCCAATTGGTCCCTCAAGCCAGTTGACCCTCTTCTGCTGTGCCGCCCTTCAAGAGACAAACATCACACAGATGCAGCAGCAAGTTTCATAGATTGAACAACCAAATGGAGAATCAACAGAAATCAAATCCTTTCGAGAAATTATTTTGTTCAATGTTGGTTGAAAATCTTTGCTATCTAGTTAGCATCCAATATCAGCTTCCCAAATCACACCAATTGGATATTAGTGCCGTGACAGTGAATGAGTTTAACTTAAGATAGGGAAGTGCAAGATCTAACTGACTTGAGGTAAAAATTGGTCCTGGCTCATTTTTGGGCACAAATAGCACATGCCAATTGGGAAGACAGAGGACCCCCCCCTACCCAATATTTGCACTTCAAAACCTAATATTAAGAAGGCGTAGTTGCACCTAGAATTGGCTTATCCATTGTAAGGATTCAGGCCACCAGGTTCACAGAACTCTCTGTCGCAGGAGGCCATTTAGCCCATTGTGTCTGCACCAGCTCTTCAAACAAGCCTCATGACTTATTGCTGTTACCCTGCCTGTTCCCCATACCATCTATGTCAGTATGGTAACATGAATTAGGAGAAGCAGGCAGGGCCCCTCAGGCCTGTTGCATCATTCAATAGATAATACCTGATCGGATTGTGGTCTCAACTCCACGCTCCGCCAACCCCAATAACCTTCGACTGTCGCATCAGTCAAGAATCTATCTACCTCTGCCTTAAAAATAGGCATTGAACCTACCTCAATCATTCCTGGGTTAGACAGTTCAAAGATGAACCCGAGTACTGATTGGTCACAGAAAACTGCTTCCCAATATCGGCTCCCATTGTGCCCATTTCGCGGCTGAAACAGATCCAACTTGAACTGCTCTTTCTCTCGAGGTTTGATGCAAGTGCAGTTTTAGGACTTGTGTCCAAGGATGCATGATGAACAATTAGTGCAAATATCTCCAAAATAAATACTACAGAGCATTTTATCTATGTTTTTTTTTTAATCAGAAAACTACCTGTAAAAGAGGATGTTCTGGAAAAAAATGTCAGTGACAAAACTCCAGAAATTTCAATATATAAAACAATTGAAGTACATAAACACAAAATTCAGGTAACAAATAAGATTCCTACTTTAAAGACAATTATCAGTGAATCTGAACACATGAACTATCATACACATCTTAAGGACAGCCCATTTTCTTTCCTTTCTCCCATTACTTTGAATGACGTGTTTTGAAACACAGCAGTAACATTTTATGCTTTCCTTCATTTCTAGAGAAGGATGTAAAATTTTTCTTCAAAAATAAAAAAAAATGCCCCAACTCAAGGCAAGAAATAACACCAAGAGCTTTATGGTGTAAATTTGCAGCAGAATCTATTATGGTAGCACCACAAAACATTTCATGCATATTATTCACCAGAGGCAGAGGGACCAAAAGTTATACAATGGCTTCTGCTGCTCAGAGCACCTAAAACCCACTATTTATAAAGGGGACTAATGTTTCTTTTTGTCCCATGAAAGGTGAATGATGAAAGTACAACGATAAAACCTTTTTAAAAAAAAAAACCTCACCAGAACATCAAACATAGTACAAACATAATTGTGTACGAAACAAGAACAAGGATTGTGGAAGTGCGGTGTGTGTGTGTGATGGGGCGGGGGTCTGCTGGGGTGACATTTGTCAGAAATCTCAAGTTCAAGTTGGGGATAACATCCATAGAGATATTAAAAATCCTGTCCCCCACTTTAAAGTTTCATACACATGGAAAAAGATGGCTGGATGAGACAGACAGCTATGGCCTTGGCATACAATCCAATGCTTGGCCTTGGAATACAATAACATACATGGGATGCAACTCTTGGCTTAGATTTGCCTTTGCAAGCTGGAAACAGTCTACGGCACACTGCAACGGGGTGGTGGGGGGGGGGGGGGGGGGGGGATATATGTTTCATTCATTCTGGATTATATAATAGCTTGTGCAAATTCACTGTGGTTTAGTGCTTAAACAGTAAAACTAAATTAGAACTTTCTAGCATCAGTAAAAATAATATTATGCAGGTTTACCATCATGCTTTCTCATCATGTACTCTTTTTGGTAAAACTTTGAACTTTTGGTTGGACAGGTCAAATACAAATACTCATGGTAGAAGAACTGGCAAATCTTGATCTCCCTGCTTACCTTTAAAGGAGTAGCTGAGGCAAACTATATTCCTTACTGCAACATTAAGAAAAACTAGAAATAAAAAGTACAATAACATTACACAAAAAGCTGAGCACACACTAGCAAAACATTACATTAATGACTAGTAGAGCTGACACTGGAAAAAAAAGCACCATCATAGAAAGCTGCAAATTTGAGGTAATAGCCCATGTGGTTAACTCAAGAAATATGACAGCAGGAATTACGCATTGACCATATAGATATTGGGTCAGATGCAGTATCGATGTATTGTCATGCCTAAACCTGTGTTATAAAAACTCAAGTGCTTCCTCTCCCTTGGCAAAATGAATGAAGCTTTCACTTCCTTCCCCCTCACCTTACAAAAATTTGTTACCTCCCTGGCTTCCTGGACAAAGCAGCAGTTCACTGCAACTACCATGTTAGTCTAAAGCAATCAAGCTATGAAAACCTGACCCTTTCTGGGTATTTTAACTAGAACAGGAGATGCTGCTTTGCATTATAGAGAAGTTGAAATTTGTAATTGGTTGCAACTGGACAAGAAAGGCCCCAAAAGTGATTGGAGCCACTCGGGTGTTTAGGCAAGGGGCAGCATTGGGTGGGGGTTGAAATCAGTGTACCTCATGAACGGAAGAGGCCTATGATGTAGAACGTGAATGGGAAAAAGCAATGACTCAAAAATCAAGAATCAGATTGGCCTAGATAACAGACAAAGAAAAATATTTGATACACCACAATAATTAAAAAAGATCGGCTGGCAATGCAGAAATGTATCGTGAAATACATATACTCTCTACGCGATTTGCAATTGCAAAGCACCAATCCAAGTGCTTTCAGTATGGGAAAATTTCTACACTTTTTTGGAGGCAATTAGTAGCTAAATCGTGGTTTATTCTCACAAGATTATCAAAAACTTTTAGTACAGCTGGTTGTGTTTAAGAACATGCTGCAAATAATAAAACAATGCCAGTCATCAGGAAAATAATTAAAAGGTTCCTTAATAGTTCAATTGTTAGAATGCCCCAGACCACCATAAGGCATTCAATTTTAAAGTAAAACTTGCATCTTTAAAAACATTGATAGAAACACACTTTTGTCATTCATCTCTGTTCATGGGGCAGATCATTCTGGAGTTGTATCTACAGCATGTTCAAATATTGCTGCCCATACAGAGCTATAAAAAAATGGACTAATATTGGCTCAATTACATATAGCACAATGTCCTTATTTGTTCAAGTATTGATCACCTCTGTACAGAATTGATGTGACAAAGCATGTTTAACCTAGTTCTGCTGTCCTTGTTGTGTTGCTGTGACCGAGACTCTCTCCCATAGTCTTGGCCAGGGTTTTCTTCAGAGTTTCTTTTCCGTAGCCTGCTCCTCTCCTGTCTAACGTCAGTCTCAGTCTCCGAGTCGCTCAATTCAACATCGGGACAGTAGCCATCGTTATCCTGGTATGCTGTAGTTGCTTGGTGCTCAGAAAGCTGCTTACTCCACAGGCGATCTTTGGCCGATCCCCTTTTTAAAGGCTTTTCACAGTTTCGGAAGTCTTCTGAAGTCCTCACTAAACTGTCCAACCTGTCTTTGCAAGGCTGACTAAATTCTCCCAATTTTGATTTTCTGAAAGTGCCCTGGTTGGCAAAATGATTTGTAAGAGTTGTCACTTTATCATAGGAAGTTTGACTGGAACTGTCTCTTTGAATAATAATGCCTGACCTGCCTGTTAGGCCATTTGATTTGAGTAACCCTGGACTATTGTTGTCTCGCATCTTTCCATTGGCATCAGTCGATTGTCCACGTAGTGATATATGAAACGTTGATGGTTTTCCAGAAGCTTGCTCCACACGACATTCGGGGGATGGTAGTGAACTACCTGCCTGAACATCCTGCCTATGGCGGCTACCAGTCAGCAACAGTCCATTGCTTCTTTCCTCATGTTTAAGCCAGTGATTGGACTGTAGTTTCTTTTCACTAGTTCTGGAGCTTTGTGGTGTTGTCAAATTGTTTTTACTGTACAAACTACCATCGACGTTGACAGAAAGTGGACCATTGACTGCAGTGGCAGCATTCCGTGAAGATTTTGTAGATGTCTTTAGCTTTATTGTGATTCTTGGAGGGTCATGGAACATCAATCCTTCCCGTGGTAATGACAAAGGCAGCCCTTAAAATGAGGGGAGAAAAGTTCAGAAGCTATTTTTAAAAACACATACACCCACCCCACTCACACCTGCAAAAAGTAATGGCAAAACATTTTGCAATATTGGAGAGGGCTTAAACTAACTTGGGAGGGAGATGGGGACCAGGACATAGCATTAGAAAGGAAAAACAAGATGTACACAGAATTGGGAGAGATAGCATTAGAGCAAGAAACAGTGTTATGAATACCTAGCTCATGGTTCATAGTGATACTTTAGAGGTAATTTTAAGTTCTGATAAGATTAAAGTTAACAAGAGAAATTGGGATAAATGCAATTAAAACAGCTTGAAGATTAGTACACTTAAGTAAGCATGGCACCAACCTTTTAAGGGTTTAACAGCCAAAAAGGCAAGACCATAGAATAGCAGGTGGGCTGACTTCGCTGGATGAGGAGTCCACACTGCTTGCAAAAAACTGCAGCCCAATAAATTATTTTGCTTTAGGAGTCAAAGATACAATTTATTTTAAAAGAATTGAGTGAGTCCTGGAAGGTTATGTCGTCAGGGAGTTGGGAGGGGCTTAAGAAAATTCCATGCTTTCAATTTATCTTTGTGTTTGCTGGGGGAGAGCGCGTTCTGCAGCTGTTAATAGGCTCCAGACAGCAAAAGCACTGTCGTTAGCTGGCTCTGTAGTTCGGGTTCAGGAGAAATCCTGGGGAGCTGAGAAGGTGTGAAAAGGTCACTGGCTCCAAGCTGGAAACAGTTAGGGCTCAGAAGAAGCTCTGGCAGGCATTTTATTTATATTTTGGCATAGCTGGCTAGATTAGAGCTTAATGAAATGCAAGGGGGGGGCATGCAAGTAGTGAAGCTAGCCGGCTATTAAAGAGCTGAAACTGCACCAGCAACTAAAGGCTCAAGTGCAGACTCCGACATCAAGGATAACTCATCTCGGGTGTTGAGACTGAAACCCTGGGAGGTGTGCAGTCTTTGAGACAGTTCAAGTTGGAGTGGCTTTGAGGGAATTCAGAGGCTTGATTTTTGAAAGTGAAAAGTTTAGAACCCCTCATGAGAGACAGGGTTTTAAGAAGTTTGGTTAACCGCGTTCACTGATGTCCAGATGGATTGCTGAGAGATCCATGGCATCGGTCTAGGTTACATTTGCTATTTATTGCACAGTCTGGTGGGTTCAGCCTTGGAAATATATATTCACTGCACGGAGTGATACATTATTTTCAAAAAATGTGTTCTACTGCACAAAATAGGTCAGCATGGTAAGAGTCTAGGTAAAGTTTTACTGATGTTGGTTTGAAATCAAAAGCAGAGGAAATTTAGACACCAAGTGCAACAAAAAGAACAAGCACCCAGATATCATCTTCAATTTCAGCATGGCATCGCACGGTCGTCTGTTCTTGCACATCTTTGAAATCATAAATACATGGTGCAAAACCAGTCATTGACATTGTGGAAAGGATGGAGGAGAGGTCACTGTTGTTACTAACAGAAAACAATTTCAACACATTTATTACCATTTGGGTTCCTGTGACCATTTTTCTTTCCTGATTAACACCTAGATGTGCTTTTGTAAAAGCAGAAAGGTTGGGGGAGGGTATTCCCTAGTCTCAGTATGTGCCTTGATGGGGAGTTGATCTGATCTGTACCAAGAAAGCCATGTCGGGCTGTGCATATACAGGTAAATGTGTGATGATTCAATTGTGCGATGAGTAATTATTTTAGCACTGCCATGTCATTTTGTAATCACCTAAAACCTTAGTGTCGCAGCTACAATGCCAGATATTTCACTAGGCCAGTGTTCAATTTGGTGATGAGAAAGTGTTCTTTGTTCTAAGCTAATAAATTGGTCTTTCAACTTGAAGCTTGTCGATAAAAATGCACATTTTTTGTTACGATAACTGCAAAATAAATTTCTAATGCCATATCCTTCCAAAATTTGCTCAGACCCCAAGAGTGGTAAAATACATTTGAAATGCGGCCCCTCACCTGAAAATGTTGGACACCCTATGTTAAAGCAAACAAACAACAGAGATGCCATTATACTACTGGGTGCATCCTAGTACTCCAACTAGTGGAACTGGCAGGGAACACAAAAGGAAATCCAAAAGTTTCTATATGCATATAAAGAGTAAAATGGGAATTATAAGAGAGCGCGCAGTTTCAGACTAAAAAGGCTCCTTCCCCATTAAGGCAGAGTGCATGGTTACGTTACTAAGTGAATGCTTTGCATATAGCTGAGATACTGGATAGGCTAAAAATTGATAATGAGGTATCAGAAGGTCTGGATGTACTAAAGGTCGATAAGTCACCAAGGTCGGATCAGATGTATCCAATGGTACTGGAGGGAAGCAAAGGTTGATAACCGTGTCCAAAAACATGAGGAATCTGGACAGAGTAGATAAGGAGCAACTGTTCCCATTGATCGAGAACCAGAAGACACCGATTTGAAGATGAATGGCAAAAGAACCAAAGGTGACATTTGAGGAAACATTTCTTCATGCCAGTGGTTAGGGTTTTGAACACACTGTCATATTAATTTGTGACGATAAGAGAAAATAGATTGCAGGGAGGGAGGGCTCCAGTCTACATTGCCCAACCTTGTAGAGGGAATCAGCCTTGTAGCAGAAGAGTTTTTTGCCACAAAAGCAGAGAGTTGGATTCAGAACACATGCAGCACACTATCACCACATCAATACTTAACACATGCAGCCCTCAATCTGGCAATGGCTGAATGCATGTGCGAGATTAAGTGACTTCAGATTCCAGAGCTGACCGAAGCGTATTCAGAATATGTGGATGTATGGGAAAGCAACCTGTAGATGCAAAGTGCTGCAGTAACTGGCAGAAAATTAGGAGACCCAGCACAAACGAGCTGATATCAGACTTACCATACCTTTCATCGCATTTCTGACATCAGCAGGACACACATATCGAGAGTCAATGACACTACCAACAATGTGCATTTATTGGTGCCTTTAATGTAATAACATGTCTCATGACATCTTCACAGTATTATATAAGAAATTATGGCAGGAGCCATTATCTAAAAACCAAGTCATTCATGGGATTATGTGTGTCACTAGCGAGGCCAACATTTAAGGTGTTGCTAGCACCTTCTTGAACTACTGCTGTCCAGGTAGTCTGGGTGCACTCACAGTGCTGGAGTTAGTCCAGAATTTTAACCCAGTGACAATGAAGTGCTGCCCATATATTCCTAACTCAGTAGTGTTGACTTGGAGGAAAGCTCCCCCCCCCCCCCCAAATTCCGGGGGGGGGGGGGGGGGGGGGGGGTTGGGCTCCATCCACCTGCCAGTTTAAGGAATTTCCTCCCCCCATCCAATCCATAATCTATAGAATCCCTACAGTGTACGAGGGGGCCATTCAGCCCATCAAGTTTGCACCGACTTTTCGGAAGAGCACTCTACCGAGACCCACTCCCCTGCCCTATCCCCATAATCTGCAGCTTGAGCTTGATCATGGCCAATCCACCTGTCCAGCACATTTTTGAACTGTTGGAGGAAGCCAGAGCACCCGGGAGGAAACCCACCCAGACACGGGGAGAACGTGCAAACACCTCAGAGACAGCCATGCAAGGTCAGAATTGCACCTGGGTCTGAGGAGCTGTGAGACAGCAGTGCCACCGTGCCGCCCACAATCTCTTCTGAAAAATAAAGAAAATCTTACTGAGTTAGTGCAATCTCTATAAACCTGAATGCTTCCGAACAGCTATCGATCAAGATCCCTTTTAAAGACACCTGCTATCTTTCACTTGCCCAGCCCACAATCTTATCCAGTGCAACACTGTAAAGCAAGGGCAAGCAGAGAGGAACCCACAAGTGCATGAAAAGCACTTATTTATATTTACCTTGTTTACTTGTTTTATGCTCAATTATTATTATTATTACCTGCAGTAATTTGCTGATTCATCAGTTGAATATGCAAGTTGAAAAGCTGTTCCTGCACTTTACTCTGTGACAACTTCAGTTTCTCTCTTCTGCTCACCATGTAGCAAAGATTTCTCACCTAAAGAGAATGAACAGCAACTTCGGTTTTTAGTATTCCTTTCAAGTTATCTGTAACCCCAAATTATTGTGTGTTTTTTTTTACAGATAAAAAAGCCCCACAAAAACAAAAAATTCAAACCCTTTCCAAGTCTTGGCGTAGATGCATGAACATCTTCATTCTGGAATGGATCCGGTCCTCTTTCTGCAGACCCAAGCAATTTTCTTCACCTTCTTTTGGAGGCAACAGTGGTTTGCTAAAATTGCTTTTTCGCTTCAGCTTCCAGTACTCAAAAATGTATTCTACTACCTGCTCAGAGAGATGCAGTTCACCAGCCACATCAGCAACCTTTACCAAAGTGTAAAATTCTTCCTCCAGTTCCTGAAGCTTCTGTGCACGCAAGCCCTTCTTCTCAGTTTCAGTCTGTTTCAGTTTTTGCTCACTGACTTTTGCATTTGTTCATAGTCACCTTCTTGGTTCTGCCTATTTTTGCTGTGCTTGAGACAGTAAGACTTGAACTTCACCTCATCACCATCATCCAGGATTGTCTTCATCTCCAGGTTATGCTCAAAAGCACACGTTACATGGAAGGCGGTAATGCAGCTCTTCACTGAGCACTGAGAATTAATGAGAAAACACAAATGAATGTAAACAATACCATCCAAGAGCTAGTGATAAACAGTATGTTAGAATCAGTGGCTAGACAGAGGAGGAGGCCATTTTGGCTTGTTGGTCAAAATATTTAGGTGAAGCAATCGTCTTTACAGATTTCAGATATATAATAGATTATCCCATAAGAGCTTTGTTTATTGTACATGCACTAATTATTGATAAGTTTTCTTATAATTTCACATTTTAATCCTAAAGCACTTCTGTCTGTAATGCTGCTCTTCAAGTTAGCATTACAATTACATCACAATTGTAGAAAATTAATCATTTATGAAGGAAAAATAGTACGGTCATATCCTGAAACTGGAAACAACCTTAGTGCTTAAAATATAGTTCAGCAAGCATTTCAAGAGTCTGGTTAGAATCATGCTTCAATAAGGTTTGACTTTAATCATGAATATTCCAATTGCACAGCATATAAACATGGCAAACGTTAGACCACAAGAAACTAATCCAGCTCGCAGAATCCCTTCCAACGGGAAAATTCTGTAATAACAATGTTTTATGAATGGGACAGAGCAGCTATGGCAAGGGCAAGTTATTTTGTCTATTCATATCTCCATTCCAAAAATCCAGAGAAGTCTGTTAGGGAACTTTCAATTTGGTGAGTCTCGTCAAAAATTAAAGTCTACACTATACATCTCGTTAAAGCTAGATTAGAGGGCTGCAAAAACAATTATTTGAGTTTTTAATAATTTGCACACTGTAAATTAAATGCCAAACAGCAGCTGACAATGGAGAACCTAGGCTCCGGTTCTCGGAATATTCATAAGCACTTTCAGTGACTATGATCTTTACAAGTAGATTAGTACTTATGCGAGTATACCTACCGGAAGTCTGCTTTCAACTAGAAATAGATTTAGCTGCATAATTTTCACATAAAACCATCAGCTCCTTGACCAAAGCACCGGGTTAATTTCTTCAAATTCAGCCAAAGGCAACTGATCAAAGCTGTCAGAATCAACGTTGCAACAGCTGGATTTGTACATGCATATATATGACATTGGCTGAAGCTCTTTCCATCTAGATACAATGCAACCACATCCGCCATTTATCCGCCCCTTAACACAGTCTGCTGGGAGAGGCATACCTGAATGCAGGCACCAGTCTTCAATTTGCAAAGGCTGCAGACTAATGACCATCGGCTTGGTGGAATGTGAGACACTTTTGTAATCGGTTCCATTCTTTCAGGGCAGGCAATACTGACCTATGGTCACAATAAAACAGATTATAGCATTTCACGAAGTTGACAAAAAGGCCAACATCAAAAAGTTAATCCTGAGTTGGGGATTCCGTTTCCAATCAATTTGTGTTCACTTCTTTTAGAGTGCAGCAGTGAGATTCTTTTTTCAGGAATGGTGCACCGACCAACTGTGTCAATTGTCAGCAAGGGGTCCTGAATGAGATTAAAGGGACAAAGAATACCAGCACAAACAGTTACAGTTCCGTGAGAACATCTCCTAAAAAGTCAAACAGGTGCGGATCCCCAAAATCAAATTCATTTTCAGGCAAACTGTTGAGAAACATATAAAAATGAATTAAAATTTTCACGGCAGACAATAGCAATATTTCTCCTGTGGAGATGAAAATCTTCTTTTTTTTTAAAATAATTTTTATTGAAATTTTTACAAAATACAAAATATGAACATCTTAGCTCTATTAACATACAACCGCGGTAACACCCCATGAACAATACCCCCCCCCCCCCAGCTTCAAGAGCAACTTCAAACAGAACAAAAAAAAAACAACAAAGAAAAAGAACAAAGAGGAAAACCAAAAAAGAGAGAGATAGCACCCTCCACAAACCCATGTGCACAGTTCTCCTCCTCCTCCCCCCCCCCCCCCCCCCCCCCCCGGGTTGCTGCTGCTGTCGGCCTCTTTTCCTACCGTTCCGCCAGGAAGTCCAGAAAAGGCTGCCACCGCCTGAAAAACCCTTGTACTGATCCCCTCAGGCCAAATTTCACCTGCTCCAATTTAATGAACCCCGCCATATCAGAGATCCAGGCCTCCACGCTTGGGGGCCTCGCATCCTTCCACTGGAGCAAGATCCTCCGCCGGGCTACTAGGGACGCAAAGGCCAGGACCCCGGCCTCTATCGCCTTCTGCACTCCCGGCTCCACTGCAACCCCAAAAATTGCGAGTCCCCAGCCTGGATCGACCCTGGATCCCACCACCCTCGACACCGTCTTTGCCACCCCCTTCCAAAACTCCCCCAACGCTGGGCACGCCCAAAACATATGGGCGTGGTTCGCTGGGCTCCCCGAGCACCTAGCACACCTGTCCTCGCCCCCGGTGGAGATGAAAATCTAATATTAGATTTTATTCAAGGGAAACATACTACAGAAATGTCACTGTAATTTAAACATATTTATCAGTCAAGAGCAACTTGCCTGCCTGACGATACATTTTGCAGAAAGCAAAAATAATTTAGTCCTGGTTACAGTACAAATTCATAAATGTCAATAAGTATTGGCGGGTTAGCGCATAGTTGTAAATTACAATTGGATGGATCTCATCCCACAAAATACAATTAAGTCCAACAATTATACTTCTGTCACCTGTGCCTCAAACTGCACCTCTCCATTATATTAGCAAATTAGAATGGCATTGGTTCATCAACGCAAAACCAAAATCTACAAAACATTTATCATAGAATTTACAGTGCAGAAGGGCATTCGGCCCATCCAGTCTGCACCGGCCCTTGGAAAGAGCACCCTACCTATGTCCAGACCTCCACCCTATCCTCGCAACCCAACCTAACCTTTTTGGACACGAAGGACAATTTAGCATGGCCAATTCATCTAAACTGCACATCTTTGGTCTGTGGGAGGAAACCGGAGCACCCGGAGGAAATCCACACAGGCACGTGCAGACTCCGCACAGATAGTGACCCAAGCCAAGAATTCGCCCCTGGAGGGGCGAAGCAACTGCGTTAACCACTGCGCTACTGTGCTGCCCACTTAAAAGGACATCTCTTCCAAACGAAGCTGATAGCATTTAACAGAGGCATCAAGCAGAATCTTGTCCCAAAATTAAAGGCCAAGTGAAACAATGAGTAGCTTCTACCCCAAGATAATAAAACAGTGGAAAGTCAGACTTGCATTTAGGTAGCGCTTTTCATGACCATCAGACATCTCGAGTGTTTTACAATCAATGCAGTACAGTCACCATTTTAATGCAGGAAAGGCAGACAATGTGCGCACATCAAACAGTAATGTATTAACAATTTGTTTGTGATGTTGATTGAAGAATAAAATATTGGCCAGGACAGGAGGAACAACTCTCCTGGCTCCTCTTCAGAATAGTTTAATGAGATATTTTACATTCACTCAAACAGGGAGATGGGGGCCTCAGCTCACATCATCCGAAAGACAACGCAGCACTGGAGTGTCAACCTTGATTTTTGTACTCCAGCCCTAGAGTGGGGTTTGAACCAAGAACCTTGTGACTCAGATGCAAATGCTGTCAGCTTAACCCTTCGGCTGACATAAGTAAGAATTCAGAACACAGACGGGAAGTGACAATTGAAATAATCTACTTGATTATACAGATGGGCACTCCGAATTTGTGCAACAGCAATTAGATCTTGATGCAGAATTAAACAGGAAGTAACAGTTTTTCTCAAAATTCACTCACTGGATTATGATAGAACCCACTGTTGCGTTGTTGATTTGTGACGCTGCCAGATACATAGCGTCAGGAGAATCAGAATGGAGGCGAGGCATTACCATGGATGCATCCATTTTCATACATTTCCTAATGTTTAACAGAAACTAGGAGGAGATCATTCAGTTCTTCGAGCCTGATCGGCCATTCAATACGATTGTGAATGATTCCTCTAACTCAATGCCATATTCCCGCTTTCTCCTCATACCCCTTGATGCTATTAAAATCTTCTTTAAAAAATCTAATTCGAATTTATTCAGCCCCCCTGACCAATTTGAAGCAGCAGCAACAGCTTTGAGGCATTAAAATAAATTGTGCTAACCTCAGAATTAAAGACAAAGACACTGTTTTTCTGCTGTTGTGAGTTGGACAAAAAATTAACTCTACTTAGAAGGGGGAATAGAAAGTTCTACCATGAAACATAGAAAATAGGTGCATGAGTAGGCCATTCGGCCCTTCAAGCCTGCAGCGCCATTCAATATGATCATGCAAATTCAGTATCCCACTCCCGTTTTCTCTCTATACCCCTTCATCCCTTTCGCCACAAGGACCCTCCCTCTTGAATATATCCAACAAACTGGCCCCAACAGCTTTCTGGTGGTAGAGAATTCCACAAGTTCACAACTCTCTGAGAGAAGAAGTTCTTCCCCATCTCAGCCCTGAATGGCTTACCCCTTATTCTTAGGCTGTGACCCCTAGTTCTGAACATCCCCAACATCAGGAACATTCTTCCCGCATCTAGCCTGTCCAGTCCCATCAGGATTTTCTATGTTTCTAGGAGATCCCCTCTCATTCTTCTGAACTCCACTGAGTACAAGCCCAGTCGATCCAGTCTTTCTTCATATGTCAGTCCAGCCATCCCAGGAATTAGTCTGGTGAACCTTCGCTGGACACCCTCAAATGCAAGAATGTCCTTCTTCAAAGTAGGTGACCAAAACTGCACTCAATACTCAAGGTGTGGCTTCATCAATGCCCTGTATAACTGCAGCAAGACATCCCTACTCCTATACTCAAATCCTCTCTCTATGAAAGCCAGCATGCTTTCCTTGCCGCCTGCTATACCTGCTTGCCAACCTTCAGTGACTGTTCCACCATGACACCCAGGTGCCGGTGCACTTTCGCTTTTCAAGCCATATTACTGTGTCAATTTGTTTCATCATCTGGGATTAATTCTTTGCCACACAAATTCTGATAACCCAATGTTAATAATTTCCTAATTCGAGATAGAGGTATAGTTCTTACAATAACACCCAAGAACGTTGTTTCGTGTCTCAGGACAATAGGTCGGATCTGATCCCAAAACTATTTTTTTACCTTTTTCATATATAAAAGGGACTTCGCTTTCACATCAAGTCAATATTTGAATGAAGTTGAATTTTAAATAAAACATGTAGTTTTTAGCTTTACCGGAATTCTAGTGTGTAAGCACACAAGGAGGTTTGAAAGAAACAACAAGAAGGATGTAGACAGAGATTTCTACCAAAACAAATCCACATCATTTTTACCTCCGGTATCCACAAGGCACAGCTGACATGTGCCCACTTGGTCCCAGCACGTGTGGCTTTCATTGCTCCACCTTGCTTTGGGCACAGAAGACACTGAGGATAAATTCCAAGTACACAAGTGCGACACAACCAGCTACCTTCAGGCACTTTCAGAATCCCATAGCATGCCTGAGTGAAAAAGAAATTTGGCAAAAAACATACTGGTCAACAAAATTCAACAAATAGATAGGAATGCACATTTTTCTAAACTTTAAGGGTTGGATTCCACACTAGTAGTTGATGTGAACGTTATAAATTTTTTTTTTAATCATTTGTATTTCTTAAACATATATCACCTGTAGTCAGTCCACACCTTTCAAAATAATATGGGTGCAGTCATGGATGTAGCAGGACATAGCTTGATCTCAGTGCCCCATGCACCATCTTCAACATCCACTTCTACTGCCACCAGCACACGGTGCCAGTACTGCACACTGCTTATACGATGCACTGCAGCAACTCACAAAGGTTCTTTTACATCATCTTCCAACACTGTGATCGTTACCATCTGGGACACAGCAGCAGTCACATGGGAACCCACCACCTCCCCAAGTTCCCCGCAAAACCACACACCATCCAGACTTGCAACATTGTCGTCCCTTCACTGTCACTGGGTCAAAATCCTGGAACTCCCTCTCTAATAGCACAGAGGATGTGCCTACATAAGGACTAAAGCGGTTCAAGAGGAAAGTTCACCACCACCTCGGAAAGGCAATTAGGAGGGATCTGAAGACAAGGATGAGAAATTTTGAAACAAGATGTTGCAACATCACAACCATTGTAAGTCGGACTTATTTAATGATCATGCACTTGATTTTCACCGATTTAGTACATTTGGCCTCATGAGAGGAAGCATGATTCGGAAGTCTTTTGGAAATTAATTTATGGGATATGAGCTTCACTGGCGTGGCTAGTATTCACTGCCCAATCCTACCACCCAACATTTCTTGGTCCCAAAGCTACTGTCGATAGCTGGTGCACTATTTTATTCATGTTTTCTCAGACCAATAGACAGCACATTATCAGGAAAAAGTGGGTGATTGTAACTGTCTAGATATTTAAGTGGCATTTTCCTACCATCCCAGTGTTAACGATCAACTTGCCAAAGATGGGAACCACAACTTCATGTAGGCATCCAGCAAATGTACAGGACCATAACCTAATTTAATAAATTGCTATTCAGTTGACACTAATTAGAAAATGGTGTAAATAAACATTGCACAGTCCCAGTAAACTCCTTTAAGATGCTGTAAGATTAAAATTTACAGAGACAGAAGTGAAAGTGAGAAGACTCTTCAATAGTTTTTGCCTCATTAGTATTGCACTGGCAATTCTATTGGTTTCGCTACTGTTCATTTCACTGAAGTAAAATTTTAATTTATTGGCAAAGGAATTGTAACGGTGACAATTTATTACAAAATGACAACATCTTTGGGCAAAATCAATACTCTCTCTGTAGGTTTGCAGATTGCAATGTTGAAACAAACTATTATCAGTCATAAATCTAATCAAATGCAAGGAAGAGCTTTCCAAGTCACGGGCCTCCAGTTGGCGGAAATCCAGCTTCAATTTTGTATTTGTGTTTTGAAATCCTCAGCAATTAGCATCTGACTCCTTATTTTTCTATCCTCAAATAACCAGAAGAAGCACATGGGCACACTAATGCAGTTATGCTACTAAGCTAGTAATCCAAAGACCTGTAACTATTCCAAAAACCTAAGCAGATTGAGAATTTGAATTCTGTAAACAAAAAAAAAACCTGGGCCAAGAAGGGATCAATGAGACTGCCATTAAAAACCTAGTCGGTTCACATTAGGGAAGGAAATCTCCCATCCTTAACTGGTCCACATGTGCGCGCCTCCAGGTCAGCATCAATGTTACTGTGTGTCTTGTGTTGCTCCTTGAAGTGCAGTTTTGAATACCATTTAGTTGCATTGGACTGTCCGGGATGGGTACAAGAACTGGTCTTGCCAATGGGACCCACATGCCGAGAATTAATTTTTAGAAAACATTTACACTCGGGGCTTTTCGCAGTAACTTCATTGCAGTGTTAAAGTAATCCTACTTCTGACAATAATAAAGATTATTCCTATTATTTATAAATCCTTTCCCAGGATTTTGCAGTTAGAATCCAAACTTTTAAATAATTGTGCTTTGTTTAACTTAAATGGTCAGAGCTTCCCTGCCCCACACGGCTATTTTGCATGAAATTATGTCTTCTTTGTCCATTCTGAAATATAATCTCATTAACACCTGCTGATTGTGTGATCAATATCACTTGGCTAACAGAGGCCAAACAGGGCCTTCTACATTTGTACAGGTGCAAAGCTAAATATTTTAGGTGGATTTCACTGTAACATAATTGTGTACCGCAAAAATGAACCAAGTCGAGTTGATAACTATGGTCTCGATTTTGCCACTCTCCACCTATTTACTTAACTTGTACCATAGCTCCACATTTCTCGTCCAGACTTCCGAACCAGGCACCTTCAGAAACATGGAGCGTAGAATCCTCCTTTGCAATGCAGGACGTCCCCTTTCTACAGCACTAACTGTGTGGGATGTGGTGTGTGCGGGAGGGGTGCGTGCGGTTGCTGTCGGTGTGTAGTCAAGAGGGGGGGTTATGGGCGGTAGTCCATGGTGGGGAATACAGTGGGGAGTCAGGTGGAGGTTAGTCAGTTCAGTAACATCGTAAAGCTCAAGAGTAAGAACTGGTTTTAAATCCCAATCTTTCCTGGGTATCTATTCTGCCAAGCGTGTTGAAACCACCCAAATCGGACTTTAACTCATTTTCTGAGGATTTCAGATGTATAATTACCCTGCCGAAGTTAAAGCTGCCCAGGCAAGTTGGGTACAACTGTCCATAGACCGACGGTATCGGCCAATATTACAATTTTTGAATCACTCGTTCCATTTTATGAATAGGTAACATTTTAACTTACTTGATGGACACATATATTACACCTATCGCAGAAGACCATCTCATTGCCTTCTTCACTGTCGGGAGAGCGGCATACATCACAAATGACATCTTCATCATACTCAATTCCCAGCCCTTCCTCAGTTTCTATGGCATGGTTCATGTTTTCATAGCAGTGACGCTCCAGTGCTTCTATAGTTTTCTCCATAGTGCATTCATGAATCAAACCACACCCTGAAGGAAGAGAATTTTAAGAAAAAACTTGCTTTTATGGTCATTATTCAGATGAATCTTCATGATTACCAATCAATCATCAAGCAACGGGAAACCACTTTGAAGACATTGGTCCGCTGAAGAATTTAAGACTCTCTGAAGTGCTCCAATTCTATACGGAGTGTGTAGATAAAAGAACTGTAATGTAGTGTCTTCACTGTCATAAAACATCCCAGGGTGCATCACAGAAGCATTAGCAAAATATGACACCGAGCCACATAAGGAGATGTTAGCTCAGCTTAGTTTTAAGGAGCATCTTAAAGGGAGAAAAATGAGGCGGTGATGTGAACGAAGGAGGATATTTCAGAGCTTAGAGTGTAGGAAATGATGGTGCAATTAAAATCAGGGCACAAGGGGGACAGAATTAGACGAGTGCAGATGTCACGGAAGATTGTGGGCCTGGAGGAAATTACAGAGCTAGGGAGGGACAAGACCATGGAGGGATTTTAAAAACAAGGATGAGAATTTTAAAATCAAAGCATGGCTTGACAGAAAGTTAACATAGGTAAGCACAAGGGTTATTGGAAAATCGAAATGGACTGGGAGCAAGTTAATGCCTGGATAGCAGAGCATTGGATAACCTCAAGTTTACTGAGGGTAGAATGTGGACAACTTTTTTTAAAAATTCATTACAGGATGTGGACGTCGCTGGTTAGGCCAGCATTTATTGCCCACCTCTAGTTGCCCTTCAGAAGGTGGTGGTGAGTTGCCTTCTTGAACCGTTGCAGTCCATGAGGTGTAGGTACACCCACTATGCGGTTAGGGAGGAAGTTCCAGGATGTTTCCCCAGTGACAGTGAAGGAACGGTGATATATTTCCAAGTCTTGATGGCGAGTGACTTGGAGGGGAACCTCCAGGTGGTGGGGTTTCCATGTATCTGCTAATCTTGTCCACCTGGGTGGTAGAGGTCATGGGTTTGGAAGGTGTTGTCTAAGGAACCTTGGTGAGTTACTGGAGTGCATCTTGTAGATGATACACATGGCTGCCACTGTTTGTCGGAGGTGGAGGGTTTGAATGTTTGTAGAGGAGGAGCAATCAAGCGGCCTACTTTGTCCTGGATGGTGTCAAGCTTCTTGAGTGTTGTTGGAGCTGCACTCATCAAGGCAAGTGGAGAGTAGTCCATTACACTCCTGACTTGTGCCTGGTCGATGGCGGACAGACTTTTGGGTGGGGCGGCAGGAGGCGAGTTACTCACCGTAGGATTCCTAGTCTTTGACTTTCCCTGGTAGCCACAGTATTAATGTGGCTAATCCAGTTCAGTTTCTGATCAATGGTAACCTCCAGGATGTTGATAGTGGGGGATTCAGCGATGGTAATGCCATTGAATGTCAAGGGACGGTGGTTAGATCCTGTCTTGTAGGAGATGGTCATTGCCTGGCACTTGTGTGACACGAATGTAACTTGTCAGCCCAAGCCTGGATATTGCCCAGGTCTTGCTGCATTTGGACATGGGCTGCTTCTTTATCTCAGGAGTGTGCAATCATCCGCAAACATCCCCACTTCTGACCTTATGATGGAAGGAAGGTCATTGATGAAGCAGCTGAAGATGGTTGGGTCGAGGACTCTCCCCTGAGGAACTCCTGCAATGATGTCCTGGAGTTGAGATGATTGATCTCCAACCACCACAACCATCTTCCTTTGTGCCAGGTATGACTCCAACCAGCGGAGAGTTTTCCCCCTGATTCCCATCGACTCCAGTTTTACTAGGGCTCTTTGATACCATATGTGATCAAATGCTGCCTGGATGTCAAGGGCAGTCACTCTCACCTCTGGCATTCAGCTCTTTTATCCACGTTTGAACCAAAGCTGCAATGAGGTCAGGAGCGGAGTGATCCTGGAGGAACCCAAACTGAGCATCCAGGTTCTGGCTGAGCAAGTGCCGCTTGATAGCACTGTTGACAACTCCTTCCATCACTGAGCTGATGATGGAGAATACAGTGATAGGGTGGTAATTGGCTGGGTTGGATTTGTTCTGTTTCTTTTGTACAGAACACACCTGGGCAACTTTCTACATTGCCGGGTAGATGCCAGTGTTGTAGCTGTCTTGGAACAGCTTGGCTAGGGGTACGGCACGTTCTGGAGCACAAGTTTTAATACTATTGCTGGGATATTGTCAGGGCCCATAGCCTTTGCGTATCCAGTGTCTTCAGCTGTTTCTTTTCTTCTTAAATTTAGAGTAGCCAATTATTTTTCTTTTCCAATTAAGGGGCAATTTAGCATGGCCAATCCACCTAACCAGCATACTTTTGGGTTGTGGGGGTGAAACCCATGCAGACATGGGGAGAATGTGCAAACTCCACACGGACAGTGACCCAGAGCCGGGATTCGAACCGGATCCTCAGCGCCGCAGTCCCAGGGCTAACCACTGCACGACATGCCGTCCGTCTTCAGCCATTTCTTGATATCACGTGGAGTAAATCATATTGGCTGAAGACTGACATCTGTGATGCTGGGGGCCTCTGGAGGAGACCGAGATGAATCATCCACTCGGCATTTCTTCTGGCTGAAGATTGTTGCGAATGCCTCAGGCTATGCTTTTGCACATATGTGCTGGGCTCCTCCATCATTGAGGATGGGGATATTTGTGGAGCCTCCTCTTTCAGAGTTGTTTAATTGTCCGCCACCATTCACGGCTGGACTACAGAACTTAGATCTGATGCATTTGCTGTGGAATCGCTTCACTCTGTCTATTACTTGCTGCTAATGTTGTTTTGCAAATAAGTAGTGCTGTATTGGAGCTTCTCCAGGTCGACACCTAATTTTTTCTGTAAACCTCATGTTGCTTCTGGCAAGCTCTCTTGCACACTTCATTGAACCAGGATTGATCCCCTGGCTTGGTGATAATGATAGAGTGGGGGATATGCCGGGCCATGAGATTGCAGATTGTGGTTGAATACAATTCTGCTGCTGCTGATGGCCCACAGCGACTCATGGATGCCCAGTCTAGAGTTGCTGGATAAGTTTGAAGTCTATCCCATTTATCATGGTGGTCGTGCCGCACAACACGATGGAGGATATCCTCAATGTGAAGACAGGGCATGTCTCCATAAGGGCTGTGTGGTGGTCACCTCTACCAATACGGTCATGGACAGATGCATCAGCGGCAGGCAGTTTGGCGAGGATGAGGTCAAGTGTGTTTTTCCCCCTTGTTGGTCCCCTCACCACCTACTGCAGTCCCAGCCACTTTAAATAGCTTTTGTTTCTCGCCGGTGCAAGCACTGACAAACACGCGGCTAAAAATGCTCGCTATGGGACTTTGTTCCCATTTAGTTAAATCCCGCCCACTATCAGGGGCCTCACGGTAGCATGGTGGTTAGCATCAATGCTTCACAGCTCCAGGGTCCCAGGTTCGATTCCCGGCTGGGTCACTGTGTGTGTGGAGTCTGCACGTCCTCCCCGTGTGTGCGTGGGTTTCCTCCGGGTGCTCCGGTTTCCTCCCACAGTCCAAAGATGTGCGGGTTAGGTGGATTGGCCATGCTAAATTGCCCGTAGTGTAAGGTTAATGGGGGGATTGTTGGGTTACGGGTATATGCGTTACGTGGGTTTAAGTAGGGTGATCATTGCTCGGCACAACATCGAGGGCCGAAGGGCCTGTTCTGTGCTGTACTGTTCTATGTTCTATGTCTGTATGCATCTTAATCCAGGTTTTAATAACACGACTGCAAAAAATATATAAAATATGATCATTTCTTACATTCATCACAACCTATCATACCCCACAACCTCGTAATCAAGAACAAATTTATTCAAATGAAATTCCAGCTGAAAGTTAACATACAAGATGGTAAATAAATGCATGTGTTACTACTGGATAAACTAACTCAGGCATACCCATTTCTTGAAGTTCTTCATTTGCTGCATGTAACCAGTAAATGTCCACATCATCCAAATCGTAACGGCACACAGTGTCTGCCAGTTCCAGGATGTTTACATAGCCAGGGTCTGAGGGTTCAGCAGCAGAACAGCGAATAAACTTCCGTGGTTTGGTGAACAAAGTGTCCTTTGCCTTTTCCACAATAACCCTAAAACAACCAAACATAAAAATCAAACACAAGAATAGAACCAATTCAGTGCAAGCATTTCCGCACGTTTAACTTTACAACAAAACATTTCACCAGAGAAGAGCATGGAAGTCTTCTTGAATTCTCTTTTTTAATAATTTAGAGTACTCAATTAGTTTTTTCCAATTAAGGGGCAATTTAGTGTGGCCAACTCACATATCGTGCACAACTTTGGGTTGTGGGGGTGAGACCCACAAAGGCACGGAGAGAATGTGCAAATTCCACATGGTCAGTGAACCGGGGCTGGGATCGAACCTGGGTCCTCGGTGCCGTGAGAATCTTCTTGAATTCTTTGAATCAAAATGTGGGGCTAATTTCTCCTTCCAAACTCAATGATACAAAAGCGACTTATAGCACCTTATTAAAATTCAGGTGCAATCTCCTAATTAAGCGTAGGCCATAGATTGAACCTGGAACCTTCCCGGTCTGTGCGGCACATTGCCAATCTGAATTGATTTACACAGGCAAAATGTCGACAGCGTTTCATTTCACTCAATAGGAAGTCACTATTCCAAAACTTGAATTATCACAACCAAGTGGGTATAAATTAATTATATAGACAAACGATTAAACTTGGTTAGTTTCTTTTTTTTTTTAAATTTGATTTTATTCAAGATTTTACAATATTTTTACAAAACCACTACAAAAAGAAGACAACAAAAAACATAACCATAAAAAAAAGCGAATTAACAACTTAACAAAACAAGCTGGGATATCTACCCTTTACAAGTGAAAACTATCCGCAACCCATACGACCTCCCCCCATCCTGGTTTGCTGCTGCTGCTGACCGCCACGTAACGTTCCGTGAGAAAGTCAAGGAACGGTTGCCACCGCCTGGAGAACCCCAGCGTTGCCTTAAGGACCCTCTTAAGGCAAACTTTATTCTCTCCAAACTTAGAAACCCAGCCATGTCACTGACCCAAGTCTCCACACTCAGGGGTTTCGCGTCCCTCCACATTAACAAGAGCCGTCTCCGGGCTACCAAGAAGGCAAAAGCCAAGACTCCGGCATCTTTCGACTCCTGCACTCCCAGATCTTCTGACACCCCAAATATCGCTATCCCCCAACTCGGCTTTACCCGAGTGTCCAAGACCTTGGACATAGCCTTTGCAAAGCCTCGCCAGAATTCTTTAACTGCCGGGCAAGCCCAAAACATATGGACATGGTTTGCTGGGCTCCCTGAACACCTCACACACCTGTCCTCCACCCCAAAGAACTTGCTCATTCTTGCCACTGTCATATGCGCCCTGTGTACCACCTTAAACTGAATCAGGCAAAGCCTGGCACAAGATGAGGAGGAATTGACCTGACCCAGGGCGTCTGCCCACAGGCCCTCATCCCACTTGCCTTTCAGCTCCTCCGCCGAGACCTTCTCCGCCTCCTGCAGCTCCTGGTATATGTCTGATAGCTTTCCGTCCCCTGCCCACATGCCCGAGACCACCCTGTCCTGTATCCTACAGGCAGGTAGCAGCGGAAATTCCACCACCTGCTTCTTCACAAAAGCATGGACCTGCAGGTAACGAAAGATATTCCCTGGGGGCAACCCAAATTTCTCTTCCAGCGCCCTCAGGCTAGCAAAAGTCCCATCAATAAACAAGTCCCCCATCCTTTTGATACCCACTCTGTGCTGGCTTAGAAACCCCCCGTCTATTCTACCTGGAGCGAACCTGTGGTTGTTTCGTATCGGGGTCCAGACTGAGGCCCCTACCTCCCTACTGTGCCTTCTCCGCTGACCCCAGATCCTCAATGTCGCCATTGTCGCCAGCACGGTAGCATGGTGGTTAGCATAAATGCTTCACAGCTCCAGGGTCCCAGGTTCGTTTCCCGGCTGGGTCACTGTCTGCGTGGAGTCTGCACGTCCTCCCAGTGTGTGCGTGGGTTTTCTCCGGGTGCTCCGGTTTCCTCCCACAGTCCAAAGATGTGCGGGTTAGGTGGATTGGCCATGCTACATTGCCCGTAGTGTCCTAAAAAGTAAGGCTAAGGGGGGATTGTTGGGTTACGGGTATAGGGTGGATACGTGGGTTTGAGTGGGATGATCATTGCTCGGCACAACATCGAGGCTGAAGGGCCTGTTCTGTGCTGTACTATGTTCTATCACCACCGGACTCGTGGTATACCGTGCCGGCTGGAGCGGCTGGTGCCGTTATCAGTGCCCCAAGCTAGTATCCCTGCAAGACGCCGCCTCCAGCCATTTCCACCACACACACCCCCCCCCACCCACTTCCGGATCATGGATATATTCGCTGCCCAATAATAGCTGCAGAAGTTCGGCAGCGCCAGCCCCCCTCACCCTGACTGCGCTCCAAGAACAGTCTCTTAACTTGCGGGGTCTTGTTTGCCCACACAAATCCCGTGATAATCCTGTTTACCCGCTTGAAGAAGGACTTGGGGATGAGGATGGGATGGCACTGGAAGAGAGATGACGGGAGGACCGTCATCTTCACAGACTGCACCCTGCCTGCCAGGGAAAGCGGTAGCATGTCCCACCTCTTAAAGTCCTCCTCCATGTGACCCACCAGCCGCGTGCAGGGCATCCCAACTCTTAGCCATCCGTATGCCCAGGTAGCGAAAGCTCCTCTTCACCCTCTTAAGCGGTAGCTCTCCCAGTCTCTTTTCCTGGCCCCTCGCATGTATCACAAAGAGCTCGCTTTTCCCGACATTCAACTTGTACCCCGAAAACTTTAAGGATCTGCATGACCTCCCCCATCCCCTCCACCGGATCTGAACTATACAGAGCAGGTCATCCGCAGAGAGTGAAATACGATGCTCCCCCCCCCCCCCCCCCCCCCCCCCCCCCCCCCACCCGAACCAGCCCCTTCCGGTTTCTAGACCTCCTCAGCGCCATGGCCAGCGGCTCGATTGCCAGGGGAAACAGCAGGGGGACAGGGGGCACCCTTGCCTCGATGCAGCCTAAAGTACTCCGACCGCAGCCGGTTCGTAGACACACTCGCTGCAGGGGCCTGATACAATAATTTGACACACCCTTTGAATTCCTCGCCAAATCCAAATCTGCCTAACACTTCCCACAGCTACTCCTACTCCATCCGATCGAAGGCTTTTTCCGCGTCCATTGCAGCCACCACATCCGTATCCCCTCCTTCAGAGGGCATCATGATCACATTCAGGAGCCTCCACACATTCGTGTTCAGCTGCCTGCCCTTCACAAACCCCTTCTGATCCTCATTAATCACTCCCGGGACACAGCCCTCAATTCTGGTGGCCAGGATCTTGGCCAACAGTTTGGCGTCTACATTATGGAGCGATATCGGCGTGTAGGAGCCACATTGCAACGGGTCCTTATCTCGATTAAGGATGAGCGAGATCAAGGCCTGCGCCATCATCTTAGCCTCGTTGATGCTTCTCAGCAATAACGGGCTCAACAGCTCTGAGAATTTCCTATAGAATTCTACGGGATATCCGTCCGGTCCCGGGGCCTTGCCCGACTGCATACCCTCCAAACCCTTAACCAATTTCTCCATCTCAATCGGGGCCCCCAATCCCTCTACCAGCCCCTCCTCCACCTTTGGGAATCTCAGTTGGTCCAAGAATTGCTTCATCCACCCCCCCTCCCCCCCGGGGGTTCGGACTCATACAGTTTACCATAAAAGTCCTTGAAGACCTCATTGATCCTTACGAGGTCAGTACCGTGCTACCCCCCCCCTGTCCCTAATTCCCCTGGCCGCCTCCCTCTTCTGTAGTTGGTGCGTCAGCATCCTGCTTTCCTTCTCCCCATACTCGTACACCGTTCCTTGTACCTTCCTCAACTGAGCCTCTGTCTTCCCTGTGGTAAGCATCAAACTCTGCCTGCAGGCTCCGGCGCTCTTTTAGCAGCCCCTCCTCAGGGGACTCCGCATAACTCCTGTCCACCCTGAGTATCTCCCCCACCAACCTCTGCATCCTATCCCTCTTCTCTCTGTGGGCCCTGATAGAGATTAGGTCCCCCCTGATAACTGCCTTCAGCACCTCCCAGACCGCACTCGGAGACCTCCCCTGTATCGTTGGTCGCCACATAGCTTTGGATACTCCTCCGAATCCACCCACAGACCTCCTCGTCCGCCAATATTCCTATGTCCAGTCTCCACAGAGGGTGTTGGCCTCTCTCCGCCCCCAGCCTCAACTCCACCCAGTGCGGGGCATGGTCTGAGAACGCAATGGCTGAGTGCTCTACCCCCTCCACTCTCGGGATTAGCGCCCTGCTTACCATGAAAAAAATCAATCTGCGGGTACACCTTGTGGACATGGGAGAAGAAAGAAAACTCCTTCGTCCTTGGCCGAGCGAGCAAATCTCCACGGGTCCATTCTCTCTTCCCTTCCCCCCCCCCCCCCCCCCCCAAAATCCGGAATCCTACTCAACATCCGCTTCATAAACCCTGCATCGTCCCAGTTCGGGACATACACGTTCACTAACACCACCCGGGCCCCCTGCAACCTGCCTCTCGCCATAATATATCTACCCCCTTTATCCGCCACAATACCCCCCGCCTCAAATGCCACCCACTTGCTCACCAAGATTGCGACCCCCCTGGTCTTCGCATCCAACCGAGTGGAAGACCTGCCCCACCCATCCCTTCCTCAGCCTGGTTTGGTCAGCGAGCATCAGATGCGTCTCTTGTAGCATGGCTACGTCTGCCTTTAGCCCCCTTAAGTGCGAAAACACACGGGCCCTCTTGACCGGCCCATTCAGGCCCCTCACGTTACACATGATCAGCCAGGTCAGGGGGTTAGTTACCCCCCCCTGCCGACTAGCCATCCACTTTTTTAGGCCAGCCACGTTCCCGCGTCTCCTGCACACTCCAGCCCCCCAGCCGGAGGTTCCCCGTCCCGACTCTCCCTTTCACTCCGAAAATTGATTCCCCGTCAGTCAGCAAAGCAGCATCCCAGCCCCCCCCCCCCCACCCAAGTCAAGCGTCCACCTAACCTAACCCCCCCCCCCCCCCCCCCGTTGCACTCCCGCAAGTCAGCTGACTCACGCTGACCCCGGCCGCTCCTGCCTCTGCCTCCAATTCCACTGTTGGCTCCCTCTACGGGTCTCCAATTCCCCCCCCCCCCCGCCCAGCTAAATGAGGGAGAGAGAGTTCCCCCCCTCCTTCTCGTGTGTAAAGAGAAAAAACGAAACTCTCTCAAACAAACAAAGGGTGCTATCCCCAACGTTGAGCGACTAAACTGCTCTCGTTATCTGGCCCGACCCCATCACCTGCGACGCAGCTCTACACCAACTGCGACCCGGCCCAGTACCTCGAGGGCACAGGACAAAGTGGCAACAAAAAAAGAAACATGGGGGGAAAAACTAACATAACACCCCCCCCCCCCACCGGGATGCCCAAACAACATACTGCAGTCCATTAGTTTGAGTCCAGCTTCTCGTTCTTAATAATAAGTCCAGGTCTCATCCGGCGTATTGAAATAATGATGCCGGTCCTGGTACATAACCCACAGCCTTGCCGGTTGTAGCAGCCCGAACTTCACCCCTTCACTGTGGAGGACCGCCTTGGCCCGGTTGAATTCCGCACGCCTCTTGGCCAGCTCTGCACCCAGTCCTGGTAAATACGGATCTCTGTGTTCTCCCACTTGCTGCTTCGTTCCTTCTTTGCCCATCGCAGGACACACTCCTTATCGGTGAAGCGGTGGAATCTTATCACCATAGCTCTCGGCGGCTCGTTCGCCCTAGGCCTCCTTGCCAGGACTCTGTACGCCCCATCCAGTTCCAGGGGCCGCGGGAAGGCCCCCTCGCCCATCAGCGTTCCCAGCATCATGGTCACATACGCACCAGCATTCGACCCCTCCACGCCTTCAGGGAGACCCAGAATCCGCAGGTTCTGCCTCCTTGACCTATTTTCAAGGTCTTCCAGCTTCTCCTGCCATCTTTTGTGCAGAGCCTCGTGCGCCTCCACTCTAACCGCCAGGCCCAAAATCTCATTCTCGTTGTCAGAGGCCTTTTGCTGCACCTCCTTAATCGCCATCCCCTGCATCTTCTGGGTCTCCACCAACCTTTCAATAGAAGCCTTCACAGGGGCCAACATCTCTGCCTTTAACTCGGCGAAGCAGCTTCTGAGAAACTCCTGCTGCTCCCGTGATCACTGGGCCCACGCTGCCTGATCCCCGCCGGCCGCCATCTTGTTTTTTCGCGCCCGTTCTCCTCTCTTCGCCAAAGCCGCTTTTTTGACCGCCCCACTCCTGGTCCTCTCCATACAGCGCTGGGGGACCCTCACTGTTTCCTTCCCACACCGGGAATCGTCGTCCAATTGCCGCTGGAGCTCCGTAAAATGGCCCAAAAGTCCGTTGTTGGCGGGAGCTGCCGACTGTGCGACCTACCTAGGCATAGCCGCAACCGGAAGTCCGCACTTGGTTAGTTTCTAAATATTCCTTTCCATAAAAGTAAATTCCAAGTCTTTGAATCAGTGCCCTCTTTGCTATCAAGAAAGCAGTATTATTTAACATTCGTTCAGAAAGGGATTATTATTCATGGCTACAGAGGAACAGTCAGAGACAGACTACGGAATTTATGTAGGGTTGGAGAAGCAGAGCAAATAAGAATATTAATTTGTAATTTCACTCTTCAGACGGCATATTAAATTGATCTGACAGATTTATCTGTCAGAACACACTCAGTGAATCACTTTACAAAATATTTACAAATGCAACAGGCCACTTATCCCATTTTACATCCAACTGGATTTAACCCTGAAGTATTTTTGCTGTTTGATATTTCCCCCCACCCTCCCCACAAGTTCATCTATAGTTAGTGCAACACCACTGATCGAGTAGCTACCTGCTTTGTTCAGTTTGCCTTACTTTGTACAGTCATTTGTCTATATTAAACTCAAGTTGCCATTGCTCTGCCCACGCACATAGTTTGCATGAAGTCCAGGTCATTCTGCAATTCCTCACTGCATCTTCAATTTCACTGTTCAATTGCTAACTTATCAAGTTGCGTTGGATTAGAGTACAAGTTATAAAAGTTAGAAATAACTAGGCAAATTATGATCAGTTTGGGGGGGGGGGGGGGTATACCACTCAGTACTTTCCCCAACTCCAAAGTTATGCCTCTAACGAGTACCCATCACTGCCTACAGCCTAAACTTCAGAATGTTGTGGTTAAGATTTCTAAAGCACATCTCATTTTTCCATTTCAGCTTTCCCTGGGTCACATGCATTTTCTGACCAACAAGCTCACTGCTGCTGTGCTGGTATCTTGCTCTGAGCAAAACAATTTCTGGCTAAACACAACATGATCAAGAAACCAACAGGAAGACATCAATTTCCAATGTCCACTCAACTCTTCAGTACAAAAAACTGTATTTACAGTTTTGACCCATTGGGTGTCAGGTACCTGTAACAATGAATGAAAAACAACTGTTACCTAACACATGGATCTGGAATGGTTTCTGGACTGGCTGGAACCTGAACTCCTTTCTCCCACTCCTGCTTCCACTGATCAGCCAAGAGATAATATTCATCCTGGTTCACATGGTGCGAGTCTGGAATCTTCATGGCACTGATGAGATCTTTCCGGAACACCTACAAAAGCAAGCCTAAATATTTAAATGAACATTTAAAGAAGTTGCCACAATGTGTTGAGGTGATAATGCACTGTGCTGGTCCAATTCCATCGTTCCTCACATGGCTAGTCAATATGAGCAATACGAGAGCTTCATCCAAGGTGGTTCTTGTGCACCATCTAGCGATTAAATGCATAGCAGAATAAGCAGATGCTTATTGGGATAGATCACTCACCATTTCAGCCAGAGAGAATATAAAAGCCAGAGGAAGATAAATGTGCCTATGCATAACCTTTACACTTTTCCTAAAAAAAACCTCAAGAATGAACTGAAACCCTTTGCCAATATACTTTTAAATGCTCAATGATTTAGATTTATTGTATACGTGTTGCGAGGTACACTGAAAAGTATTGTTCTGCGTACAGTCCAGGCAGATCGTTCCATACATGAAAAACATAGGACATACGACAAATACACGATGTAAATACACAGACATCGGGCGAAGCACATGGAGAATAGTGCTACCACAGTAAAGAAGATGCGTAAAGAGATCAGTTCAGTCCATTGGAGAGCCATAGAGGAGTCTGGTAACAGCGGGGAAGAAGCTGTTTTTGAATCTGTTAGTGCGTGTTCTCAGGCTTTTATATCTTCTGCCCGATGGAGGAGGTTGGAAGAGAGAATAATCCGGGTAGGAGGGGGTCTTTGATTATGCTGCCTGCTTTCCCAAGACAGCAGGAAGTGTAGATCGAGTCACTGGATGGGAGGCAGGTTTGAGAGATGGACTGGGCTGTGTTCACAACTCTCTGTAGGGGCTGGTTTAGCACACTGGGCTAAACAGCTGGCTTGTAATGTTACCAGGCCAGCAGCCCGGGCTCAATTCTTGTACCGGCCTTCCCGAACAGGTGCCGGAATGTGGCAACTAGGGGCTTTTCACAGTAACATCATTGAAGCATACTTATGACAATAAGCAATTATTATTATTATTAGTTTCTTAAGTCTTTGGCAGAGCAGATGCCATACCAAGCTGTGATGCAGCCAGATAGGATGCTTTCTATGGTGTAGCTGTAAAAATTGTGGACATGCCGAATTTCCTTAGTTTCCTGATGACACATGCGGCTGTTGTGCTTCCTTGGTTGCAGTGTCGACGCAAGTGGATCAAGACAGATTGTTAGTGATGTGTACACCCAGAAATTTGAAGCTGTCAACCATCTCCACCTCTATCAGGGTGTGTACAACACTTCGCTTCCTAAAGTCAATGACCAGCTCCTTAGTTCTGCCGACATTGAGGGAGACACTGTCGTCATTACACCATGCTACTAGGTTCTCTATCTCCCTCCTGTACTCTGACTCCTTGCTATTAGAGATCCGACCCACAACGGTCGTGTCATCAGCAAACTTGTGGAGTTGGAGCTGACTTTTGCCACACAGTCAATAAGGAGTATATTAGGGGGCTAAGTACACAGCCTGGCGGGAATGCCATGTTATGTTTTCTGAAGGTGTCTAATGTTGACTATGCCAACATCAGATTCAGATTTAAGAAACCTGACTGGTTTTCATTCACTAATCTTTGATTTTGTTAAATTCTCCAGTGAGAACAACACGCGAGAAGCCGGCCTGATGAACTTCAAGGAGATCTCAATTAACAGAATTCAATTTTATCGAATATATATTTGCTATTAAGGTTTAGGGGCAAATCAGTTCACTCTCCCTATAAAACAGTGATCCAGTTGGAAAAGGGAGATGGTCATCCAAACCCTTGGGCCTGTGCTACCATTTAATTAGATCATTGCTGATGTAGAATTGAACTTATATTTTCCCACCCATGTGTTCCTTAACCCTGCCTGCCCGTAGCTAACAAAATCTCTCAATCTTGAAAGCTAAAATTACCGGAGTAACCTCAGTCTTTTTAGGAAGCCTGCGGTGAGGAGTGAGAGGGCGGAAGAATGTTCCAAAATTCTATTGCGCTGTATGTGAAAAGGTGCTTCCTGATTTTGCTGCTGAATTGCTTGGTTCTAATTTCAAAACCTTGTCCCTTTGATCTTGATTTTCCCCCACCTGAAGAATGATTTTTCTGGATCGTCTCAGTGAAATCCTTCTAGCATTCAAAACATCTTGGACCAGATCACCATATCTCCTAACCTAAATGCAATTCAAGCAAAGCTTATGAAACAGGTTCACAATTTAATCCAGTAAGTCATGGTACCATTCTTGTGAATCTGCTGTCCACCACCGCTTCAAATAGGAATCACAAGATTCAGTTGTTTATACATTGTTTGCATGCACAGCTCTCAGCAGGGAATTTACCCAATTTAGAATTTTCTTTGCAAGAAAAATTATAGATCTTTAAATCTCTGGCTTTTGTGGCATGAAAGAAAAAATTCTGCAAGCTCCAGAAGACATCAGATGATAAAATCTTTATTATTCTAAGTATATTGGAGCTTGCGCATGAAAAGCTAGCCTCCCAAAGATACAGGGAAAGCATGTACTCGAGGAAGAGATTGTTGGGGCTCAAAGTTTAAAAGATAAATAAATTTTGTGTTCCCAATTATTTTTTTCCCCCCAATTAAGGGGCAATTTAGTGTGGGCAATTAACCTGCCCTGTACATCTTTGGGTTGTGGGGGTGAGACCCATGCAGACACGGGGAGAATGTGCAAACTCCACACAGTGACCCGGGGCCAAGATTGAACCTGGGTCCTCAGCGCCGTGAGGCAGCAGTGCTAACCACTGCTTCACTGTGCCACCCTGGGGCTCGATGTTTAATCTAACATGCATACACATGGAATTATTTTCAAAACTTCATGATCTACTTGTCATGCAATGAAAAACAAAGTTTTTTTTTCAGCTTTACAAATTAAGAGTTTATAATCTTATTATGTACCAACCTCAGCAAGCTTCTTCTTCCCACGTACCGAGGCATGCCGGTCACTCCTGTACTTTGAATGGGAGGACAATGACGTTGAAGGACCTATGCAGGAAGTTACAATACTCAACATTGAGAACATAACATAAAGCCAAGATTAAGACACAAGAGATCACACAATTAAAGATCTAATTAAAATATGTTGCAAAAACAAGATACATCAACAGAGGACTAAGACTAAAAGGTACCTTGGGAAACGTTATCAAATACAAATTAGGAGAATCAGTTCCTCATTCACAATATATGCTCTTCAGTGAGGGGCCTACCACTCTTTCCCGGTCTGGGATCATTTTGACTCCAGTCCAATCTGTGACTGACTTATTTAGGCATTCATACACATTGCAGAGTTTGCATTTCAATAATCTGGGGTAATTCATCTGCAGGAAACTTTGGCGACAGTGATGTGTCTTTTCTCAAATGTGTCTCCTCCAACAGATCACCATAGAGATCCCCATGGACAGCTCAATCACAGAATTTTAGCTTGGAAGGCTGAAGTACAATATGACAAAAGCCTCCTTTCTTTTGAAAATGTTTCTCTCCGACGACATTTTTATCCTTTGCACCTTTTTCAAATAATTGGCAGTTCACAGGAGCTTTCTGAAATACAATACACCATAACCTCCACAGAGTGGCAATCAGCAGAGGATTGCCACTTTGCGCTAAAGTTCTGAGGTGCCTATCTCACCCAACCTTCCTGACTCAAGGCAGGTGAAATTCAGACAGTATTAGCTGCCGTAAAGCAGGTGAGTTTAAATGTCTCATTGAAAATAATAGGCCAGGGAGAAGGTAAAGTCTAATAAGAACATAAGAACTAGGAGCAGGAGTAGGCCATCTGGCCCCTCGAGTCTGCTCCGCCATTCAATGAGATCATGGCTGATCTTTTGTGGACTCAGCTCCACTTTCCGGCCCGAACACCATAACCCTAAATCCCTTTATTCTTCAAAAAACCATCTATCTTTACCTTAAAAACATGTAATGAAGGAGCCTCAACTGCTTCACTGGGCAAGGAATTCCATAGATTCACAACCCTTTGGGTGAAGAAGTTCCTCCTAAACTCAGTCCTAAATCTACTTCCCTTATTTTGAGGCTATGTCCCCTAGTTCTGCTTCCACCCGCCAGTGGAAACAACCTGCCCTCATCTATCCTATCAATTCCCTTCAAAATTTTAAATGTTTCTATAAGATCCCCCCTCATCCTTCTAAATTCCAATGAGTACAGTCCCAGTCTACTCAACCTCTCCTCATAATCCAACCCCTTCAGCTCTGGGATTAACCTAGTGAATCTCCTCTGCACACCCTCCAGTGCCAGTACGTCCTTTCTCAAGTAAGGAGACCAAAACTGAACATAATACTCCAGGTGTGGCCTCACTAACACCTTATACAATTGCAACATAACCTCCCTAGTCTTAAACTCCATCCCTCTAGCAATGAAGGACAACATTCCATTTGCCTTCTTAATCACCTGTTGCACCTGTAAACCAACCTTCTGTGACTCATGCACTAGCACACCCAAGTCTCTCTGCACAGCGGCATGCTTTAATATTTTATCTTTTAAATAATAATCCCGTTTGCTGTTATTCCTACCAAAATGGATAACCTCACATTTGTCAACATTGTATTCCATCTGCCAGACCCTAGCCCATTCACTTAACCTATCCAAATCCCTCTGCAGACTTCCAGTATCCTCTGCACTTTTCGCTTTACCACTCATCTTAGTGTCATCTGCAAACTTGGACACATTGCCCTTGGTCCCCAACTCCAAATTATCTATGTAAATTGTGAACAATGTAAGCGAATGGGATGTGGAAGGTGAGGCGATGGGATGGGGGAGCGGGGGGTGTTTTGGACATCTGGCCAGAGGGTTAGGGGTCAGGATATCCCATGCGAGGCCTGGGTCTTTAAAAATGGTTATGCCAAAGATAGAAGTGCTTTTAATTCTTCTAACTCTTTCAGGGTAACTATTAGCACATCGCTGGCAGAACCATCCAAAGTTAGCAGTTTAAATTGCTTTGTTGAATGGTTCCCAGCCTAGCTCAGCAGAGGAAGTCAGCACTTCTGGATAACTGCGGTGTAATTTAAATTTTTTAAAATATAAATTAGGAGTCCCTTATTCGTTTTTTTCCCAATTAAGGGGCAATTTAGCGTGGCCAATTCACCTACCCTGCACACCTTTGGGTTTGTGGAGGTGAGACCCATGCAGACACGGCGAGAATGTGCAAACTCCACACGGACAGTGACCTGGGGCCAGCATCGAACCCGGGTCCTCGGCGTTTTGAGGCAGCAGTGCTAACCCTGCCCCACCATGCCATCCCACAATTGCCGTGTAAACCCTTACCTGGGAACCTTCGAAAGGATTTTTCCAGTGCATCTTTGGGTTACCCCTAAATCCGACGTGAGGGAACTAGGAAGTTATACGCCATTGTCTGAGCAGTATTGCTGCAATTGCAGAGAAGTGACGTTTCAGAAAGTAACATTTCCACTTTCATATAACCACCTATCGCTTGCATGGAAGTCAATAAGTGCTAAACTCAGGCTGTGAAATAAGGATTCACTTGCTAGGTGAATCAAAATAAATATCCCAACTTGCATCATGCAGTTCTCTGATATAGAAAATATTAAATCAACATCTAGAGGTCTTGGGCAAACAGATGGCCACAAGGATACACTTGGGTGGAAGGGGTAAAATACCATTTTACTTACTCTCATTGTCTGAACTGTCACTGCTGCTCAAATGTCTGTTGCGTTTCATCCTGTCATGCCCTTTAAGGAAAGGAAAGAGGTTCAGTTTCCAATTCTGATTTAATCCCACACGAGTAGATATTCAAATATGCAAATCTGACTTACCATAAATTCTAGGTATAAGCACATATTAATTCAATATTGCAGATCGAGTGCTGAATCTATCACCCACACTAGTTAGCGCTACAAAAGGGAAAAGAAATAAAATTGATTAATCTAACAGTAAACATTTTACATCTTTAAAGTTTCAAAATGTACACATGTACTTCATGGATTGTTGCGACTCAGTTAAAATTGCCATTGCATTTTGCATCGTCCAATAATGAAACAATGCCTCGGCTCATCTGATAGCCTTGCAGGAGAAAAATACAACCCAGTACTAATCAGGACATCTCTGGTTCAATATTCAATTCTGTATTTACTCAGTGCTGAGCTGGAGAAATGGGTGGGTGCAAAATTTCTCTCTAAACATCTGGGCTGGCAAACGCAAGCAGTAAAAGCCAGCAACCAGGATTCCTAATCATTATCTAGTCATCTGTGCTAGAAAATTCACAGATGGGCACACCAAGTGAGAACAGAATTAAGGGTAAGGTACAGTTGTGATACCATCCGTGAAGTGCCTTTAAAACAAATTCAGCTCAGAATAAATAAATAAATAAATAAATCTTACACAAATTTACCAAAAGCCAAATTTGCACAATACCTGCTTCCCTTGGGTATAAATCTCACTCCGTGAATACTACCAATTTCCAAATCTGTTACATCTGTCTCCCTGCAAATTCAATATTAAATATTGCAGTCACTAAGGTTTTGCTGTATAAAGCCTAATTAAACTCAATTTAGACAAAATGCTGAAAGGTTAAATGCCTGGACAACAGTCAGACTAGGCTGATAAGTGACAAGTAACATTTGCATTACACAAATGCCAGACAATGACCATCTCCAACAAGAGAGAATCTACCCATCGCCCCTTGACATTCTATGCATTGCCATCACTGACTCCCCATCAATCAACATCCTGGGGGTTACCATTGACCAGAAACTGAACTGGGCCAGCCATATAAAAGCTGTGGCTACAATTAACAGGTCAGAGGCTGAGAATTCTGCAGTGAGTAACTCACCTCCCAACTCCCAAAGCCTCTCTCCACCATCTACAAGTCAAAGGTCAGGAGTGTGATGGAATGCTCTCCACTTGCCTGGATGAGCGCAGTTTCAACAACACTCAAGAAGCTCAAAGCAGCCTGCAAGATTGGCAGCCCATTCACCAACAGTGGCAAAGGTGTGCACTATCGACAATATGCACTGCAGCAACTCACCAAGGTTCCTTTGACAGCACTTCCCAAACCCACGACTCTAACACCTAGCAGGACAAGGGAAGCAATTGCATGGGAACACCACCACCTAAAAGTTCTCCTCCAAGGCACGTACCATCCTGTAGTATAATTATAGCATCATTGCTTCATTGTCACTGGGTCAAAATCCCAGAATTTTCTCCCTGCAGCATTGTGGGTCTATCCACACATGGGCTGCAGCGGTTCAGGAATAATAATATAATCTTTATTATTGTCACAAGTAGTCTTACATTAATACTGCAATGAAGTTACTGAAATCCCCTAGACACCACATTCCAGCACCTATTCCCGCTTGGGTCACTGTCTGTGCAGAATCTGCATATTATCAGAGGGAGAATTCACCTAACAAGCACGTCTTTCGGGACTTGTGGAAGGAAACCGGAGAACCAGGAGGAATCCCAGGCAGACACGGGGAGAACATACAGACTCTGCACAGACAGCGGCCCAAGTGGGAATCGAATCTGGACCCCGGCGATTTGAAGCAACAGTGCTAACCACTGTGCTACCATGCCGCCCTCTAAAGCAACTGAGCATCATCTTCTCAAGGGCAATAAAGATATTGGCCTAGCTAGCGATGCCCATGTCCGCATGAGATCGTTTTTTTTTAATGCTCTGGATCAGATATTTTATTTCATAGAAGATTATTTTTCCAGGGACTGTAGGCTACACAAGACTTTAAAAATCACAAATTTGAAACAAGAATATTTGTTACTGAATTAAAAAGTCTACTACAGTTCCTGTGGGAAGTGAACTTCCTTATAATAATGCTGAAGAGAACACCCAAGCTGCTTACAAGAGGTATTCAGCACCGGACTTCCAGTTGCGGCTATGCGGAGCTAAGCCACACATTCGGCAGCTCCTGCTATTTAGGGACTTTTGGGCCGTTTCGAGGGCCCCAAACGGAGCTGTTTCTACGCATCCCGGTGGGGGAAGGTGCCTGGAAGAACTTGCCCCACACTATATGGTGCTCACCTGGAGTGGGAAGAAGAAAAAGGCTGCAGTAACTCCCCCAAAAAAACGGGGGAAGAAAAACAAAATGGCGGCCGGCACTCCTGCTATTTAGGGACTTTTGGGCCGTTTTGAGGGCCCCAAACGGCGCTGTTTCTACACATCCTAGTGGGGGAAGGTGCCTGGAAGAACTTGCCCCACATTATCTGGTGAAAAAGGCTGCAGTAACGCCCCCCAAAAAACGGGTGAAAAAAAAAACAAAATGGCGGCCGGCGCTCCCGCTATTTAAGGGCTTTTGGGCCGTTTTGAGGGCCCCAAACAGTGCTGTTGCTACATATCCCGGTGGGGGAAGGTGCCTGGAAGAACTTGCCCCACACTAGATGGTGAAAAAGGCTGCAGAAACGCCCCAAAAAAAACGTGGGAAGAAAAACAAAATGGCGGCCGGCGCAACACCCGAGGACTGGTGGAAGTGGGCGCAGGAGCAACAGGCCTCGCTCCTACGTTGTTTTGCTGAGCTGAAGGCTGAGCTGCTGGACTCCATGAATGTAACTGCGACCAAGCTGCTTGGGACCCAGGCGGCACAGGAGGAGTCTATTCGGGAGTTGCAGCGGCAGGCCGTTGAAAGAGAGGAGGAGGCCGTGGTCCTCGTTGGGAAAGTGGAGTTGCACGAGGCACTTCATAAAAAGTGGCAGGACCGCTTGGAGGAGCTGGACGTTCGCACGAGGCGAAAGAATCTGAGGATCCTGGGCCTGGCGGAGGGGCTGGAGGGGTCGGATCTCCCGGCGTATGTGACCACGTTGTTGAGCTCGTTGATGGGAGCAGGGTCCTTCCATTTGCCCCTGGAGCTCGAGGGAGCGCACAGAGTGATGGCCAGGAGGCCCAAGGCAGATGAGCCCCCGAGGGCGGTGCTGGTGCGGTTCCACCGATTCAGTGACCGGGAGTGTGTGCTGCGCTGGGCCAAGAAAGAGAGGAGCAGTAAATGGGAGAATTCGGTAGTGAGGATCTACCAGGACTGGAGTGCGGAAGTGGCTAAGCGGCGGGCCAGGTTCAACCGGACGAAGGCGGTGCTTCATGCTAAGCAGGTCAGGTTTGGAATGCTGCAGCCTGCGCGCCTGTGGGTGACATACAAGGACCGGCACCATTACTTCGAGTTCCCGGAGGAGGCGTGGGCCTTTGTACAGGCGGAGAAGCTGGACTTGAACTAGGGCCTGGGAACATACTTTGGCCGGCGTTGTTTCCGCTGTGGCTGTTTTGTTCCAACTGTTTCAACTTTTTCAACTTCGAAATGTGTGTTATGTATGCTGGTTTTCTTTTTGCTCTGTTTACGGGTGGGTTTGTCTGTTGGGTATGGTTGTGGGGTAGGTGGGGAGTGTTGGGGGTTTGTGTTCTATATGTTCTCTTCTGTACGGGGCTGGGGATTGAGGGGAAACTGGATTTTGGGGAACTGCGTCAGAAGGATGGGGTGTGGCATTGTGAAAGCGCGGGCTTTCCTCTGGTTTCCCGCGCTGCGGGGCAGGGGGGTGGAGCTTGCGATGGGGGAAGGGCCTCTACGGGTCTTTTTTCCCGCGCTGCAATAATGCCAAGGAGGTGTGGCAAGAGGGGGATGACCCCAAGCCGGGAGGGGATAGGTTTTGGCGGGAGCTGCCGGGGTCAGCAGAAGTCAGCTGACTCACGGAAGTACCATGGAGGGTGCGTCGCGGCTAGGAGGGGTCCTAGCCTGGGGGGGGGAGGGGGGGTGGGGGGGGATACCGGGTTGCTGCTGGAACGACTAGGAAGGAGCCGATGAGGGCCGGGGGGGAAGAGGAGAGGCGCTATCGCCATGGGGAACGGGTCGAGCGGGGTATGCTGGCCTGGGGCGAACATCTGCCAAGCTATGGCTAGTCGGCAGGGGAGGGGGGCGGGTTGCCCTCTGATCCGGCTGATTACCTGGAACGTGAGGGGGCTGAACGGGCCGGTTAAGAGAACCAGGGTGGTCTCCCATCTAAGGGGGTTGAAGGCGGACGTGGCTATGCTCCAGGAGACCCACCTGAAGGTGGCGGACCAGGTCCGTCTGAGGAAGGGGTGGGTGGGGCAGGTTTATCATTCAGGATTGGACGCAAAGAACCGGGGGGGTGGCGATTCTAGTGGGGAAGAGGGTGGCGTTTGAGGCGGCTGAGGTGGTGTCGGACAAGGAGGGCAGATATATCATGGTGAGGGGTAGGCTGCAGGGAGAGAAGGTGGTGCTGGTGAACGTATATGCCCCGAATTGGGATGATGCTGGCTTCATGAGGCGCTTGTTGGGCCGCGTCCCGGACCTGGAGGCAGGGGGCCTGATCATGGGGGGAGATTTTAACACAGTGCTGGATCCCACACTGGACCGGTCCAGTTCAAGGACGGGTAGGAGACCGGCGGCGGCCAAAGTGCTGAGGGGATACATGGACCAGATGGGAGGGGTGGATCCCTGGAGGTTTGGGAGACCGAGAGCGCGGGAGTATTCCTTTTTCTCTCACGTCCATAGGGTTTATTCCCGGATAGACTTTTTTGTCCTGAGCAGGGGGTTGATCCCGAGGGTGCAGGATGCCGAGTATTCGGCCATAGCGATTTCGGACCATGCCCCGCACTGGATTGATCTGGAGATGGGGGAGGCGCGGGACCAGCGCCCGCTCTGGCGCCTGGATGTGGGGATGCTGGCGGAGGAGGAGGTGTGTAAGAGGGTTCGGAGAAGCATTGAGGGGTATCTGGTTACCAATGATACGGGGGAGGTCCAGGTGGGGATGGTCTGGGAGGCTCTGAAAGCAGTGATCCGGGGGGAGCTGATCTCCATCCGGGCCCACAGGGAAAGGAAGGAGAGGAAGGAGAGGGAGAGACTGGTGGGAGAGCTTCTGGAGGTGGACAGGAGATATGCGGAGGCACCGGAGGAAGGGTTGCTGGGAGAACGGCGCAGGTTGCAGGCCAATTTTGACTTGCTGACCACCAGAAAGGCGGAGACACAGTGGAGGAGGGCGCAGGGTGCGGTATATGAGTATGGAGAGAAGGCGAGCAGGATGTTGGCGCATCAGCTCCGTAGGCGAGATGCGGCTAGGGAAATTGGGGGAGTGAAGGATGGGGGTGGAAATGTAGTGCAGAAGGGGACAGAAGTAAACGGGATCTTTAGGGACTTTTACGAGGGATTGTACCGGTCGGAACCTCCGAGGGGGAGAGAGGGGATGGAGAGCTTCATGAACAGGCTATGTTTCCCAAGGGTTCAAGAGAGGCTGGTTGAGGGGCTGGGGGCGCCGATAGAGTTGGAGGAGCTAGTCAGGGGGATCGGGCAAATGCAGTCAGGTAAGGCCCCGGGGCCGGACGGGTTCCCGGCAGAATTTTACAAAAAATATGCGGACCTGGTGGGTCCCCTGCTGGTGCGAACTTTCAATGAGGCGTGGGAGGGGGGGGCTTTGCCCCCGACGATGTCGCGGGCACTGATCTCTTTGATCCTAAAACGGGATAAGGACCCCTTGCAGTGCGGATCATATAGGCCTATTTCACTCCTTAACGTAGACGCTAAGTTGCTGGCGAAGATCCTGGCTACCAGGATAGAGGATTGTGTGCCAGAGGTAATTCATGAAGATCAGACAGGGTTTGTCAAGGGGCGGCAGCTCAACACGAATGTGCGGAGACTGCTCAATGTTATCATGATGCCGGCAGTGGAGGGGGAGGCGGAGATAGTGGTGGCGCTGGATGCAGAGAAGGCGTTTGATAGAGTTGAATGGGGGTACCTATGGGAGGTGCTGGAGAGGTTTGGATTTGGGGAGGGATTCATCAAATGGGTGAGGCTGCTTTACGCGGCGCCGATGGCGAGTGTAGTCACAAATGGAAGGAGATCGGAGTATTTTAGGCTTTATCGTGGGACCAGGCAGGGGTGTCCCCTGTCCCCCCTGCTCTTTGCACTGGCGATTGAACCGCTGGCCATGGCGTTGAGGGAGTCAGGGAAGTGGAGGGGTCTGGTGCGGGGGGGGGAGGAGCACCGGGTATCGCTGTATGCAGACGACCTGCTGTTATATGTGGCGGACCCAGAGGGGGGAATGCCGGGGGTGATGGAACTGTTAGCGGAATTTGGGGGCTTCTCGGGCTATAAGCTGAACTTAGGGAAGAGCGAGGTATTTGTAGTGCACCCGGGAGATCAGGAGGAGGGAATTGGGAGGCTCCCCTTCAGGCGGGCAGTGAAGAGTTTCAGGTACCTGGGGGTGCAGGTGGCCAGGAGTTGGGGGGCTCTTCATAAGCTTAACTTCACCAGACTAGTGGAACAGATGGAGGAGGAATTTAAAAGGTGGGACATGGTGCCGCTATCGCTGGCGGGCAGAGTGCAATCCGTCAAAATGACGGTTCTCCCGAGGTTCTTGTTCCTCTTCCAGTGCTTGCCCATCTTTATCCCTAGGGCCTTTTTTAAAAGAGTGACCAGCAGCATCATGGGATTTGTTTGGGCGCATGGCACCCCAAGGGTGAAGAGGGTCTTCTTGGAGCGGAGTAGGGATGGGGGGGGGCTGGCGTTGCCCAACCTCTCGGGGTATTACTGGGCGGCCAACGTGTCGATGGTGCGTAAGTGGGTGATGGAGGGGGAGGGGGCAGCATGGAAACGGATGGAGAGAGCGTCCTGTGGGGATACAAGCCTGGGGGCCCTGGTAACGGCGCCGTGGCCGCTCCCTCCCACGAGGTATACCACGAGTCCGGTGGTGGCGGCTACCCTCAAGATTTGGGGGCAGTGGAGGCGACATAGGGGAGAAGTGGGGGGCTCGATGGAGGCTCCGTTAAGGGGGAACCATAGGTTCGTCCCGGGGAACATGGATGGGGGATTTCGGGGATGGTATAGAGCGGGCATTAGACAGCTGAAGGACCTGTTTATCGACGGAAGGTTTGCGAGCCTGGGGGAGTTGGAAGAGAAATTTGGGCTCCCGCCGGGAAACATGTTTAGATATCTGCAGGTAAAGGCATTTGCTAGACGGCAGGTGGAGGGATTCCCTGCGCTCCCCGCGAAGGGGGTGAGTGACAGGGTGCTCTCGGGGGTCTGGGTCGGGGAGGGGAAGATATCCGATATCTACAAGCTTATGCAGGAGAAGGAAGAGGCGTCAGTAGAGGAGCTGAAAACGAAGTGGGAGGGGGAACTGGGGGAACAGATCGAAGACGGGACATGGGCTGATGCCCTGGAGAGGGTAAATTCTTCCTCCTCGTGTGCGCGGCTTAGCCTCATCCAATTCAAGGTGCTGCATAGGGCCCACATGACTGGGACGAGGATGAATAGGTTCTTTGGGGGTGAAGATAGGTGTGCCAGGTGCTCGGGGAGTCCAGCGAACCATGCCCATATGTTCTGGGCATGCCCGGCATTGGAGGAGTTCTGGAAGGGGGTGGCGAGGACGGTGTCAAGGGTGGTGGGATCCAGGGTCAAGCCAGGATGGGGACTCGCGATCTTTGGGGTTGGGGTAGAGCCGGGAGTGCAGGAGGCGAAAGAGGCCGGTGTGCTGGCCTTTGCGTCCCTAGTAGCCCGGCGAAGGATTTTGCTACAGTGGAAGGACGCGAGGCCCCCAAGCGTGGAGACCTGGATCAATGACATGGCGGGCTTTATTAAGCTTGAGAAGGTTAAATTCGCCCTGAGAGGATCGGTGCAAGGGTTCTTTAAACGGTGGCAACCTTTCCTCGACTTTCTGGCTCAACGATAGGGTACTGGGACAGTAGCAGCAGCAACCCGGGGGGGGGGGGGGGGGGGGGGGGGTGGGTGGGGGGGGGGGGGTGGGTGGGGGGGGGGGGGGGTGGGGTGGGTGGGGGGGGGGGGGGGGTTGGGGGGGGGGGGGGGGGGGGGGGGGGGGGGGGCGTTGATTATGTTAGCTTATTTTATTTAAATTTGATTTATCTAATTTTAATTATGGTTAAGTTCTCTTGTTTGGGGGGGGGGTGGGGGTTATGTGATACATGTGATGTTACGGTATGGGGGGAATTGTGGGTGTTATGGGGCTGTTAGTTGCATATTACTGCTTTTTGCTATACTTTTTGTTATATTTTCTGCAAAAAATTCCAATAAAAAAATTTAAAAAAAAAAAAAAGAGGTATTCAGCACCGGGCCATGTTTTCAAAGGGCTGCACAGCTGCCTATATGCAATTTTCAGGACACATTAAAAGACCCGACAAAAGAAGGCTGCAAATGAATAGATGTTCACCAACTCTGAAATGATAAAATTCAAGGAATGATGTCCATCTGTAGTTTAATAAAGGCTACATAGAGGTACACTTAAAAAAACAGAAGTAAACTAGGCTCAAAGACTAAATAATGTTCACTGCCAGTTGTTTATGGGTTTACTCACTATTCAAGCACAAATGCCAGATCACTAAACACGAGAGGGGTTAGGAAGACTGGAAGAAACCTGACATTACTCTTTTTCCAAAAAATTGCTAAAATTACCCTGGAATTATATACCAGAGGATTTGATGCACATTGTGGATCCATTTTTTAAAAAAAAGGCAACGTAATAAAATTGATGGTTATATAATTTGAGACAATACAAATAAACCTGATACGTTTATTTGTACGATCCTTAAAAACACAATCAAATGCAGCTGTAGCAGATTGGCTGGTGCACTGCAAACAATAATCACAAGTGAGCATATGGAAGTATGGGAACTCTTAAATTCTATCTAAATAGAAGACGCTGGATCATTGATTATCTTTTATTTTGATCTAGATAAGGGATCATGCAGTAAAAGTCTCGTCAATCTGTCAATTCCTGGTTTTCTTTGGGGGTAATGACAAAGGGGAAAGCAGTAAATATGGTGCACCTGGATTTCATCAAGGCCGTTGATACACTTACTCTCCAAAGGCTGGTACTGAAAATTAAAGGTAGTAAAATTCAACATTACCACACAATGGATACATAATAGAATCAAGAGGGTGAGAGGGATTGGCATGCATGCGCCTTGAGAATATTACGATTGGGGTTACATAGGTGGTTTAAGAACTCTTTTGTTAATAATTTCATAAGTGATATGGAGCAAGATGTCACAAAACATAACGATGCAGATGACAAGTGATGAAGGTGGAAAAGCCAAAGATGAACAGGCATACAGAGGGATTTGAATATGTTTGGAAATCGAGCGAACAGGTGGTAGGTAAATTTCTATGTCGAAAATACAAAGTGGGAAGGAACTGTTATTTCAATGAAAGAACTAATGTTCATGAAAATTGAAAGGGATCTGGGGTTTCTGACTGACAATAAATGGAAGATATTGAAACAATAGTCAGAGTAAAGCAAATCAGATGTTGGCATAAGTTAAAAAGTGAATATTGAGCCAAAATATTGCAGTAATCTCACTTTGCAAATCGTCGGTGTGACCACACTTGGAATACTGCTTGCAATTTTGGTGGCCACAGTATAGAAAGGATACCTAGAGGACTTCGGGTGACAGGGATGTGCTGAGCAGTCGCACATCAGGTGGCTCTCCTCAGCAAGACAACAACATAGACACTTTTGGACCTATACATCCCCTCACCCTCGACATTTACACGGACAACAAAAATGGTAGGGAGCAGCAGCTTGAGAGGTCACAGGCACATCAGGAATTGTAGCAAAGGACAGGAGCGGCGAGAAAGCGGGTCAGCGGACCCAACAGGCGAGGGTTCCACAGCCTCCCCTGAGAGAAGGAGACCGGTGGCCCGGAAAACAAGCTACACCCACACCCAAGGCGATGGATGGAAAATGTTACTAACCAGGGAACTAAATGCAATAAAAGACGACATCAAGGCCGAGATAAATGGGACGGTCAAGGTGGCGGAGCAGGAGGTGTTAGCCACCATGCAGGTGGCACTCAACAACGTGGGGAAGAGGCTGGAGCCCAGGGGGGCACGATAAGGGAGATGGAAAAGGCGTCTACGCCTTTCAGGGCGAACGAATCATCGCCCTAGAGGCCAAGATCAAGAGGTTGGTGGCGACCCAGGGGAGCCTGATGCAAGGTTGAGGACCAGGAGAATCGGTTGAGGTGACAGAACATTCGATTAGTGGGCCTGCCAGAGGGGATCGCGGGCAGGGACCCAACGGCTACATGGCCCAAAGGCTGGGCAAACTAGCAGGGAGCTTTCCGAAACTGCCAGAATTAGACAGGACTCAGAGGTCGCTCTGACCCAGGGACAAGGAGCAGCCTAGGACGGTAATAGACAAACAAATATCAGGACCAGAAAGGATTTTTCGCTGGGCTCGGCAGACAAAGGCGTGCAACTAGGAGGGACTTAAAATAAGAGCGCATCAAGACATTGGGGCGAACCTGGCAAAGAGCAGGGCCGAATTTAACCATGCTGTTGGTCCTGTACAACAACAGGTTAGATTCTGGATATTATTCCGAGACAGGCTTTGGGCAACATACCAGGACAAAGAACATTATTTTGCTGCCCCAGCAGAGGCGAACGGGTTTGTCTGTAAGAATGGTCGGGACAGGCAGCAAGAGAGACAGCGGTGAGGAAGACACAGAGGAAGCAAAAGGAAGAAATGGACAATTTTGCGCAGGACTGAATCGCTTCGCTATGAACAGGGGAACCAGCACATAGGAAGGAGGGGGCAAGGGCAGCAGAGCGCAGGAGAGGGTGAGGAGAAGATAGAAGGGATGCCAGCAGAGTGGGCATAAAAGGGGGTTGGATCCACCACAGTCAGGCACCATTAGAGTTTATTTTTCTAATTGAAAATAAATTCCAGCAGCAGGCTATTTAGTGCTTTTAAAAATAATGGTTATTTATTATCAAATATTTATACACAGTTGAACTTGTTTTAGCTAAACAAGATAAGTTTTTGTTTAGGGGAGGGGGCCACCACACTAGCGGGAAAGCTAGCGCCAGGAAGTATGAGGGGGGGGTTCGCGGCCCATCTCCCACCGGGAGCAGAACAGGGAATCAAAACAATATGGGGGGGGGGGGGGGGGAGGTGTGCTTCTAGACTCGCTTTGGCAGGTTGGGCGGCACGTTAACACTGTGGTTAACGCTGTTGCTTCACAGAGCCAGGGACCCGGGTTCGATTCCCGGCTTGGGCACCGTCTGTGCGGAGTCTGCACGTTCTCCCCGTGTCTGCGTGGGTTTCCTCCAGGTGCTCCAGATTCCTCCCACAAGACCCAAAAGACGTGCTTATTCGGTGAATTGGACATTCTGAATTCTCCCTCAGTGTACCCGAACAGGCGCCGGAGTGCGGCAACGAGGGGATTTTCACAGTAATTTCATTGCAGTGTTAATGTAAGCCTACTTGTGACCAATAAAGATTCTTATTATTATTAATATCGGAATCATAGAATAAGATGGCACTGCTAGCAGCCACTTTGGAGAATCCCTAAACAAAGGGAAACGCCGGAGTGCAGGGGCTCACTCACATGACATACACACAATTGACAGCCATGTCGGCTAGTCCCTGGACAAAGGGAAATCCCGGAACGCAGGGGCCCAGCCTCATGGTGAGAATGCCGATCACGGCCATTTTGGATGGCTCCCTAACAAAGGGAAACCCCGGAGTGCAGGTCGCATCCACAAGGCAAGTATGGTTGATCCCACAGGAGCAGGGGGGAGGGGGGAACCAAAAAAAAAACCCTCGATAGTCACCTGGAACGTCAGGGGACTTAATGGTCCAGTGAAAAGATACAGAGTCTTGGTCCACCTGAAAGGCATGAAAGCTGATAGTCTTCCTCTAAGAGACACACCCGAGGGAGAAGGACCCACTGTAGGTAAGGAAGGGCTGGGTGGGACAGAGCTACCATTCCTGTTATGGGACGAGGGCTAAGGGAGTGGCCATATTAATACATAAGAGGATGGTGACTACTGCGACGAGGGCTGGTACGAATCAAGAGGGTCGGTACGTATCGGTCAGCAGTGTCCTAGACGGGGCACCGGTAGTCCTGGTGAACGTGTACGCTACCAACTGGGACGACACGGAATTTATAACAAAGACCATGGCAGAAATCCCTGACATTGACACACACCAACTGATCATGCACCCACTGACAGCCAGATCAAACCCCAGATTGGGGAAAACAGCAGGCATGGCTAGGGAAGTGGGAACGTTTATGGAAGAGTATACCAATGGCGGTTCATGCACCCAGGTGAGGAGGAATTCTCATTTTCCTCGTCAGTACACAAGCAGTGGGATTCTCTGTTTCTCAGACTGAGTGTTGACGCCACGCCGAATTTGGATCGGTTCAGCAATTGTGGAGGGGCCCAGCACCGGCGCCACATGGAACACAATCGATTCCAATGAAAAATGGTGTGGGATTCCCCGAGTCCGTGATTGACACTCAGGGGGCTGACAAGCTGAAGCAGCATATGCACATTACAAACCCCAGACACTCATCTCAGTCAACAAGATGGTACTGATTGTGCTGGAGCGGGTCCTTAGAGCTGATGGGTCGGCTAGGGCCAGAAGACACGGGCGGCGGGGGGGGGGGGGGGGGGGGGGGGGGGGTCCAGCTCAGCCAGAAAATATCATAGGCCATAGGCGAGTACATTACGAACAAGCGGAAGGGGGAAGTCTCACCTTCCACAATCTGGGAGGCACTGAAGGCTGTGATTAGGGGAGGAAATTATCACCTATAAGGCTGGCAGAGATAGGGAAGAGAGGGCGGCTAGGCATCAACTGATCGACTCCTACCTGGCGGTCAACAGAAGGTACTCCGAGACCACGACCGTGGAGCTTCTGGCAGAGAGGAAAAAGCTATAAATGGACTTTAACCAGCTATCCACCAGGAATGCAATGTACCAACTTCACCAAAAAGGTGGAACCTTTTACGAGCATGGAGACAAGGCAAGCCACCTACTGCTGCACCAATTGGGAAAGTAGGCAGCCACGAGGGGAATAGCCCAGGTAAAGGGCAGCAGAGGTAGACTGATAGCCGTACCAAAAAAGGTCAACAAAGCATTTGAGGCCTGCTACCGTGTATTGTACACCTCCGAACCTCCCGATGGGGACTCTGGAATGAAATGGTTCCTCGATAGACTGGACATGCCAGTCGCGGGGGCGATAAGACAGAGGGGGCTAGAAGCACGACTAGGACTGGGAGGGTTCATGGAGGGCATAAACTCCATGCAGGCAGGGAAGGTGCCGAGACCCGACAGGTTCCCAGCAGACTTCTACAAAAGATTTGCGATGGCACTGGCCCCACATCTGTGGGAAACGCTCGCAGATTCATTAGTGAGGGAACCCTGCCTCCAAAGCTAACACAAGCTACCATTTCGCTGATACCCCAAAAGTACAAAGGCCCAACAGAGTGCAGATCATACAGACCTATTTCGCTGTTCAATGATGACATGAAAATACTCACAAAAGTCCTGGCTGAGCAGCTGGAGAACTACATACCAGATGTGGCCTTTGTTAAAGGTAGACAGTTAACTGCGAACATCAGGCGCCTGCTAATATGATAATGACCCCATCCGGAGAGAGAACACCAGAGGTGATCGTCTCCCTGGACGCAGAAAAGGCCTTCGACAGAGTCAAGTGGAAGTACCTCATTGAGGTACTAGACTGGTTTGGGCGAGGGACAGGATTCACCTCATGGGTGAAACTCCCATACAACGCCGCTAAGACAGCATCAGGACCGATGCCACCAGCTCTGAATACTTCCAGCAGCACAGAGGCACAAGGCAGGGGTGCCCAGAGTCTCCGCTCTTGTATGCCCTGGCAATTGAGCCGCTGGCAATCACACGGAGAGCAGCAAGAGGCTGGAATAGAATCCGAAGAGGGGCAGAGAGCACAGAATCTCGCTCAATATAGATGTCCTGCTCCTCTACATCTCAAACCTACAAAGTGGCATGAAAGAAATCATGAAGCTCCTAGGAGAATTCAGAGCCTTTTCAGGCTACAAACTTAACCTGGGCAACAGCGAAGTATTCTCGGTAAACGTCGGGGAAGGGTCAGAGCTGCAGGATGTACCATTTAAAATAGCGCAAAGCGTTTCCAGTTTGGGGATCCAGATTGCCCACAACTGGACAGATCCACAAGTGAAGGAATTGCAAAAGGACGTAGTGAGATGGGATGCACTCCTGTTGCCCCTGGTGGGGAGGGCACTGATGGTTACGATCAACATACTGCCCAGGTTCCTCTTCCTGTGTAGACCCGTGTCTGTGTGCGCGTGTGCGCACGGGTGTGTTTTGGGGTGGGGAGAAGGAATCCAAGAATCCCCAAATCAGTACTACAAATGAGGAGAAACGTGAGGGGCCTGGCCTTCCTAAGCTTGTAATACTACCACTGGGCAGTCACGCTGGAAAGAGTGGGGGGGATGGAGGGGTCCTCCTGTACAGGAACGACCCTCTAGGACCCTCGCCATAGCAGAGCTCCCATCCCCTTCAGCAAAACATTCAACAAGCCAGAGGTGGTAGCGACCCTGAGAACTTGGAACCAGATGAGGCAACAATTCGGTCTGACCAGTGTCCGTCATGGCCCTCATCTGCAGCAACCATAGATTTGCACCAGCCATGCTCGATGGCACAGAGGAAAATAACATGTACATTGTAACTGGTACAGTTATCCTTACCAAATGTATAGTGTAGAATATGTAAAAACACCAATAAAAACATTTTTAAAAATAGAAAGGATACAGAAGTGGGCAACCAAACAATGTGAGCGGACTGAGGGATCTCTAATCCTGGATGCTCAATTACGTTGGCAGCATGTTCTCTCTGCAGACGAGGTGGTTGGGGGTGCTGCAATTTCTGTTTTTAGCATTCTAAAGGGATTAGATGATGTGGATCATAATGAACCATTCCAATTCACCCTGTGGGGACTGTGCAATTCAAATGCAAAAGAGATAGATTTATTCCTGAAAATAATATTTTGGTGTACAGTATCTGGTCCCCAAAGTGTGCCACCACTGCATTTTTTTCCCGCACATCAAAAACACCTGCCGACTAGATTACCGTGATTAGTACACATCTCCACTATTGTTGTATCATGTGACTACCAGCATGGTATTACGCAAACAGATGGACCATAGTCATATCTCACCTGGGAATTCCAATGTTTAACTAATTTAAAAAGGCTGAAGATATCCAGGATTAATCATTACTGGGAGATTGGAACGCAGTTGATTTTGTCACCAGTTGCTCAAATAAAACATACCTAAACTAAACTTTGCAGACTTTTATTCTGTCTCAACAATATATGTCTTAACTAGCCCAAGACTCGCACTTCTCACATCAACGCTTCTAGCTTCTGAACAAAATTACCGGTTTAGTGGCAAATTTATGTAAATGAGCTTCACTCTTGGAGTTTGACCTTTCACAAACTCATTTCACAGTGCTGTGAGAAGATGGAAAGAGAAAAAAAGTCAAAGTTCCCACAACTGATTTATACATGACTGTGATGACCCCAAGGTCAAACTGCCAGATACCACTCAATGTCAAGGTTAAAATGTAACAAACTAAATACCAAGATTGCTGATATAAAAAAGGACCATGGGAGTACGATATTATTCATGAAATAAATTTGATTCTGAGTACTAGGTATATGGACTGCAGGAGCTCCCAGTAAAGAGCATACAAGGCCACAAGACTTCCATCTGAGGTTGATGACGCAAACAGCACGGTAAAAGAACAGAGGGAAGACAAAGGGGAATAGCTTCACACAATGAGTTGCTACGATCTGGAATGCACAGCCTGAAGAGCAACTTCAATAGTAACTTTCGAAAGGGAACTGAATATTCTTTAATAATAATAATCTTTATTAGTGGCACAAGTAGGCTTACATTAACACCGCACATCCAGACATAGGAACAGCTTCCTCCCCACAGCTACTAGACTCCACAACGACTCTCCCTCGGACTGATCTGTTCCCTGGAAGAACACTATTCACAATGCCCCATGTTGCTCTTGCTCATGTATTTGCTGTGTTTGGCCCTTGTTCCGCACTGTAACCAATCACTATTTGTCAATGTACTTTGTTGATTATTCTTTCTGTCGACTATGTACGGACTGTGTATGTTCCCTTGGCTGCAGAAAAATACTTTTCACTGTACTTCGGTACATGTGACAATAAATCAATCAGTTACTGTGAAAATCCCCTAGTCGCCACACTCCGGTGCCTGTTCGGTACACTGAGGGAGAATTCAGAACGCCCGATTCACCTAACGTGCACTTCTTTCGGGACTTGTGGGAGGAAACCGGAGCACCCGGAGGAAACCCACGCAGACACGGGGAGAACATGTCGACTCCGCATAGACAGTGACCCAAGGCGGAAATCGAACCGGGGACCCTGGCGCTAAATGAAGGAAAAAGTGAAAACATGGGACTAATTGGATAGTTCTTTCAAAAAGCTAAAACATAGGCACTATCTGTGCTGCAAGATTCTATAAAAATTCTAAATAATCTTCAACTTAGTAGCACCATTATTTTGGCTAGTATGTACTAACAACAAAATATTTTCAGAATTTTTTTCCTCTGGATAAGAAACTGAGTTGAAAGGGATCTTCCCATACACGGAAGCTAAAAAACACATTCCTTTGGAACACCATACAAAAAGTCAATAAAATTATTAAATTGTAAGAAATGGGCAAATCATATTCTTGCTTATTTAAATAAAACGTTCCAACCAGTGCACTCTATTGACTTGAATAGCTGAAAAGGTTATGTAAAATGGCAAGAGAATAGCTTTTCCAGCACCTGCTACTTTGTTCTGGTGTCAGATCAGGCCTTTGCTCTGTATTCAGCACGCACTACACTGAAACTGAATCTGTGAGAGGCACAGACACGCTCCTTAATAATGATGGTGGAATTGTAGAGCAAATGCATCTCTTTGTTCACATGATGGCTGTGTGTTTATTCCATCAGAGCAATTATGATTTTCTCCCCCCCACACAATTCCGCCAACTTCGAAACTTCACCAATCTTAATTTTTTTAGTTAAAAACTTATTGAGAAGCAGGTCACATATTAAAAGAAAGTACTGCTATTTAAAATTAGATCCACTTCAACAAAGCCAATGAAAAGGATAAAATGATTTCCTGAGCATTCCCCATTTTATACATTGGTATGCTGATAAATTTCAATTTGTTATATTAACCGCACTGATTTGGTTCCCAACAGAACGGTTACACGACAAAACAAAAATTAGCGAAAGCAAAGTTAAACTTCCTGGAAGAACGTTGTTAATGTTTTGAATGCAGGAAAATGGAAATTGTGGGTAACTTGCACACAGGACACAAGTTCAACAGGAGTATGTAATCAATGACACTATTAAACTGCATCCGACGGTTCCGTAGCTTTATCATTTGGAGATCGGTACAATCCTGAGTTACAGAGCCCAATTTACACTAACTCTCCAAATCAAGAAATAGCCAGCTTTGGACTTGCACGTGTACCACAGTACATGTGCTGGTGACTGCTCCCGCATTAGCGATTGCCCTTGTGGTTCTTTAGCAATAATCCTCATTGGATTTTCATAAAATCCAATTTAAATATGTTGTTCCTCTTCATGCGGTATAAATTGCTGTCCCTTTTACGATTAGTATTCCTATGAACTGTCCTGATGAGTGCAAGATGAAAATTTCGAAAACATTCTTTTTTCAGCAATGTACCGCCAAACCTTTGTATACCTGAGACACAGGTACAACAAAGACTATATTCAAGATATCAAAAACATAGTTTGGTTCGCAGGAAGTTAAGGCATGGTGCATTCCCCATGGCAACGCTGTTGGCAGTTTGAAAATCTCTAGTTTTATTGTGGCCATCATTTTGCAGTTTGAATAATTACTTTGAATCCCCACAGTACGGAAGGAAGCCATTCGGCCCTTCGAGTCTGCACCGACCCCCCGAAAGATCATGCTACCAAGGCCCAATCCCATGACCTACCCCTGTAACCCCACCAAACCTTTTGGACACGAAGAGGAAATTTAGCATGGTCAATTCACCTAACCTGCACATCTTTGGACTGTGGGAGGAAACCAGAGCACCCGGAAGAAACCCATGCAGACACGGGATGAACATGCAAACTCCACGTAGTCAGACACCCGAGATCAGAATCATAAGAACTAGGAGCAGGAGTAGGCCATCTGGCCCCTCGAGCCTGCTCCGCCGTTCAATGAGATCATGGCTGATCTTTTGTGGACTCAGCTCCACTTTCCGGCCCGAACACCATAACCCTTAATCCCTTTATTCTTCTAAAAAAAACTCTGTATCTTTATCTTAAAAACATTTAATGAAGGAGCCTCTACTGCTTCACTGAATCGAACCCTGGTCCCTGGTGCTGTGACGCAGCAGTGCTAACCATTGTGCCACTGAGCTGCACTAAGTTCTGAAGCATTTTTATGCTAAAATTGACAGAAGCAATTTTAATAAAAACTAAACCAGTATCATAGGAAACCAGCCAATTAGTTAAGTAGACAGCCTTAATTGTAACACAATTAAAGAATAAATCATTCATTATTAGATATGTCGGGAACAGTGGTTAGCACTAGTGTCCATGTGGAGTTTGCACACTCTCCCCGTGTTTGCGTGGGTTTCACCCCCACGACCCAAAGATGTGCAGGGTAGGTGGATTGGTTACGCTAAATTGCCCCTTAATTGGAAAAAATGAATTGGGTACTCTATAACTTAATAGATATATTAGAAAGGCTGGAAATACAATTCGGAACACAAATGTTCATGATTTTTGTAACAAAGCATTTTTTAAATTAACACTTGATTATTAATATAAACTTTTAAAGTGCTACGAGAGGAGACTTCCGGTGTGCATCATGGAGTGAGTGATCACACAGAGGCAGCTCCTGCCTAAGGTTGCAGAAAAGGGCTCTTTTTTGGGTAGCACGGGTTGGAATTTCGATGAAAAGGCGTGGGTGAATGTTCAAGGAGTATTTTCCCCCAGGAATAGGATGTTTCTTGGTTATCAGACCCTCAGAAACAGTGCAAGATTTGTCTGAAGCAGCAGCAAACAAAAGCCTCTGCAAGCATGCAAGCGGGGGAAGAGCCAGCTTATAGGTCTCAAGCTGACCTGAGGGCCTTTATGAAAGCTGAATTCTAGCAGCAGAGGGAAGAACAGTGAAAAGATCTCACCAAGGCCATTGAAGAAGCGGAGACGGACTTCCGGTAGCGGTGATGCGGAGCTACGCCGCACTTTCAGTGGCTCACACTATTTTCGGACTTTGGGGCTCTTTTAAGGGCTTGTAGTGGTGCTGTTTGGACTTTTCCCCGTGTGGGAACACTCCTTCTCAGATTCTCCACCGATGGATGGCCTGGACTAGGAGTGGAGCGGTCAGAAAATCGGCTTTGCAGGTGCGGCTGCAGCTCCCGCTACTTAAGGACTTTTGGGCCGATTTGAGGGCCCCAAACGGCGCTGTCTCGACGAATCCCGGTGGGGAAAGGTGTCTAGAGGAGCATTCCCCATAATTTATGGTGCTCACCCGGAGTGGGGCAAAGGAAAAAGCTGCAGCAGCTCCCCAAGAAAAGCGGGGGAAGAAGGATAAAATGGCGGCCGGCGGAACAACCGAGGACTGGTGGAAGTGGGCGCAGGAGCAGCAGGCCTCTCTTCTGCGCTGTTTTGCGGAGCTGAAGGCTGAGTTGCTGGACTCCCTGAATGCGACTACCAACAAGCTGCTTGGGGCTCAGGCGATGTCCATTAGGGAGTTGCAGCAGCAGGCCGCTGAGCGGGAGGAGGAGGCCGTGGTCCTCGTGGGGAAAGTGGAGTTGCACGAGGCACTTCACAAAAAGTGGCAAGACCGCTTGAAGGAGCTGGACGTTCGCACGAGGCGAAAGAATTTGAGGATCCTGAGACTGGCGGAGGGGCCAGATCTCCCGTCGTACGTGACCACGATGTTGAGCTCGTTGATGGGAGCGGGGTCCTTCCATTTGCCCTTGGAGCTTGAGGGAGCTCACAGAGTGCTGGCCAGGAGGCCTAAGGCAAATGAACCCCCGCGGGCGGTGCTGGTGCGGTTCCATCAATTTAGTGACCGGGAGTGTGTGCTGCGCTGGGCCAAGAAAGAGAGGAGCAGCAAGTGGGAGAATTCGGTAGTGCGAATCTACCAGGACTGGAGTGCGGAGGTGGCAAAGCGGCGGGCCGGGATCAACCGGACGAAGGCGGTGCTGCATGCCAAGCAGGTCAGATTTGGAATGCTGCAGCCTGCGCGTCTGTGGGTGACATACAAGGACCGGCACCACTACTTCGAGTCCCCGGAGGAGGCGTGGGCCTTTGTACAGGCGGAGAAGCTGGACTCGAACTAGGGTCTGGGGACACACTATGGTCGTTGCTGTTTTCGCTGTTGCTGTTCTTCAATTTTGACACGTGTTTTTTTTATGCTGGTTTTCTATTTGCTCTGTTTCCGGGTGGGTTTGTTTGTTGGGTATGGGCGTGGGGTATGTGGGGAACGTTGGGGGTATGTGCTTTATATGTTCTCTTCTGTACGGGGCTGGGGGGAAACTGGATTTTGAGGAGCTGCGTCAGAAGGGTGGGGTGTGGCAGTGTGAAAGCACGGGCTTTCCTCTGGTTTCCCGCGCTGCGGGGCAGGGGGGGGCGGAGCTGGAGGTGGGGGCGTGGCCTCTACTGGTTTTCTTTCCCGCGCTGAAGCGGTGCCAAGGAGGTGTGGCAAGAGGGGGATGACCCCATGCCGGGAGGAGATGAGTTTTGGCAGGAGCTGCCGGGTCAGCAGAAGTCAGCTGACTCACGGAAGTACCATGGAGGGTGTGTCGCGGCTAGGAGGGGTCCTAGCCTGGGGGGGGATACCAGGTTGCTGCTGGAATGGCCAGGAAGGGGCTGGCATGTGCCTGGGGGGGGGGGGGGGGGGGGGGGGGGGCCCATGGGGAACGGGTCAGGCGGGGCGAGCTGGCCTGGGGCGAGCAGTTGATAAGCTATGGCTAGCCGGCGGGGGAGAGGGGCAGGTTGCCCTCTGATCCGGCTGATTACCTGGAACGTGAGGGGGCTGAATGGGCCGGTTAAGAGAACTAGGGTATTTTCTCATCTGAAGGGGCTGAAGGCGGACGTGGCTATGCTCCAGGAGACCTACTTGAAGGTGGCGGACCAGGTTCGTCTGAGGAAGGGGTGGGTGGGGCAGGTTTTTCACTCAGGATTGGACGCAAAGAACCGGGGGGTGGCGATTCTGGTGGGGAAGAGGGTGGCGTTCGAGGCGGCTGAGGTGGTGTCGGACAAGGAGAGCAGATATATTATGGTGAAGGGTAGGCTGCAGGGAGAGAAGGTGGTGCTGGTTAATGTATATGCCCCGAATTGGGATGATGCCGGCTTCATGAGGCGCTTGCTGGGCCGCATTCCGGACCTGGAGGCAGGGGGCCTGATCATGGGGGGAGACTTTAACACAGTGCTGGATCCCCCACTGGACCGGTCCAGTTCAAGGACAGGTAGGAGACCGGCGGCGGCCAAAGTGCTGAGGGGGTTTATGGACCAGATGGGAGGGGTGGATCCTTGGAGGTTTGGGAGGCCGAGAGCGCGGGAGTATTCCTTTTTCTCCCATGTCCATAGGGTCTATTCCCGAATAGATTTTTTCATCCTGAGCAGAGGATTGATCCCGAAGGTGCAGGATGCAGAGTATTCGGCCATAGCGATTTCAGACCATGCTCCGCACTGCGTTGATCTGGAGATGGGGGAGGCGTGGGACCAGCGCCCGCTCTGGCGCCTGGATGTGGGACTGCTGGCTGATGAGGAGGTGTGTAGGAGGGTCCGGGGAAGTATTGAGGGGTATCTTGATACCAACGACACGGGGGAGGTCTGGGTGGGGATGGTCTGGGAGGCTCTGAAAGCAGTGATCCGGGGGGGAGCTGATCTCCATCCTGGCCCATAGGGAAAGGAGGGAGAGGAAGGAAAGGGAGAGACTGGTGGGGGAGCTCCTGGATGTGGATAGGAGATACGCGGAGGCACCGGAGGAGGGGTTGCTGGGGGAACGGCGTAGTTTGCAGGCCAAATTTGACTTGTTGACCACCAGAAAGGCGGAGACAGTGGAGGAGGTCGCAGGGCACAGTATATGAGTATGGGGAGAAGGCGAGCAGGATGTTGGCGCATCAGCTCCGCAGGCGAAATGCGGCTAGGGAAATTGGTGGAGTGACGGATAGGGGTGGGAATGTAGTGCAGAAGGGGACAGAAGTAAATGGGGTCTTTAGGGACTTCTACGAGGAACTGTACCGGTCGGAAACTCCGATGGGGAGAGGGGGAATGGAGAGCTTCATGAACAGGCTATGGTTCCCAAGGGTTCAAGAGGAGCTGGTAGAGAGGCTGGGGGCGCTGATAGAGTTGGAGGAGATAGTCAGGGGGATTGGACAAATGCAGTCAGGTAAGGCGCCGGGGCCGGACGGGTTCCCGGTGGAATTTTATAAAACGTATGCGGATCTGGTGGGCCCCCTGTTGGTGCGAGCCTTCAATGAGGCATGGGAGGGGGGGGGGGGGGCTTTGCTAAGTTGCTGCCGAAGATCCTGGCCACCAGGATAGAGGACTGTGTGCCAGGGGTGATACACAAGGATCAGACAGGATTTGTCAAGGGACGGCAGCTCAACACGAATGTGCGGAGACTGCTAAATGTTATTATGACGCCGGCAGTGGAGGGGGAGGCGGAGATAGTGGTGGCGCTGGATGCGGAGAAAGCGTTTGATAGAGTTGAGTGGGGGTACCTGTGGGAGGTGCTGGAGCGGTTCGGATTCGGGGAGGGATTCATCAAATGGGCGAGGCTGCTCTACGCGGCTCCGATGGCAAGTGTAGTTACCAATAGAAGGAGATCGGAGTACTTTAGGCTCTACCGTGGGACCAGGCAGGGGTGCCCCCTGTCCCCCTTGCTCTTTGCACTGGCGATTGAACCTTTGGCTATGGCGTTGAGGGAGTCAGGGAGATGGAGGGGTCTGGTGCGGGGTGGGGAGGAACATCGTGTATCGCTGTATGCGGACGACCTGCTGTTGTATGTGGCGGATCCAGAAGGGGGAATGCCGGGGGTGATGGAGCTGTTAGCGGAATTTGGGGGCTTCTCGGGCTATAAGTTAAATTTAGGCATTACCCAATCTCTCGGGGTATTATTGGGCGGCCAATATGTCGATGGTGCGCAAGTGGGTAATGGAGGGGGAGGGGGCAGCATGGAAACGGATGGAGAGGGCGTCCTGTGGAGATACAATCCTGGGGGCCCTGGTAACGGCGCCGTGGCCGCTCCCTCCTACGAGGTATACCACGAGTCCGGTGGTGGCGGCTCCCCTCAAGATTTGGGGGCAGTGGAGGCGACATAGGGGAGAAGTGGGGGGCTCGATGGAGGCTCCGTTAAGGGGGAACCATAGGTTCGTCCCGGGGAACATTGATGGGGGATTTCAGGGTTGGCACAGAGCGGGCATCAGACAGCTGAGGGACCTGTTTATTGATGGGAGGTTTGCGAGCCTGGGGGAGTTGGAGGAGAAATTTGGGCTCCCCCCGGGGAACATGTTCAGGTATCTGCAGGTAAAGGCATTTGCTAGGCGGCAGGTGGAGGGATTCCCTTCGCTTCCCACGAGGGGGGCGAGTGACAGGGTGTTTTCGGGGGTCTGGGTCGGAGAGGGGAAGATATCTGATATCTACAAGGTTATGCAGGAGGTGGAGGAGGCGTCAGTAGAGGAGCTGAAAGCTAAGTGGGAGGGGGAACTGGGGGAACAGATCGAAGACGGAACATGGGCTGATGCCCTGGAGAGGGTTAATTCTTCCTCCTCGTGTGCGCGGCTTAGCCTCATCCAATTCAAGGTGCTGCACCGGGCCCACATGACTGGGACGAGGATGAGTAGGTTCTTTGGGGGTGAAGACAGGTGTGTCAGGTGCTCAGGGAGTCCAGCGAAGGGGGTGGCGAGGACGGTGTCGAGGGTGGTGGGATCCAGGGTCTAGCCAGGATGGGGAGTCGCGATTTTTGGGGTTGGGGTGGAGCCGGGAGTGCAGGAGGCGAAAGAGGCCAATGTGCTGGCCTTTGCGTCCCTAGTAGCCCGGCGAAGGATCTTGCAACAATGGAAGGATGCGAGGCCCCCAAGCGTGGAGACTTGGATCAATGACATGGCGGGTTTCATTAAGCGAGAGAAGGTCAAATTCGCCCTGAGGGGTTCGGTACAAGGGTTCTTTAGGCGGTGGCAACCTTTTCTCGACTTTCTGGCACAACGATAGGGTACGGGGACAGTAGCAGCAGCAACATCAACCCGGGGGGGCGGGGGGGCCGGACGATGACTATGTTTGTTTATTTAATTTTAATTTATTTTTAAGTTCTTTTGTTGTTCATTGGGGTTGGGGGGGTGGGGGATGGGATACATGCGTCGATACGGTCTGGGGGTGTTACAGTTATTATGGGTTATTTTGTTGCATTTCATTGTTTGTCGTTATGTTTTATATTTTCTGTAAAAAACTCCAATAAAAATTATATTTAAAAAAAAAGTGCTACGAGAGAAAGATTAGTGTTGCGTTTTTGATTAGAGAGAATATCACAGCAGTACTGAGAGGGGATATACCCGAGGACTCACCCACTGAGTCGAGGTGGGTAGAACTGAAAAATAAGGAGGGAGAGAATTGTACTACCGGCCCCCAAATAGTCAGCGGGAAATTGAGAAGCAAATATGGAAGATTACAGAAAGCTGCAAGAAAAATTGGGTGATAATAGTTGGGGATTTTAACTTTCCCAACATTGACCATAGCATTAGGGGCTTGGCTGGAGAGAAATTCATTGAGTGTCTTCAGGAGGAATTTCTCATTCAGTACGTGGACAGCCCGACTAGAGAGGTGACAAAACTTGACCTCCTCTTGGGAAAGGAGAAAGGGCAGGTGACAGAAGTGTTAGCGAGGGATCACTTTGGGACAAGTCACCATAATTCCATTAGTTTTAAGATAGTCATGGAGAATGATAGGTCTCGCCCAAAAGTTAAAATTCTAAATGGAGGCAAGGCCAATTTTGATGGTATTAGACAGGAACTTTCAAATGTTGATTTGGGGAGTCTGTTGGTGGGCAAAGGGACGGCTGGTAAGTGGGAGGCTTTCAAAAGTGTCTTTATCAGGGCTCAGGGTAAGCACATTCCTTTTAGAGTGAATGGCAAGGCTGGTAGAAATAGGGAACCCTGGATGACTTGGGATAATGAAACCCAGGTCAACAAGGAGGCAAAAGGCATGCATAGGGAGCCGGGATCAAGTGGATCTCTTGAAGAGTATGGAGGTTTTTGGAGTAGAGTTAAGACGGAAAGCAGGAGGGCAAAAAAGGGGACCCGAGATTGTTTGACAGATAAGACAAAAGAGAACCTAAATGAAATTTGCCCCACTACCCATGCCCGGGCTACTCGCTGCTGATTTACCAGCATTAACTTCTCATGATCGGGAATTGTTTTTCTTGCGCTACAGTCCACTTCCATTCCTGAGTTTATGTGGATCAAATTCTGCACCATTTTTGTTGCCCGTAATTCATCCTCCACATCTGTTTTCTCACAGCTCCTGGCTGACCTGCTGAGATCGAGTATTTTATTTCAGATTTTCAGAAAAAAATAAACTGTCTCACTCAAAGAAAGCAAAATGCGGTTATGAGTGATACTACCTCTACTAGTGCCATATGAAGGAGTGCTAAGGCCACTCAACGCTAAATAAACTACATATAAGTGACCCTGGACTCAGGAGAACAAAACACCAAGACATTAAATTTTACTGAATTGGGCAGGTTTGAAGCAATAGGAAGCAGGCAAAGAAACTGCCAAGAGATCTGAAGGTAAGTTTGTAGTTGTGAGCCGATGAGCTGCAACTAACAAGGAACTTAGGAACCCCAAAGTATTTTACAGCAATGAAGTATTTTTGAAGTGTGGCCACTTATAACATAGGAAACCCAGCAGCAAATTTGCACACAAATGAGAAAAAATTACGTTGTGATGTTGATTGAGGGAGGTCAGGGAGAACACCCTTGCTCTTCGCTGAAATAGCAGCATTGGAATTTTACATCCAGAAGAAAGGGCAGGCAGACGCTTGGATTAACGACTCGTCTCTCTGAGCAAATTATTTCATGCTGCAATATGAATCTGAGCGTGCAAACCGACGTCTAGACCATTGTTCAGAAATGTAAACCAGAGTTACCATCAGCTGACCTTAATTTGTTGGGACATTTCAGCCAAGTACAAAGTCTCCACTCAACCTCTACAGACCTAGACTTGCAAATGTCAGTAAAGGTTCAAGGAATAATCATTCTGAACAAAAACATGAAGATTTTCAAGGTGGGATTTATGCAGTTCATAAAATAGTCCGTATTAAATGAACTCCTTTACATTTTACAGAAAAAAAATGATTAAAAGCAGGTTTATTTCCCTGTGGGCCTAGTTAGCAAAATAACTGTCGAGCTGACTCATGCTGGCAAGACTCTCAGTTCACTCAGTCAATGCCAAGTTGATTTGACCTCAGGACAGGGCAGCAGCTGGGATCAGACAACTGGCTTCAACTTCCTGCTATAAAGTGGGCATGCGTAGGCCTCAAGTTGGATCTCAAATATTGTGTGCAGTTTTGGTCTCCTTATTTAAGGTAGAATGTAAATGTATTGGAGGTGGTTCAGCGTAGGTTTACCAAATTGATACCTGGAATGAACAAGTTGCTTTATGAGGAAAGCGCAGGCAGACAAGGCTTGTTTCCATTGGAGTTTAGATGAGTGAGGAGTGACTCAAAGATCCCGAATGGTCTTTGACAAAGTGGACGTGGAAAAGATGTTTCCTCTTGTGAGTGAGCCCAGAGTTAGGGGCACTCTTTTAACATTATGGATTTTCCCTCCGAGGACAGAGATGAGGAGAATTATTTTCTCTTAAAGGGGCTTATGTGACTTTGGAACACTGCCTCAGAAGATGGTGAAGGCGGGGGTCATTGAATACTTTTACGGTGAAAGTAGATAGATTCTTGGCAGGCAAGGGAATCAAATGTTATCAAGGGTAGATGGGGGAATACAAAACTTGGAAACACAAACAGATCTGCCATGATCTTACTGAATAGCGGAACAAGGCTGAAGGGCCAAATTATCTACTTCTGCTATTTTGTAATTTCATATGGATAGCACTGAGTTAGCCCATATGATCGACGACTATATCACAAATATTCAATATCTATGCTTAACGATGAGAGCAGCTCGTTATCAGAGAACAGCCATGAAAATCTACCCCAGGTCTTCATATGAAGTGAAGGGAATGGAAGGGATATTTCTTTCCCTCAACTTACTTAGATGAGATTCAGATTGATCGTATAGCAACCAAGATACTAGTTTATCCTTGCAATGGGAAGAAACCAAACATTATCTTAGTATTTGAAATTGGACATTTGCAAGGAATGTTTAGTTGCAGACACTTGGACAAATTCACATCCATAGAAAGCATGCTTCCAGTAACACAACAGGTAACAGCATGCAAAATTGAGGGAAGAAAAAGGATTGACTATGAATAGTAAAACCACTTCCAATTCAGAATCAGGAGAACAAGTCCCAACAGCTATGGGTTACATAACAAATAACTGAACTGCATTAATAGTGTAAGGACTTGTGGGAGCTTTGCATATTACTCCAACCCATGCAAAACAAGAATTTCAGGGCAATCAGGGACACGAAGAATGCTAATTCCACATTATCCACCATGTGCAACATCAAAAATGGGCAGCAGTATAAAACATCCCAACTTTTACCTGGGAGTATTCATCTCAGACTCCCTTAGATGGTTAAAAATTAGTCCAGATCATCACATTGAACAGATTTGTACAGATGCGTATTTCAAGTACCTAAGATTTGTGCTGCACCCCAGCGGGAACCTTCTACTGAAGGTTTGTGGAGTCACTTCATTAGCCGGCATGAGTTACAAAAAAAGATGCACTGCCTAGGATATCGCCGACCTTTCATGCCCACAGAACATATACACATGACCCCTGGTCTTCTGTGATTTAGATTATATTCTTGGATAATTTAAGTATACAACAAGCCATAGTCCAAGAAAGAGAGACCCACGGACAGACGAGTGGTTGTACAGCTTGTGGGATGCCAGTCTGTATCAAGAATGGGACAAGTCAAGGAGACAGGCATGCATGAACAACCACAGTCGGTACAGCGATTAAACCCATGTCATTGTCATTCTGTACCTAGTCATTGAGCCAAGTGAGCTAAGTGACACCTCCCCACCTCCAAACACATGAGAATATAACCTTCCTTTTAATTATTTTATAAACCTTTATCAAATCACCTCAAAGCCTATGCATCTCCACAGTGAATATGATTTTTAAAATTCAATTATTCTGGCCTGTGTCTTTCCCAAACCTTTTGCGCAGCCTCTATATCATCCACCATATGTGACTACCAAAACTAGACAGTATTCTAAATGCAGTCTAATCAAGGTCGAACAGAACAAAATGGTGCACTGTTTTATATTGAATAGTCCTATTAATACAACCCAACACCTTATTTGCTTTGGCTTCCGTTTCTGGGCATTGGTCATGAACTTATAAAGAATTATGAACTATAACACCAAGATTCCTTTTTCAAGTAATCTAGTTTTACTCCATGTGGAGTTTTAAGTGTGCTGAGGGTTGCTTCTCACCAAATGGTTAAATTCCATTTGCCAGTTTGACAATTCCCTCAGCGGATTTAGATTTGGTTGCCAAGATTTGTTCTACTCTATACACTACTGGCACAACCTTTAGCATTGTCAGTCAACATATGGACCAACCCCCTCCAATAAAGATAATTCATAGAGTAATACCATTCCTTACCGTACAGCACAAGCAACCAGCATATACAAGCAGGCCAACAACCACCAGTAACAGTTTTCGGCTGACAGGAATGCAAAATCTTTCAACAATTGAAGTGATTCCAATCAATTTTGTATAATAATGCCACAATCTGGCAGAATCAGAAGAAGCAATTCCAACTCAACCCTGCCGGCATAGACAAAATAACAATTAATGTTCATTATTTATCCAGAATATTATTCTGCATGCATGTGTTTGATTAGGTAAGCAGAACCTATGGCCACCAAACCAAAACTTTTTGGTAAAGATAACAAATAATACAAACATTTAACAACCATCCCAATGGAACATACTGCAAACATCAGTGAACACCCTCACTTCTGATCTTAAAGGTAAAGTAATTGATGCAGCAGCTAAAATTGGGTGGACCAATTCCTGCAGTGACACCCTCAAGGTAAGATGATTGACCCTCAAAAACCACAACCATCTTCCTGTGCTAGGTATGACACCAGCCAGTGTAGTGTTTTCCTCCCGATTCATGTTGACTTCCATTTTGCTATGACTCCTTGATGCCATTCAACAAAATATTGCCTTGATGTCAAGGGCCGTCATTCTCACCTCACTTCTGGAAGTTAGCTCTTTTGTCTCTGTTTCGACCAATGTTGCAATGAGATCTGGAACCAGGTGGTCCAGCTGGACCCCAAACTGGACATGTGAGGAAGTTATTGGACAGTAAATGACACTCAAATAGTATTGTTGACAATTACTTTGTTCATTATCCATGTTTTGTCCATTACTTTATTGATGATTCCAAGTAGACTGATGGAACAATAACTGGCTGGATTGGTTTTACCCTGATGTGTGTGTACAGGACATACCTGGGCAATTCTCCACATCACTATGTAGGTGCTGCAGAGGAGCTGAACTGGAACAGTCTGGCTTACAGCACGGTGAAATCTGTAGCACATGTTTTCAGCACTACAACCAGGATGTTGTAAGAAGGCCATAATCTTTGCTGTATCCAGTACACTCAGCCATTTCTTAATTTCACATGGAGCAAACTGAATTTACTGGAGACTGGCACCTGTCACTTTGGGATTTCAGGAGGTGGCTGAGATGAATCATCCATTCAGTAGTTCTGGCTGAAGATGGGTGAAAATACTTCAGCTTAGTCTTTTGCATTCTCATGTTGGGCTCCATCATCATTGAGGTATCATGTTGGGCTCCATCATCATTGAGGAATCATGTTGGGCTCCATCATCATTGAGGAATCATGTTGGGCTCCATCATCATTGAGGATGAGGATATTCACGGATCCCCTGCCTCCAGTTACTGATCTGTTATTTAGTTCTATCTGTAGCATACTGTTTCCACTATTTTGTATGCACACAGTCCTTTGCTGTAATCTCGCTCGGTAAGTCTATCATATTTAGGTATACCTGTGCTGCTCCTGGTGCTGGTTTAGCTCACTGGGCTAAATCACTGACTTTTAAAGCAGACCAAGCAGGCCAGCAGCACGGTTCGATTCCCGTACCAGCCTCCCCGGACAGGCGTCGGAATGTGGCGACTAGGGCTTTTCACAGTAACTTCATTGAAGCCTACTCGTGACAATAAGCGATTTTCATTTTCATTTCATTGAACCAGAGTTGATCCCCAGATAATGGTAGAGGGATAAGGTCACAAACTGTGGTGGAATACAATTCTGCTGCTGCTGTTGGTGCAGTGCCTCATGGATTCTTATGTTGACATAGAATTTTTAAAAAATAATTAATAATAATAATTGCTTATTGTCACAAGTAGGCTTCAATGAAGTTACTGTGAAAAGCCCCTAGTCGCCACATTCCGGCACCTGTTCGGGAAGGCCAGTACGGGAATTGAACCCACTGTGCTAAACCAGCCCCATATTATTGTTATTACAACCACATACATAAAACTCCATGATCACAAATTAAACATTTCCTAATAATGCTATTATCTTCTTCCTGGGGAGCAAAATTGTTATTTAACAGTCATCACTAGCAACACGCTACGGAAGGGGAGAATATTTAAGTGAAGAGTGTTACAAAACTGTTCACTTCAATCGTAACAATGAACAACCAACCTGAAACCATCAATTTTTCATCCAAGTATTAAAACAGCATCTCTCTTCAAACAATCCACAAAAGTTAGGAGAAAATCTATCACTGCACTCCTGGCCACTTTTCACAGTTCAAGTGGGTATAGCATCAAAATTTCACACGTGTTTGTGATTTACCGAAAGCTGAATGACAACATTGCTTTCAACTCCCCCCCCCCCCCTCCTCCCGCCCCAAGATGAATCGAGACGAGGGATTATTAATCTCATGTGGTTTTATCATTTTCCTGAAGTATCTTGGAACGTTTTAGTATTAAAGGCATTATATAATATAAGTTGTTAAAAACTATCAAAAATCCACTGCCATCAGTTCATATCTTCAGCCTCAATTAAATTTAAGAGGGCTCATTAATATAATAAAATGGGAGGGCCAATTTAGCTGCCTGTGAGTTTAACAAACATCTGCAATTAGAATCATAGAATCTTACAGAAGAGAAGGAGGTCATTATGCCTGTATCAGACCCATGCCTTTTGCCCTGCCATTTCCTCCCCTACGAGCATTTATCCAAACCTGAGATTGATAGCTTTTTGTCAGCCAAGGGTATTAAGGGATATGGAAGCTTAGGGTACAGATTAGTCGTGAACTCATTCAATGGCGTAACAGACTCCATGGCCAAATGGCCTACTCCTGCACCCATGTTACTATTGAATGCGCTTCCATCACTTTATCAGGATATGCATTACAGATAGCTCACTGTTCAAAGATTTCTCATCTCACCTCGGGCCCTTTTGCCAATTACCTTAAAACTAAGTCCTCTGATTATCTATTATTCGTCACGCAATGGGAACAGTTTCCACCTTATTTGTTCTACTAAAATCTTTCATGATTTTGAATATCTCTATTAAATCTTCCTCCACACCCTTCTTTGCTCCAAGGAAAAACAATCTCAGCTTCTCCAGCAAACTGACATTCCTCACAATTCCAGTAAATCACACCTGCAGTGTATCAGAGCTTTGACCTCCGTCCCAAACACCCAGAATTAAACACAGTACTCAAGCTGATGCCAACCCATATTTATAAATGTTTAATATAACGTCCCTGCTTCTGTACTTGATGCAACAAGTGTATGCAGACTTGATGGGCCAAATGACCTCCTTCGGCTCAATACTATTCATGAGTCTATGAACATTTGAATTGAGCCCTGTCAAAAAATGTATTACAGCAGCTCTACAATGACTAGAATTTTAGCACAAATTACCTGGCTAGTAAATGCTCTCTGATTCACCAATTTAAGGAAGAAATATAAATCATGGTCTAAATTTTTTCTTCCCGCAAAAATGGTGACCTTTTTCTGGGTTTCATATCCAAAGGAGCAGTCTTCTTAACTTTTCAAAAGTGATTGCTTTGTAACTTTCTAGGTTATTCACCCATGAATGTCTCGATAGCCATCTAATGTTACCCAAAATACACAAGAAGGCGCTTTCCAAGTCAGTGGGCAAAAATCAAGAGGAGAGGTTGTGACTGTTCCAACACCTCACCCCTCTCTCTCTGTAGCTCAGCAGCACGAAGACCACTTGTAGCACTCCCACCCAATTATCTGAACATGTACCAGAAATGGAAACTGGGAATTCAAATTCAGGTTGTTAAATAGTACCAGGCAGCAACTTTGATCTCCAATCATGAAAGTTGCTCAAAATGCAACCAGGTTGTGATAAGTACCTCAGTTTACCAGTGAAGCATGTTTTTTTTAAACTGATGCAGGAAATTACATACAAAAGTTCTTAAGTTTAAAAAATATAAGTTCCAAAATTTTAAATTCCAAAATCAAAAGGCGGACATAAAAAAATAAATGCACAAGTGTATGTATGTATGAATGATTTGGGGAGGTGGGGAGGGGCTGGTTTAGCACACTGGGCTAAATCGCTGGCTTTTAAAGCAGAGCCAGGCAGACCAGCAGCATGGTTCAATTCCTGGACCAGCCTCCCCGAACAGGCGCCGGAATGTGGCAACTAGGGGTTTTTCACAGTAACTTCATTGAAGCCTATTCGTGACAATAAGTGATTTTCATTTCATTTCTTTTCAGGTGTTGGAAGCATACAGTAAGCGAAGGACAGACAATGTGACTGACCGCAGTGGATACTATCGACTGAATGCACTTCAGTAACTTGTCAAAGTTTCCTTGGAAGCACCTCCAAACCTGAAACCTATACAATCTGGAGGGACAAAGCAGCAGGCGCATAGGAACAGCAGATCCAAAAACCCCTCCAAGTCATAGAAAGCTAGAAAATATGAGGATTAGATCATTCGGCCCATCAAGCCTGATCTATCATGTAATGTGCTCATGGCTGATCCTCTATCTCAATGTCATGCTCACGTCTCTCCCCATCCCCATGATGTCTTTAGTGTCTAGAAGACCCCCACCCCCCAAGGAAACATCATCGCTGCTTCCTGTCTATCCAGCCTTGTCAGAATTTTATATATTTCAATTAGATCCCCTCTCATTCTTCTAAACTCTAGTGAATAGAGGCCCAGTCGACCCAATCTCTCCTCATATGCCATCCCATAAATCAGTCTGGCGAACCGTTGCTGCACTCCCACTATGACAAGTATTCTTGGTGAGAAGACCAAAACAGCTCACAATACTCCAGGTGTGGTCCCACCAAGGCCCTCTATAGCTGTAGTAAGACATCCTCGCTCCTGTTGTACTCAAATCCTCTTGCAATGAAGATCAACATACCATTTGCCTTCCTAACTGTTTGCTGTACCTGCATGCTTGCTTTCAATGACTGTGTACAAGACATCCAGGTCACTTTGTGCATCAACATTTCTCAATCTATCACCATTCAAATAATATCGTCATTCGGTTTTTCTTACAGAAGTGGATAACTTCAAAATTATCCACTTTATACTACACCTGCCATGTATTTGCTCACTCACACTTGTCAAATCGCCTTGAAGCCTCTTTACTTCCTTCTCGCCACTCACCAATTCCACCTGGTTTTGTGTTGTTAGCAAACTTGGAAGTATTTTATTTGATTCCCTCATCCAAATAGCTGATATATATTGTAAATTGCTGGGGCCCAAGCACTAATCCCTGTTGTACTCCACTAGTCACTGCCTGCCGCTCTGAAAAATATCCATTTATTCTTACTTTCTGATTCCTGCCTGCTAATCAATTCTCAATCCATCGCAATGTATCACCACAATCCCACGTGTTTTAATTTTGCACACTAACCTCTTACGTGGGACTTTATCGGATGCTTTCCGAAATTCCAAACACACTACATCTATTGGTTCTCCCGCATCTATTCTACTAGTTACATCTGCAAAAAACTACCTCTTCCTACTTAGATCCATCCTGATCTACATCCACAAGGCCTTTTTCAAAGTACTAGATAAACTAATCATGGCATTCGTATGGGGGGGGGGGGAAGAGAGAGGAGAGAGAGAGAGAGAGAGAGAGAGAGAGAGGAGGGGGGGGGGGGGGGGGGGAGGAGAATGCTCGGATCCCGAAGAAGGTCCTACAAAATCCGGGGGGGGGGGGGGGACCTCCCAAACCTACAATTCTACCATTGGGCAGCGACAGCTGAGTGAATATTGAATGAAAAATTAATTGAAAACGAAAATCGCTTATTGTCACAAGTAGGCTTCAAATGAAGTGACTGTGAAAAGCCCCTAGTCGCCACATTCCGGCGCATGGTTGGGGAGGCTGGTACGGGAATAAGGGGATTGATCAAGGAGCCAAGTGGGTGTGCGCGAAGTGACCTCCTGCAAGGGGACCTCCCTCCAGGCCCTCGCCACGGTGGCACTTCCACCCCCACCCAAAAAAACACTCCAGCAGTCCGGTGATGATAGCCACCCTCCAGTCCTGGAACCAACTACGGCAGCAATTTGGCTTGATCAAAATGTCGGAGAAAGTTCCCATCTGCAACAACCATAGGTTCACACCAGCGCTGACTGACGCCACCTTTAAAAAGTGGGGACAGGACGGAGGGACACTGACAGTCAGGGACCTATACACGGACGGCAGGATCGCAACAAATGGACGAACTGACAGAGAAATTCCAGCTAGCCAGGGGGAACGAGTTACGGTACCCGCAACTCTAAAACTTCCTACGAAAGGAGACAAGGACGTTTCCACAACCGCCACGACAGACATTACTGGAAGAGTTACTGGACACAAGCATCCTAGATAAAGGAAACTGTAGCGACATGTATGACCGACTGGTAGAAAGGGCCGACACCGTACTGGACACAACAAGACAGAAATGGGAGGAAGACCTGGGGATTGAAATAGGGTGGGGACACTGGAGCGAAGCACTGCATAGGGTCAACTCCACAAGGCGCAGCCTGACTTAACTAAAAGAGGCACATAGAGCCCACTTAACAAGAACTCGTATGAGTAGGCTCTTCCCTGAGGTGGAGGATAGATGTGAACGATGCCAACCACGCCCACATGTTCTGGTCTTGCCCCAGACTTGCAGGGTACTGGACAGCCTTCTTCGAGGCAATGTCCAAAGTGGTGGGGATGAGGGTGGAGCCTTGCCTGAAAGTGGCGGTCGACGGGGTATCAGACCAGCCAGATCTATTCCTCGGGAGGAGGGCAGTCGCCCTTTCCTTTGCCTCCCTGATCGCCCGCCGTAAAATCCTGTTTGGCTGGTGGTCAGCAGCACCACCCAAAGCTGCAGACTGGCTGTCTGACCTCTCAGAATCTCTCCAAATGGAGAAAATCAAATTCGCCATCCAAGGGTCAGACGATGGCTCTGTACATAACAGTAAACATACTTTGTTGAAAAATCCAACAAAAAACATTTATTAAAAAAAAATACTTGACTCTAGCATTTTCCCTACAACCAATGTTAGTCTATCGGCCTATATTTCTCTCTTTTCTCCCTCCTTTCTTTTTTTTTTAAAAGAGTGAAGTTACATTTGCCATTCTCCAATCTGCTGCGACCATTCCAGAATCTACCGAATTTTGGAAGATGGCAACCAACACACCCACTACTTCCATGGGCACCTCCTTTAGTACCCTGGGCTGTGGATTATCAGGCTATGGGAATTTATCAGCTTTCAGTCCAATTAATTTCTCCAGTATTTTTTTAACTGACACTAATTTCCTTTTATTCCTCCTGCTCAGTAGACTCTTGCTTTCCTGGCATTTCTATTTATATCTTCTGTGAAGACAGAACTAAAGTAGTTGTTTAACTGCTCTGTGTTCTCTGTTATAAATTCTCCTGTTTTGGACTGTTGGGGCCCTACATTTGTCTTCACTAATCTTTTTCTTTTGACATACTTCGAGAAGTTTTTACAGTCGCACAGCGTAACACAATTTCTTCACTGTCACTCATTCAAAATACTGGAACTCCCTACCTAACAGCACTGTGGGAATCCCTCCATCATGTGGACTGGTTCAATAATAGGGCCCAGCAACTCCTTCTCAACAGAGATGGGGCAATAAATGCCAGCCTTGGACAGCAATGTCCACATCCCATGAAATTACATCGAAGATGACTGGACAGGAATTCCTTGCAGTACCATAAAACAAACTTTGCAGTGTCAGTAAAGCAGCAACATTAACGAGTTGATTTGCAGGACCATCAATAGACAACAATAGTTACACTTTAGCAAAAACTGGCATTTACATAATGCTGCCAATGCAGAAAACATTCCTGGGCACACAAGCCAAAGGAAGAAATATTTGAAGGGGGTTATCAAATGAAGCGGTTACCAAATTAATTCCAAGGAAGGGAAGATGTTATAGAGACATAGGCAGGGAATTTCAGGGTCTGAGGCTGTTAGACGCACAATTATCAATTTTGGATGAAGGACAGAGATTACTAGATGGAGAATTAAATAAATTTAATTCCTGTTACTTGCATCTCTAGGTAGATGTTTGAGTTTTTGACACCGTCAAAAGGAAAGTAGTTTGCACCTCATCAATGAGACCTCCTCAATTGCAAGTAAAACATTTACTCTGCTTCATAAAACAGACAAGGTTGCCTCGGAAACTCAGTTTACAACATATTCATGTACAAACACACTGCCCAACAGAATGGTGAGATGCAGCTTTGCACTCCATTGCCCAGATTAAATGAGGCTGGTGCCAGGCAGAGTAAGGATAAGCTTTTTAAGAGAAAAAAGTCAGCTTAGCATAGGTCATTATTTTCCTTCAATTGTTGGATGTGTCAAGTTTCTTGAGTGTTGTTAGATCTGCACCCATTCAAGCAAATGGCGAGCATCCCATAACACTCCTGATTTGTGCCTGCAAGGCAGTAGAGAAGCTTTTACATTGTTGGTTCAATGGTTTTTGGTCAATGGAAATTCCCAGGATACAGATGGTTGGGATACTCAAAGATGGTTACGTTATTGAACATTAAATCAAAGTGGCTATGTTCTCATAGTGCAAATGGTCACAGCCTCACACTCGTGTGGTGCAAATGTTCCTTACCACCTATCAGTCCAAGCCTGGGTCTCTTTGTATTTAGGTTATGTACTGCTTTTTCACCGGAGGAATTATGAATGAAGTTGAACCCTGTGCAATCATCAACAAACAGCTCCATTTATGATCTTATGATGGAGGCAAGATCATCAATGACAAGATCACCAATGACAGTTAAAAATAATTGGGCCTCGGAGTTTGCCCTGACAAAGCTCCGAGGGCTCAGATGATTGGCCTCCAACGAAAAGCACATCTTCCTTTGTGACAGATATGACTCCAGGCACTAGAGTTTACCCTCCGCCCCGCCAAAGCCCCAGGGGCTGGAGTTTTACGAGAATTCCTTGGTGCCATACTTAGCCAAATGATGTGCTGGCGAATGATTTATGCTCCATGTGCAATCATTTTACACAAAATTGCTCCCGGGACACCTGTGGGCTGGAAGCTTTTAGAAAAAAAACAAATCACCCATTTTCCTGAAATCCATAAACACATTTTCCAGCAGGAAACACCAATCTTGTGCTGAAACGCTAGCTGATAATCCGTATCCTTAGATTGGAAATAACATAGATTTACATAGAATATACAGTGCAGAGGAGGCCATTCGGCCTATCAAGTCTGCACCGACCCACTTAAGCCCTCACTTCCACCCTATCCCCGCAACCCAATAACCCCACCTAACCTTTTTGGACACTAAGGGCAATTTAGCATGGCCAAACCACCTAACCTGCACATCTTTGGACTGTGGGAGGAAACCGGAGCACCTGGAGGAAACCCACGCAGACACAGGGAGAACGTGCAGACTCCTCACAGACAGTGACCCAGTGGGGAATCGAACCTGGGACCCTGGCGCTGTGAAGCCACAGTGCTAGTCACTTGTGCTACCATGCTGCCACCACACCACTCACACCATTACTGTGGCTAGGATGCATATAAATTGGCAGTAAGAATACAGGTCTGAACACAATGTCTGCCAAAATAGACTCCAGGTCTTACCTAAATGTGGCTCCAAAACAATGTCATTGACTCCAAACTACCTTCTGAAATGGCTTAGCAAACCACTCAATTTGTATCAACCACAAATAGAATTGAACGGACTTTGTACTGATCTAGGCACATTTTTGGACACGAGGGCACACAAAGCCCAGTCAACTCTGCAAAATCTTCCTCACTAACATCTGGGGACAAAATTGGGTGAGCTGTCCCACGGACTAACCAAGCCTCAGCGTGACATCAAATCATACCTTTCAGCCAACATCCTGGACTCTTCCAACACAATTCATGGGTATGTTTATTCTACCAACAGGGAAGTCCCCAGAAACACAAGGATATTAGGCAAATGTGGCCATGGGAATCTTGAACATTGACTCAAAGCACTAGGTCAAACAGCAGATGAATCAGTATAACCCCATTCTGAGCACCACTTGGAAGAAGCACTGAGGGCAGCAAGGGGACAGAGTATGTTCCAGATGGAGGACTTCAATCCCCATGACGAAAAGGTAATCCGTAGCACTACTGATAAACTGTGAAGGTCATAGCTACCAGACTGTACCTTCAGCTTGCGAACCAGCAGATGGAGAAAAACCCGCTGGACTCCCATCCTCACCAATTTACCAATCATAGATGCATCTGTCCACGACAGTACTGGTAGGAGTGACAACTACACATTGTGAAGACAGAATTTCATTTCTACAATGACGATATCATTCTTCGCATAGTATGGCACTACCATTGCTTATTGGGAGAGATTCAAAACCGAACTCGAAGCTCAAAACTGGGTATCCACAGGCACTATCAGGTCACAGTAGTACGGTTGCACTCCCCCGCAATCAATAACATCATGGGCCTGGAATGATCCTCGCTCTGCAATTACCATCAAGCAGGGAGACCAACCCATGTTCAACAAGTGAAGAGGTGGTTGCTTCGAACATCACAGCCATACCTAAAAATGAGGTACCAATCTGGAGAAAGTAAAATTTAAGACCATAAGCATACTAAACGGCAGCATGCTTCAAACAGACTAAGTAATCCCACAACCAAATGATGACATCAAAGCTCTGCATTCTGTTCAATCCAGCTGTAATACGTCCACTTGTAATGGTAAGGAAGAACTGACCGATTGGAAGGAGGGAGGAAAATGAACGTTCCCACCCTCAAAGATGGCTGAGCCGAGCACTAGAGTACAAAAGACAAGGCCATAGCGTTTGAACTACCTTTCAGCAGAAGTGCTGAGATGATCCATCTCACCCTCTACCTGCAGCTCCCACCAGCACAGCTGCCAGTGTTCAGCCAATTCGATTAATTTCATGTGATATCACGTAACATTTGAATGCACCAGATACAGCAGAGTGTCAGGAATAAACTGATTCAGCAGTAATTGGACAGATTGGATTTGTCCTTAGTTTTGTAGATTTTCCACATTGTTAGATAGTTCTTGCATCAGGATTGTGGCGCCAAAGAGCCTATTATAATGGAAGTAAATGGGAATCAGGTGGGAAAGTCTCCAACAGACAGTGTTGTACCCAGCAAAGAAAGATGGTTATGGTTTTTGGAGGTCAACCATCCCAATTCCAGGACAATGCTGAAGGTGTTCCCAATTACGTTCAGCTACCTCATTAATAATCTTGATTATTATTAATAATAATAATCTTTATTGTCACAAGTAGGCTTATATTGCAATGACGTTACTGTGAAAAGCCTCTAGTCGCCACATTCTGGTGCCTGTTCGGGTACACAGAGGGAGAATTCAGAATGTCCAATTCACCTAACAAGCACCTCTTTCAGGACTTGTGGGGAGGAAACCGGAGAAAACCCACTTAGACATGGGAAAACGTGCAGTTCCGTCACAGAGGGGGACCCAGCCGGGAATCAAACCTGGCTATCTGGTGCTGTGAAGCAACAGTGCTAACCACTGTGCCGCTGCCCCCTCTCCGTCATAAGGTTCAGTTCCATTCAGAACTCCTTGGATACTGAAGCAGTCTGTGACCACATGCAGCAAAACGTGCACAACAATTGGGGCAGATAAAAGGCAAGTGGCATTTGCACCACACAAGTGTCAGGCAATGACTGCCATTGACCAGAAACTTAACTAGACCAGAAACTTAACTAGACCAGTCACATAAATACTGCGGCTACAGGAACAGGTAAGTGGCTAACCTTCTGATTTCCTCAAAGCTTAAAGGCAGTACAGTGGCTACTGCTGTATCCTCACAGCACCATCGATCCTGACCTTGGGTGACGGTGTGTGTGTGGAGTTTGCAGGTTCTTCCCATGTCTGTGTACGTTTCCTCCAGGTGGTCCGGTTTCCTCCCACAAGTCCCGAAAGACATGCTGTTAGATGATTTAGACATTCTGAATTCTCCCTCGGTGTACACTAACAGGTGCTGTAGTGTGGCGACTAGGGGATTTTTCACAGTAACTTCATTGCAGTGTTAATGTAAGCCTACTTGTTATGTGCAGTTTAGATGGATTGGCCATGCTAAATTGCCCCTATTTGTGTCCAGGTTAGGTTATGGGATGGGGAGGACCTGGGTAGGGTGCTCTTTCAGAGGATCGATGCAGTCTTGACGGGCCAATGACCTCCTTTTGCACTGTATGGATTCTATGATTTCCACCATACGCAAGGTACAAGTCAGGAGCACAATAGAATACTCACCACTCTATAACTCAACAATACAAGTCCGGCAATATCCAGGCCGAAGCAATTTAACTGACTGGCACCTCATACACCACAGTCCCTCACACCAGGACACTTGCGGCAGTGTGCACCATCTACAAGATGCACTGCAGCAACTCCCCAGAGTTCCACCAAACCCAGCACTTTCCAAACCAAATGAACAGGGCAGCAAGTACATGGATAGTGCTAGCATATGTTTCACTCCAAGTCACGCACCACCCTGACTTGGAAATACAGTTTACGGTCATTCCTTCATCACCGCTAAGTCAAACGCTGGAACGTCGTACCTAACTGCAGGGGTAAGTTCAACACACAAAATACAGCTGTTCAAATAGCAGCTTGTTACCACCTTCTCCAGGGCAATTAAGGATGGGCAATAAATCCTGGCCTTACCGCCGCATGAATGTCATTCACAGCAAGTTGACCGATATCAATGCCCACCCAACATCCCTAAAACAAACTATCCAGCCACTGTCCTGTTTTCTAAATTATAAATGTGACTATATTTAAGTACTTGATTGGATGTAAAACACTTTGGGTTATCCAGGCACTACATGAAAACATGCTTTCTTTCAGAGTAGATCAGGAAGGTATTTAAAAACTGGGGAGTATTCTTTCTTTCAACGTAAAATTGTGGCTTACATTTTTTTTAAAGCCACAATTTATTACTTCCATCATTTTAAGGCCTACCGTTAAAAAATTAAGGAAATGTTATACAGGAGCGCAGCGGTACTTAAACATCGGACAACAAATTGCAAGTTAAACTTCGAACTGGGCATACCCAGTAAATCACACAATGGGGTATTTTCTTTGAAGAATGCAAAGCAAACAAAAACAAACTCGGGGCCGCTACTGAAAAGTTGTCCAATGTGCAGAGTGAATGGGGCTGATAGATTGCACAGTGGCGGTGGGGAGTTGCTGGAAGCAGCCAGCCAGGCCGGCCTTGGCGCCAAAGCTCAATGTGAAGTAGTCCTCCATCCACAACAGCAAAATGCTGAGAGAGAGAGGGGACACGCCAACCCATCCAGCCGGCACCGCCGTCGTGTGGCCACTCGCCCTTCAAATATCATCAATACACATGCTCAACTTTGAATCGTTCCTTTCAGTACATACATTTTAAAAAGGAAGAATGTTTTATTTTAAAGAGGTGGAGGGCCTATCGCATTGCATCCGTCACGGCAGCAGGAGGAGGGAGGAGAAGAAAGGCCGATGGCTCCGCCGCGGCCTCGATTACGAGACCTGCCCCCACCCCCGCCCCAATAACACGCACAAAGGGAAAGAAAAGGGGTCAAACCCCAGGCCGCACTCACCGACCGCTCCGGCTCGGGGCCAGGCAGGCCTCCGGGAGAGATGATGCGCCGCTCCATCAAAGGGTTTCCCTCTCGACTTTCGGCTGGAAGGTGAGGGGAGGTTGCGGGTCTCCTGTTTTGCGGCTGGGCAACGTCGCTGCTTTTCTCTCTCACACAAACACACACACAGCCTCCTGTTGACAGAAGCCACTGAGCATGCGTCAGGGACGGCACCGTGCCGCGAAGCATTGTGGGGACGGCCAACAGCCACTCGGGCCGGGCTGCCGTTTGGACAAGAGGCTAACAACACAGAGAGAGGGGGAAACTGGCATTTAACCCCCTGAGGGACTTCCCTTTACACGAAGGCAGATAGGGCTTTGTGTTTTTTTTGTTGTTGTTGCAAGCGCTCTCTTTTTATTTGCTGGTTTTGTTTCTTTCTCCGTCCCCTCGTAGAATCCCAACAATGCAGAGGGAATCCATTCGGCCCATCCAGTCTGTCCCCCCCATACCGGTATGCCCCCCCCTCCCCCCCATACCGGTATGTCCCCCATACCGGTATATCTCCCCCCCCCCCCATACCGGTATATCCCCCCCCCCCCCCCCCATACCGGTATATCCCCCCCCCCCCCCAATACCGGTATATCCCCTCCCCCCCCCCCCATACCGGTATATCCCC